>NC_044067.1:2926277-3236277 GCF_902167405.1 Gadus morhua | reverse complement strand
ACAAATAAGCCATTTAAAACGTTCAGTTAAAGGTGCGTTAGGTATTATTCAAGAGTTGTAATGCGAGTAAGTAAAAGAGTGGAGGGAGAAAGATTTTTTAAAGTAAGCGACTAAAGAAACGTTCACTATGTTTCACCGCCATTGAGAAGTGTTGCTTTCAGCCAACTGTGATTGCCAGGCCAAATGTCATCCCCAAACCAATCAGGGAAGAGATGCCCTGATTGGTAGAAACTAACCGGGAGCTGTCTAAAGTCTGAATTGGCTCACAGAGAGAAGAGAGCCAACTCGAAACAGATGGAGCATTTCACTAAATAATAGCTGATGAGGGACTCTGGCAATCCTAGGAAATACACTGAAAAAATAGATGTGAAAAGATAGGTAGGATAGGTTCTATTTTTACAATAGAAATAATGCAAGAAAATGAACATGTTAATTTTGTGCAATGAGGTCTTCATCTTTGACCTTTTCAGTTGTTTGCTGATACAGTAAGATCATTGGGTAGGCCTACTCATACTGTCACTCTGACATTGCAGTTATGATTATTATGTTATTTCAAGACACAAATAATAATTCAGTCTTTACAAATTTGGGGTAAATCCAAGAGTCTTCCTTTATACGGCCATGCCTGAGAACCAATAGCTAGGCTACCCTTGATTAGCCTGGCATCACCAGACGAATTGCAAACTGAAATTAGTCTGGAACCTCTCTGATCATTTTAGCTTTCAAAGGGGCGTCACCAATGGGCGCAGACCAAATCGCATCGATGCAATTGGAAAGGCCCACAGCCAATCACAGCGAGGAAACGGGTGCCGTAGCACTGAGAAACGAAATACACCTTTCATCTCAACAATAGCTTAAAGTGCAGTCATTTGCCCTTCTTTTAGTTAAAATATAGCTGATAGATAACAGACCGGCAGCCATCTTTTTTGTAACTGAAAATCCTTTGCACCGTCATCGTATTTTTCCCGCCTCATATCGGATAAAAGGTTGTGATTGGTCGGTCGACGTCGTACCGGACAGAAATCTTTTTACTTGGTGGGGGAGGGGGCAGTGGCGAAACTACCGGGGTGGCAAGGGGTGGCAGCTGCCACCCCCCAAAAAATACTTGCCACCCAGGTTTTTAGAAGTGTCTCCAATATACATTTATTGAATGATATTATATTTTTTGCTACTGAAGCTGTTGATCTCATTGGTAACTTGTTTAAGTTTAAGAACTAAAATCTTTATGTCCCCCCTCCCCTGTAAAATGGTTGAGTCCATTAATCCTATTTGCTCTCTTCTCACCGTGCGCATCTGCCGCTTCATTCAAATGAAGACAGAAACGTATGGCGTCACATTAGTGCCATAATTCACTAATGTGATAAAAGATGCATTCGGGCGTATTACATTATTCCACACGCGTAGATATTAACTGCGAGCGCGCAAATGATCTCTGCGCGCGCAAAACAGCCTCTCGCGCGCGCAAATTACCTCAGCGCGCGCAAAACAGCCTCTCGCGCGCGCAAATTACCTCAGCGCGCGCAAAACCTCTCGCGAAAGATGTTTTTACGCTCTCGCTCGAATTTAATTTTGGCACTATGGGGGAGGGAACCAAGGCAGGGCGGGCTTTCCTATGATTGGCTGTTTCTGAAGCGCGATATTTGATTGACAGCCCTCCTCAGCTCTCCTCTCATTCAATTCTGAATTGTACAGTTAATGGCTGAAACGATAGTTACTTATTGTAACTCTAGATTCTATGAGTATAGGGGCAGCCTTTTAAGGCTATCGATATTGGGTTATCCCTAGGCGTGAGCCGTAGCACTGAAAATTTGTAATCCCCGACCACCAACACCAGTGGGCCTCAATAACGTCCGCGTGCGGCGTGCCTCAACGACGTCCGCATTTCGCAGATATAGCCGGGCGCCGGCGCACGTTCTGCTCCCAATAAACAGCTTTTCTTCAGCTATTTAAAGGACAATGAGGCCGACACTTCAAAGGCTGCGCCTATACTCATAGAATCTGGAGTTACAATACGTTCAGCCATTTACTGTACAATTCAGAATTGAATGTGAGGAGGGCTGTCAATCAAATATCGCGCTTCAGAAACGGCCAATCACGTTTGGCCGTTTCACGTATCGCCCTGCCTTGGTTCCCTCCCCCATAGTGCCAAAATTAAATTCGAGCGAGAGCGTAAAAACATCTTTCGCGAGAGGTTTTGCGCGCGCTGAGGTAATTTGCGCACGAGAGAGGCTGTTTTGCGCGCGCTGAGGTAATTTGCGCGCGCGAGAGGCTGTTTTGCGCGCGCAGAGATCATTTGCGCGCTCGCAGTTAATATCTACGCGTGTGGAATAATGTAATACGCCCGAATGCATCTTTTATCACATTAGTGAATTATGGCACTAATGTGACGCCATAGAAACGGTTTGAAAGTCAAAGAACTGGAGACAAGCCAACTGTACGCTTGCAGTGATGAAAAAAGGTACAGTACAGCTGAAACTTCAATCAAGAAAATGTGATGGGTGGTCGCATGTGTCTTAATCTGCATGCCTGTTGTGTTCGTGTGTGGACGAGTGCGTGCTCGCCATTGACACACTGATTGCGATTGACGGTGGGGTTCCGAGATCGGACAGATCCAAACGCGCGCAGCGCGCACACACACACACACACACACACACACACACACACACACACACACACACACACACACACACACACACACACACACACACACACACACACACACACACACACACACACACACACACACGCTTTCACAGTGCAAAGGCAGGAGGTGTTCCCCTTCTTTCAGGTAACAGACAACACAATTACTTTTCAAACGATCGACACCACATCAAGTCCAGCCGGCGCACAATGGGACCGCCCAAACACGCAACTCCACAGGCAGAGAATCCACAAGCCCTTCCTCGTAGCTCTGAGTCTTATGAATATTAACAATGACAACCCATCACAACGAGGTGATGTAAATCAATCAAATATTAAATTGATTTAATATTAATCAAAGGGAGAGAAAATAAGTATTAAATTGGCTTTTCAGTGGCTGTTTCCCGATGTGCTCGGATGATGGGCGGATCATCCGAAGGGAACCACACTGAATCATTAGTCTTTTGTGTAGAGATGGACGGGTAGATAGACGCAAGAAGACTGACAGACAGACAGACAGACACACAAAACTTAAAATAGACAAACAGAAAGATAGACACAATATGTTAACTGTTTTCATTAGCGATTGGTATAAATAAATACATAGACACCAGGCATGTGTGTTTCCAACAATAAAAAGACTTGACTTGACTTGACTTTGTGTGTGTGATTTGCCACCCTTGAATTTAACTTGCCACCCTTCTGCCACCCCATGTAAAATTTTCTAGAATCGCCACTGGGAGGGGGGGGGGCAGACCTTATTCTGCAGAGAAAATGAAACATGAGCTTGCGAGATTTGTCTGGTTCCCAGGCTCATCCTCGTAGGTCATTAAAACAAAACAGAATCACTGGAATCCTGTTTAATGGCAATAAAGGAACAACAACTAAGCAGAAGAGGAGGCCATTCCCCCCCCTCATAAAGATCACTGGGGGCCCGAACCGAATATGACCGCTTATTACTCAGATCTCCGTGTACTTGGCTCTGGGGCCAAGAGAGCATCAACTGAAAATCGCTTTGACGTAAATGTCACCAATGCGAAGCACTAGGATCTGTTGTTCAGGCGGGAAAAACCCAGCTGTCTGATTGGGCCGACCGTGGGTTGGGGGTTGGGGGGGGGGGGGGGGTCTTTACATAACTCAACTCAGGCAGCTGTGCTGTGTTGCTCTCCCATGACATGGCAACACGGTTCATACTCCCAACACCCTGAAGCAAGGCAGGGTGAGACAGACTCGCTCATTCCGATTGGTTTAATTGAGCTGTCACTCAGAGGGGGGCGGGTGTGGATTGCATCTTGTTTTTGGAAGAATAACAACAAAATGAGGACTATAGATGTAGACATTTATGCACAGTAAAGAATGGAAATATATGGTGCAAAACGACACAGCTGCTACCTGGGACAAGCCAAACCACGGCAGTGATGTTAAGTGTGAAATAAAATAAATATCTCAGCTCAGTTGGTCAATAGAGAATCATGAAGAGAAGCATTCATAATTATAAGATTAAAAACGTATATGCACGCATTATGTATTGCTTTTGTTCGAATCCTTTTCTGTCTGACATAGAACTCTCATTATGCACTATAAGCATTACACATTTTATTTTTAAGGATTGTTCTTATCGGAAACATCAGGTGTTTAACAACAATCGCACCGAGGGACTTTGACATCACATCCATTGAAAGGCTGCTTTAAAAAGACAATCATACGAACCCTATGCAACACAAAAACAGAGAGATTATGACGACGAGAGAATGATCTTGAGGGAGCGTACGAGGGTCACCTGAACCAAGTTAAATAAATTAAATTGCCTTCGATGGAAGATAATGAGACGATGCAATTACACACGTGCTTTAGAAGCATGTGATCTCCCCCAAGGAGTTCCGCCCGGCAGGATATACTGAAGCCCCACCGCACAACGCAATTAAGGCCGTGTGGCATTTAAAAACAATAAAGTGTTTCCCCATCCCACGAGATTTAAGTATATGAAAACCCCCGTACGTTTTCATACCGCTGAATCGTTATCTCCCGCTAATGCCTTCTTATTGCGGTGTTACTTTACGGTGGGAGAGACGAAAGGCTGCGTGGCTTTATAGTGTTTGTGTTTATTGTTGTCATTTCAGAGCCGTCTGAGGCCCCTGCTTGCTCGCTCGCCGCGTTCTGCTCATTGTGTTCTCCCTGACATGTTCTGCCGCAGCCATCGCTGCATTAGCATGATGCTGATGCAACGTGAAGCCTTCTGAAAATGTGCAATGGAGGAAAAAATAAGGATGTTCCCCATTTATGAAGAACAGAAGGTAACCCTTGTGAATACGTGTCATGTGTTCAGAGCAACAGCCTTGGACGAGAAAAATATAACATAAAGACAATATATGAATGTATATTTGCCAAATAATGGATTCAATGAAGCCATTTAATTTTTGCTCATTATTCAAATTGCCTCTTCTTTCTATTTGGATTCGATTTAAGTACACTGGTTTGTAAGTTATGAACATACAATTTAATCCAGACTTCATATTGTAAACCAAGGCTGTAAACCAAGTCAATTCAAGTCCTCAGTATTTGTACAGCCCTTAATCACTGTCCCAGTCTCAAAGGGCTTCACAGGCCACAGGTTATGACACTCCCATAACCCTGGCCCTCACCAGAGCAAGTAGAATAATCTCCCCCATAACCACGCTGGGAACCTGAGAAGGAACCCAGAGTGGGGGTCCCTCCTTCCAGGCACGAGAGGACAAACAAACAGCAGTCAATGGAAGGCCAAAGCAATGCCACTCTGGGAGACGACACACCAGACTGTAAAAAACACATAAACACAGCCGCAGGCGTTTCACACAAATCCCTGTCTCTTGCAGGTGCAGGTGTCAGGGGGGTCTCCCAAGTTATAAGTAAGGCCAGATCTCCTTAAATAAACCACTTCTCCACCTCCATGATATTAGTTTTTCTTCAATTGAAGCTAAAGCAATTGGTAATGTGTACATTGTATATGGATATTATTTCACTGTGTGACAGATCTTATAATCGCCTATGCTGTGATGAACTCAACATTTCCCAGTGCTGATTGAGAACAGGAGGTTTTCCTTGATCTTAAATGTACTTGCAGCAGAGTTGCTGCCTGATGCTGCCTATAAGTCGGACCCACGGTGGATACACGCCGCAGGTATCATCCACACACGTCCTACCTTCCTATCTCCTCAAAGCCCTCCTCCACGACCATGTGAACTTTAATGTTTGTTTACGCATCCATGCCCATACATGTTCATTGTGAGAGCGGGAGCTGGTCATTTACACATTTTTTATGAGAAGAAGATTTATATTTTTTATGCTTTATGATCGGGTGAGATAGGAAGGAAGATCTGGGAGAGAGAGGGGAGGACATGCAGCAGAAGAACCATCGGCGGGATCCAAACCCGGGTCGCTGCGATCGGGACTGAGCCTTCATCGTACGCGCTCTATACCCAGTGAGCCAGCAGGGCTCCCCGATAGTATGCATTATAGTTCAGGAGGTTTGACAGTCGGGGGTTTGACAGTCGGGGGTTTGACAGTCGAGGGTTTGACGGTCGGGGGTTTGACAGTCGAGGGTCTGACAGTCGGGGGTTTGACAGTCGGGGGTTTGACAGTCGAGGGTTTGACAGTCGGGGGTTTGACAGTCGAGGGTTTGACAGTCGAGGGTTTGACAGTCGGGGGTTGGACAGTCGAGGGTTGGACAGTCGGGGGTTTGACAGTCGGGGGTTGGACAGTCGAGGATTTGAACGTCTGGGGTTTGACAATCGAGGGTTTGATAGTCCGGGGTTTGACAGTCGAGAGTTTGACAGTCGGCAGTTTGACAGTTGGGGGTTTGACAGTCGAGGGTTTGACAGTCGGGGGTTGGACAGTCGAGGGTTTGACAGTCGGGGGTTTGACAGTCCGGGGTTTGACAGTCTGGGGGTTTGACAGTCCGGGGTTTACCCTCTCGTCTTCCTCTGTGAAGAGGGCGCCGCCCGGGCTCTTGTTGATGGCCTGGGCCACGCCGATGACCTCGCCGTCGCTGTTGTGGATGGGCATGCACAGCAGCGACTGCGTCTTGTAGCCCGTCATCTTGTCGATCTCGTCGCTGAAGCGGCGGTCCTGCCGTCGGTGGGAGAGGACGCACACGGCGCAGACACGCATTGTCACAGCCCACCCTGGTCGTATAGCCTACACCTGGCTCACCTACTCATGGATGGAGCCTACACATGTCATGTTGCTTGACACAATGCATGGAACTTGCACATGTTATGGAGGCTACACATGTTATGGAGACTTTACATGTCATGTAATTTACACAGTGCATGTCATGAAGCCTAGACATGTTATGTAGCCTACACAATGAATGGAGGCTTCACATGTTACGGAGCCTATACATGACTTGTAGCCTACACATGTCATGGAGACTATACATGGCTTGTAGCTACACACAATCCATGGAGTCAACACGTCATGGACCCTACACATGTTATATTGCCTACTCATTGCATGGAGCCTCTGCTATGTAGCCTACACATGTTATGTAGCCTATAGATTAGATAAGACTTTATTAATGGATAACACTTCACGGCATGTATTGAACACATGTTATGTAGCCTAGACATTCAAAATGCAACGAGGTAAAGGTGATTTAATGTTTAACAAATCACACAATATTAAAATGTACCACAGCTGCCGTCAACACTGACAGCTAGTGGTTTCAATCTGCCTTCTTTAGCTCCTACTTAGTCAACAACAACAGCTACACAACACATAAACAGGCTTGAAGGTATCCAAATTATCTATTCATGTCTTGTCAGTTAAACAGTCAGCAACAGTAGAAGCAGCTGGAAATGGGGGTTCATAGTGGCACCTGCAATAGGCCTACCGTAAACATATAAAAGAGCTTGCTCGTTATATTCTCCAGATGTATTTTTTTGTTCTGGTGTAGTGTAGTGCACTTCCTTTTTAATTAGATTTTCCTGGCATTTGATATTTGCACTGGCTACAGGTGGCCCAAATGCGATGGATGCACTGTTGCATCGAGACAATTCAACAGTTTAAACAATGAAATTATGCTTTGACCCCCCACGCTCACCACCACCGCGCTCCTATACATCTCTAATTCAAGAGAGAGAGAGAGAGAGAGAGAGAGAGAGAGAGAGAGAGAGAGAGAGAGAGAGAGAGAGAGAGAGAGAGAGAGAGAGAGAGAGAGAGAGAGAGAGAGAGACACACACACACACACACACACACACACACACACACACACACACACACACACACACACACACACACACACACACACACACACACAGACAGACAGACAGACAGACAGACAGACAGACAGACAGACAGACACACAGACACACAGACACACAGACAGACACACAGACAGACACACAGACAGACATACCTGATAAGCATCAGGGATGTTTACGGTCTCCCCGTGCTCAGCCACATATCCAATGATGCCTTTCCCCCAGGGAACCTGCACTTCGTCGGAATTCCTCAAAGAAGGTAAGATTGTAATCCCAGCGTGCACGTCAAAGAATTTCGACACGAGCGTCTTCTTGTTGGCCGAGCCCTCAACCAGGAACAGAGAGCAGCGGTCCGCGTCCACCATGATGCACACGAACACCAGGATCTTGTAGCTCAGACTGGTTATATCCAAATCGTTGGAGATGTCCTTCACCAGCTCCAGGAAGAACTCGCGCTCGTTGTGCTCCTTGAGGTAGTACTTAAAGTCCACCGCGGTGGAGGGGTACTGGGGGATGTTGACGCGGGACTCCAGCAGGGCGCTGAGGATGTGTGCGGTGGTCGGGGGCAGGGAGCTGGCTTTCCGGAGAAGCGCTCGTCTCCTCATGCTCGTCAGCGGTTCCTGAGCCCGGGTATTAACGTGCTCGTCGTAAGTTCTATTGCAGTTCATGGCCTTGGACCGGGCGAATGTCGTGCGGAGCTCCTTCTGCGACGCACGCCTCTGGGCGCCGTCGCCCCGGCTCGCCCAGCTCTCTTTACGCGCGTACGGTTTCTCCGGTTCCGCGGCGACCTGAGCGGAGGACGCGGTTGGTTTGCTCGCCGGGTGAGTCTTGAGCCATTTCTCCACCATGCTTTGCTTCCCCTTTCGGTTTAAATAGTCCTCGAATAACTCCGGGTGCGTGTCCAGAAAAGTTTCCACGTCCGAGAAGACCATGTTGGACATTGCCATGTCTGTACTTCAGCTGGATGTCACGTCAGTATCATCAAATCCATGAAGTTACAGTTAGATAATTATCACGTACCATCTCTCATCGGGGATCAAAGTAGAGAATCCGTTGACACCACAACTTCCTCAGAGGCATACCTCCCGCGGAGGACCCGCGGATACGATCCCAACCTCCGTGATTGGGAGCGGTGCTGCTGGAGACTCTCCGAAGCGCCCGCATATTCCCTCTGACATCTCCTCACTTTGGGCCGTGAATCATTAAAACATAAGGAAACATATCCAGCAGATCCATAGTATAGAACCAGATACGATCCCCCTGTAGCCTGGACGGTCACTCTTTCCTCGACTCAGCCACTCTGGACTGGAGCATCTCCGTCGAGCAGAGCTTCTGTGCGCAAATGACGGTGTTGGCGAACGGCGCGCTGGAGGCAGTGTTGCCAGATTGGGCACAATGTCCAGCCCAATCTGGCAACACTGGCTGGAGGATGCTGACGTGCACGTCATCGCACAGAAGGAGCATCTTCTCAGAGCATCGACCGGTGGGAGACAATAACTAAACACAGGAAAATAGAATCGATGCCGTTGGCTTCTTTCTTGAGTTATCAGCCTTTTGGTGTGTATATATCCTACTTTTAAACGGCGCGTCAAAGTATATGCAGCATCAGCGGTCGTCACTGTACAAAGAAAGATAAGACCGAGCAAAGTATTTCTGTTCTTGCTTTATGTTACTTGTACTAAATACATATTTCATGTATACAGTTGAAAGGCTTGTAGATATATCACCATTATCCAGCCTTCATATCTGTGCAGATCTTACCATCATGCAGGACGCATTGGAAATTGCAATGTAAAAAATGTACAATGGGTGTTTTAATTATACTGGCTTAATTTGAATTTTGTTTCTTAACTCGTTTACATTTCATTGGTTGCCGTATCACATTTGCACCTGATGCCGAGTATTTGCAGTGGATCCTTCAGAACGCTAGATGGAGCTATAGTCCAACTTTTACTAGACTTGAATATCAGACCTCGAATGCTTGATTTCAGTCATACGTTTCCCCACATCACATGGACCCGTCAACTGACGATTGAAAACATCTTTGTTCAATGGTAGGAGTAAGGTTTGTCCATGAAAGAAAATCACTTAGCGAAATGTATTTTATTTGAATAGTAGACCTAAGTTAGTGTAAGACCCCTTACAGAAACCCATCAAGGCACTTTCAGGCGATATTAAATCAATCATTGACAGAATAAAAATATGTTGTATTGCACTAGAATATAAAAATAGAGCTTTTTGGCCTCTCAGAACAGTAATGAATAAACAGTGTAAATATAGAGAGAGAAAAACACCTAAAAAAATACCCAACAGAACCAGGGCTTTGGTCTCAGTCAACATAAGAAATAACAGATACAGCTGTGCAATAGAATGCCAAAGGCCGGAGTTGCTGCATTCAGGTAATGGACACGTCAGCCCCTACACCACACGTAGTATATTTTAAAGAGGAACCCAGCGAATAAAAAACGGAATATTGGTCGATACTTAAAATGGCCACCCACCACCGGTAGAACTAGTAACACCCCGTGCAGTAACAACAGGAAAAAGTACATTGTAGGTCAACGTCTCGGACGCCATTATGAAGTGGCGGACTTCAGGTACGCGATGACGTCGGTTCGCTCGCTCTTCTTCCTGAGGCCGGCGAAGATCATCTTGGTTCCTGGGATGTACTTCTTTGGGTTCTCCAGGTACACCATCAACGTGTCCTCGTCCCAGGTGATTCCTGGGGGACATTTGGTTTTTAAGGGAATGAAGCCGACGCCATAAACAACACCGACATGGTTTCCTCTAAATCAACCGCTACCATGAGGCGCAAAGAGATCAGGCAGTGGAGACTGGGTTGACCTGTAGTAAGCAAGTCAATTAATATATAAATATATAAAGCACATTTAAACAGCATAAACTGACTAAAGCGCTGTACAGTGGATAACTAAAAAGACAAAATAAAATAAAAAACACATTGGACCAAAAGTCATAATTATATGAAGATAAACCTTCAATATCAGGGCAAACAACGAAGAATGAGCAGGAGTACAGGGTTAGGGAACAAGGAAAACCAGGGAATAAAGGTGGGTTTTTAGCCTGGATTTGAAGGCATAACTGGATGGATCTAATATCCAGGAGGTAACCCGGAAGGTTGCTAGTTCGATCCCCGGCGCCTCCTATCCGAGTGTACCTGAGCAAGACACCTCACCTCAACTGCTCCCGCCATTGGTGAATGCGTGAATGGTTCCATGTTCCTTTGGACTAAAAGCATCAGCTGAATGCCCTAAGTATGAATTCCCAAACATAAACCTGATCCTCCTCGGTTACCTTTGCTCTTGTTGGCGTCCGTGTACGAGTAGCCGTCTGCCTGCCCTGTCTTCCGCCCAAACAGACCCCAGAGGTTCGGCCCGACCTTGTGCTTCCCACCATTTTCTACTGTGTGGCATTGGGCACACTTCTGGACAAAAGACTTCTTTCCCTTGGCAATGTCGGCAGGCATGGTTCCTGTAACAAAGAAAACATTTTTTTAAACATTATATAGCTACATGAAGAGAAAAAAAAGTTAGTAGCATGTACGTTTTCTATTTTATAAACATAGATTCTAGTATGAAAAGCATGGCTTATTATGTATTCGAAACACAAGTCATTTTACATATAGCTTAAGTTATGGTAACTACTTGATAGTCGCTGCATTAATAAATAAAGCTTAGCACAAGCCTCCCCTAACAGAGTGATGTCCCTTGATTCATACATGCATCTTTACACAAGCCTCAAACAGGAGAGAACACTTCATTTCTTATGAAATGTTACACCAGCCTCTGGGTTTCATAACCTGGGTGTAGTGACCTCGTGTGACCACTTCTGTGGTTGCGCAACGTTTTTTCCGACAGGTATCTTTAAGGTGAAACGTCCTCTTAATGAGGCCTAATGATAATATTGTAACACAAATGCCCTTTCAAAGTACATTGGATTAGGCTGTGATCGGCCATTTTCCACACAACACACACACACACAAAAAGAATCACATAAAAGCACCGTGATCATATCCATTCAAGTTAAAGTTCGAGAAACTGGTAAGAACATCTCAGAAAAACGAATACATAAGATATATCATATAAATACATATCGAGTCAATATGTATATGATGTTGTTAGTTAAGTGTATATCAACATTTCCAATGACTGGGTGTGGATCCAATTAAAATATTTTCATTAGTAGTTACGCAAAATGGAACACCTATATAACACTTATGAAGTAGTAATTAGTAAAAACAACAAAGAAAGAACGCATTAATGACAATAATGTTCCTTGAGAGCAACAATCTCTTACCGTGTGTGTGGGATCAGTTCTGATCGGCAAACTTCAGAAACTCAAAACTCTGTTCGGCACCCGGTGTAATGCCGCACTTCCGGGTCTCTTCTCCTTCTTCTTCTTCTTCTGTTTAATGGCGGAACATAGCTTTTCACTATATACCGCCCCCTACTGGACTACTACACAGCAGTGTGTAACAAGGAAGTTGGCAAATGATCATAAAAATAAATTCAGAGAAAAAACATGTAACCAAAAAAAATAAACCAAAATGAATGAACTAACAAAATATACAAATGAATAATGATAATGTATATATGTATCGATCTATATGTATGTATATATATATATATATATATATATATATATATATATATATATATATATATATATATATATATATATATATATATATATATATATATATATATATATATATTTAAGGTTAAATTATTCTAATTAGTTCAGTATTATTAAGATACATAACAAAAACCCCATTCCTTATATTCAAAAATATTCTGAATGTCATTTTCTTTGCATTTCTGCCTGTGCTGGTCAAATTTCTTACAGTTAAATAAAACATGATTAACATCCTCAAGAACTTTGCACTCAGAGCATACACCATTACTTTTACTTATTATTGCTAGAGTGGAAGCAAGTCCAGTATGACCTAATCTCAACCTTGTTATTACAACTTATTCATGTCTGTTTAGCCCCTTTGAGGTCATTATTTTCCCTCCAACACTGCTCTGGTTCCTATGGTAGTATCTGGCTGAACTCTCTGACTCCCATTCATCTTGCCACCTTAACATAACCTCTGATTTAATTGATGATATAGCATCACCTTTGCCCAATGGAATGTGAATATGTTTGGTCTAATTCCAGTGCTTTTTTAGCTAATTTATCAGCAAACTTCCTGGTCTCCCTGACGTCATCCCACGTCATCCCATTACTTCCAGCCCGGTCATGTGGTTTGTTAACTTCGGACTGTATTGATTTATATTTAACAATGACTTATTATGGCAATTGGATTTGATTGGTTAAAATGCACATTTATGTTCAAATGCTTTAAAGTGAGTATATCAAACACACACACAAACACAAACACACACACACACACACACACACACACACACACACACACACACACACACACACACACACACACACACACACACACACACACACACACACATACACACACATACACACTAGTTAACTATGATCATATCGGTGGGAAATATTACTGAGGCATATGCTAGTGTGATCTTAACTCCCAATGTGGTGTTTCAGCAGAGTTAAATGAGATTTAGCCGGGCCGATATTGAAATTAACAACTAATGACCGTACCAGCATACTCTATTACCTAGTACCAGTGGCTTGGTAACAGTCCACTCTGAAACCAATAAACCAGTGGCAAGGATGTGTTTAACACATGCACACACACATCCGTGTGTGTATGTGTGTGTGTGTGTGTGTGTGTGTGTGTGTGTGTGTGTGTGTGTGTGTGTGTGTGTGTGTGTGTGTGTGCGCGCGTGTGCGTGTGTGCGTGCGTGTGTGCGTGCGTGTGTGCGTGCGTGTGTGTGTGTGTGTGTGTGCGTGTGTATGGGGGGGAGGGGGTTAAGTGTCAAACCGGACACTGATAATACTAAACCGGAAGCCACAAACATAATACTGTGACTGTGCTGCTATGGTATATTATTTGTCACATAAGTCATTGTATGTCTATCAAAATGTAATATATTTACTCCATTGCCGAGCTATGGAAATGACAAGCTTATATTGGTGGCGGTGACTGCATCTTGGTCTGTTTATTGCAAATATTAGTTATTTTATCATGTTCGTATTATTATATTATTATTCGTATTATTATTACATCTGATAAAACTGTGATAGTGTTCCAACACCTTTTATTCACTAAAATAAAAAAATACAACAAAAATAAAAAAAGACACTTGGAACCACTAGGGGGCAGTCCTTCCTATTTCGTATGTTTGGTAACTATGGTCGTTTTACAGAATTTCTTAAACAGACACAAAGAGACGAAGCTAATTAATCTATCCATTTCTTGTTATCCAAGCTATCCAACCATTATTCTTTTTTTCCCCATGTAGTTCAGCAGTACAACAACCGAAAAGCTCCTCCCCTCCGTACGGAAAATGCTAGAAAAGCGACCACTCTTTGAATCCATCCCCGGGTTTTCCAGACCACTGGCGGTCCGATCTCCCTTTGATCCAGCCCGGTGGTTCCTTCCCGCTCAGACCCCGTTCTTGCTGCAGGGAGGAGCGTTCTGAGCGCAGAACGGTGAGCATCATAGGCTGCATTTAAGGAAACGGGCCACCACAGCACTTTTTTGACTTTCCATAATGTTCTAGAATCGGCCACTATAGGCTCTTTATACATTTCAAGGAGGATGTTTGCTGTTGGGTCCACGAACGACGTTTTGCTGTGAAACCGCCGACGGTGGGAATCTCTGGTCTAGTTCAGAGAGAGAGAGGGAGAGGGAGAGAGAGGGGGAACCTTCAATTATTTCCTGCGCCAAGAATCCCAAAGACATGGTCCTTCCATCCAATCTGTGGTAAGGCACATCTCGATCACACACACCTGCCATTCTCACCCACACGCGTAAACAAAAGGTCACACACATGCACGGTAGCCTGCGTAACGCATTGACGCAGAACGACCGCTCCAAACCCTCTCCCGGGCTGCTCTCTAGCCGAGCATCTCATCCCCATTGTATTTGCATCCTCAATGAATCACCGAGGACCAGTCAGACATGACCACCTTGCTACGGATAGCCCGGCCTGCTGCTGCTGGATGAGGATAGTCAGGATGAGGAAGCGTCGCGGTGTGTTTTCAGTGACCCCGAACACGTTCATTTATGGGGTAATTCATAACGCAGAGTTATGAAACCTATGGAGCAGGCCGGACTGAAGGGACACGGCGAGGCTGGGGGCTGCCAGCCAATTGGTGACTTTGATAGAAGGCACATCGCGTGTAATGCGTCACTGACATTTTTTTCACATCATGTTTGGTCACGTTTGTTAATTGGTAATTAACGTGCTGTTATTCGTAATTAGCTGCTCTCTCACGCTCCCTCCGGCTCTGTCTACGTAATTAGCACAGAGTCGCTTGTTTCCCCTTAAAACGATCCTAAGGATGCAAAGTAGAGCCGAATGTGAAGACATGTTAAACATATTTTTAATTCTGTTCTTGTGTTATTTAAGTGAAGGTCAGTGATTGACTTTGCAGGGTTTTAAGTAGACTTGGTCCCTGTAAATTAACCAGCAGGAGAGTGGACTGGGAAGTGGAATGGTTTTGCGCTAACTCAGTGCCCGCCTTTCTGTTGAAGACTGGCTGTGATCTGCAGCGGGATTGATGGTCTCATCGAGGCCTGAGATCCTCCTGCTGAACATGTCCCCGTTTACTCAACACGGGATATTTGCAATTCTTAATTTTTTTCACTGTAGAAAACTACCTTTTAGCTTCGTTATTTAGTTGAATGATCCCAGCTTTAAACACATCCTTGCCACTGGTTTATTGGTTTCAGAGTCGACTGTTACCAAGCCACTGGTAGGTAATAGAGTATGCTGGTAGGGTCATGAGCAATTAATTTCAATATCGGCCCGGCTAAATCTCATTTAACTCTGCTGAAACACCACATTGGGAGTTAAGATCACACTAGCAGATGCCTCAGCAATATTCATTTCCTACCGATATGATCATAGTTAAATTAATTTGACTATTTCCTCTTTTTGGAGCATTAAGCTGTACGATATGAGTCACCACAATCTTTATGAAGAAAGCAGACACAAACAATAGGCCTACTCTAGGTTTGGCCTTCAATTCCGTACATTAAACACTTACATTAGCCTGTTAAGATTTCAATTTGCTTTTAATTATCTCAAACATGGCAGTGCGACCTCAGATGTGGTCCCATATCATTCTGTCACAGGTCCATATGTCTCACATGTTGCACATCTGCGTTCTGTCAAAGCTGCACACGTGCATACAAACAACTCCCATCGACCGCTGTGGTCTATATTAAGCCTGTATTAATGTATGCATCATTAGCCGCCAGTGAATTAGAGCCAAACATGTAACCTGACCCCGGGAGGTCGCCTCTGTTGCTCCACTTCTAATATGCATCAGCCCGGTTGTTGTGCGGCCGCCCGGTCGATGCTGTGTACAGCCGTCTGCTGAAGCCCTGGTCCTCGCCCAGGTTCACAGCACCTGTCCTCCGGTCCTGCAGGAGTCCTTTACAACGGCCACACTCTGTACTGCATCCTCTTGGATCCAAATCACCCCAGATCACGACTGATCCGACTCCCGGTCGTCCGGATCGACCGCTTCCTCCAGCCAGGGCTTTGGGGTTTAGGGCTGCGTTAAACAGAAACGATTTCCCAACCTTTCAACATTTGCGTTTCAGTGCTCATGTTACGGTGATGGTCCGCAACATGATGGGTTAACATCCCCAGCACTGTTGTCATGAAACCAGTCAATGTGTCATAATCTAGGTACAACAGTGTTAAATTGAGACTTTCATTTGTTATGTGATGCTTGTTGTTTTGTTATGCTTACATAATATTTGGATCACAATATAACATTCGCTGTGTGAAGTATTTGTATCGGATATACATTATATCTAGCAGCAGGCCTTAGAGTAAAAGGTTTAAGGATTCATGGTTTTCTTTTAAATGCTTGATTATCAATTACCTGGAATTGACTTCACCTAATACAACATGGAACTATAAACTACTGCTGTGTAGAACTACTACTCTGTTACTTGCCTTTAATGAGCCCGTGGTTCACACTGATCGGTGTATCCAGTGTGTTGTTAAGTCATCATTACATCATTCTAAAATGTTGATGCAACCTGGCCCCTCCTGGCCTCACAGTGTACTGTATCGCACCACAACACTGATCCCAGCGTAGATCCCATTACACTCCTGGTCATCAACACAACAGAAAGGAAATGTATTCCACCCAGCACATTACCTATTATAACGTGGGATTCACCAACCGTGTAACGCCAATAGTTTGATCCTTTAATCAACAAAGTACACACAACAACAATAACCTCTGTCGTTTTCGTTGTCGTTTTTTTTGCTTATATGTATTTGTTTCGCGAACTGGAATGTGCTTTTCGGTTTCTTCCGACCTCGGCGTCCTGCTGGGGATAATTAACGCCGTCCCGCCGGAGTAGATGTGCTGATTACTGTTTCATTACGGCTCTATGGGTCTCTGACGGCGCGGGGTCACCAGGAGTAACGAGCCCACCCCGTCCCGCCCGGCGATACAGTCCACCGCGTCGTCGGTTCATCAGACCAGACTCCCCGGGAGAAACCTCTCCCCGCCAATATGCTCTTATTAAGTGAACTATGATTTCACCCCGTCGTTCTAGCGAAGTATTTTGGTTCGGCGCCATGTAGTGTAAACTAGCGGCTCGTTAGCTTGGTGAACTAGACAGGCCTTTTGTTGAAGAGGCGCCATATTGTCAGCTGTCAGTTCGTCTCACAGTCGAGGCTTTGAAAGAATGTCTAGAGAGCGTTTTTTGCGCAGCGGCACGGACACAAGTGTTATTGGTGGTCTCCAGAAACGGGCAGCTTTTTAACGCGCCGGGACTTATGCGAGCAAGCATTGTGTGCTAGCCTGTGGCCATTCAGAATCTAACACCTGTCAACCCCAGAACCACATCAACTAGTCATTACAGGAAATACGTTTACAGGAAATAACGTTTTTTGCCAAAAAACTATGTTTACATTTAGATTCAAGGCATTTAGCAGACACTTTTATCCAAGTGACTTATGACTTACAACAAAGTACATTTGTTAGAAGAAGGAGAAACAATACTTCACAGTCAGTACAGTTAGGATGTTTATAGAAACAAGTGCCAAGCCCTTACAATCACTAGGCTAACACATTCCCCGTATACAACAAAGCTAGCTATCATCCCAGAACCACGTCAACTAGTTTGGTTTACAGGAAATAACAAAAACCAACACTGAACTAATCTCTGTTCCTCGCTGTAAAGTTACAACGTCGATATACCAATGGCTATAAAGGGTTTATAGTGCTTGCATTCACTATCGTCTACTACTGATCAGAATAGCCGACCAGTTCCTCACGACTAAGGGTATGAGAGCCCCAGAGCGGGGTGGAGCTAAGGCACAGGCCGGTCTTTGTCAAGGTTTAGAGAAGCGGGAACCTCAACAAGCTAACTGACTGTTGTGGTGGCGGACATCTGGTGGGAACGCACACAGCACCTCACGATTCTGCTCAGAACACGGCGTCTCTTAGGGCTCGCTCTGCCCCCGTCTTAAGGAGGCTCGGTTAATCTGACCTCGTCCACCACACTAGTTCAGGGCTGAACAAAGGTGGAAGCCCCTTGGCAACTTGAGGGTGAAATCAGGGAGGAATGTAGCACAACCCCCCCCCCCCCCACACACACACACATTTCAGCCTAAAGAGAGCAGATGTTTGGTGTAAAGACGGTCTAAAATTCAGAGAATTACAATTCAAAGCAGTAGGTGTTACTGTTACTCAATTCGCAGAAATCACCGCAGCATTTCTGGTCTGCGTGTCCCTGTCCGATGACTTTGACTTTAACATCACGAACGCTTGAGCAAAGTCATTGTTTGACGCCATTATGTAGTGGGGAGTGTAATGAGGACCGACTGTAAGAATGACAGTTGGTCCTGTAAGGAGCATTGTAGTGTTTTTCATACACTACAACAAACACACAAACAAACACACACACACACACACACACGCACACACACACACACACACACACACACACACACACACACACACACACACACACACACACACACACACACACACACACACACACACACGTGCACACACTCACACGAAGTGTTTGTTTTGTACACCTACTAGCCACATGCGAGGGCTTTGTTATTTCTTTACCAACATCCTGGGGCGACGTAATCTCAGTGGCAGGATTAAGAAGATTAACCTGGCTGACTAACCAAGTCCGGCGTGAAGATTCTCCTAACATGCTATCCGGTACATTAGCTCTCAGCTCTCCATGAACAGGGAGCCTAGAGGTGTGTGCTGACCTCGATGGATGGATGGATGTTAATGCCATGGATTCAGCCTTTTTAGTGGAGATGTTATATTTGTTATGACAGGAGGTACAGGAAACATAATAATGAATCATGATGAACTACTTTGAACTATTTCTAAACCACTTCCTATGATTATGGTGTAAACAAAACAGGTCGGACCATGTGACATGGTTAGGGCTGTTTTGTTTACACTAGGGATATAGGAAATGGTTTAGAAATTGTTTTCAAAATAGTTCCTTATTATTTGAATACATTTAGCGATCACAGTGATTTTGTGTGGTAAAGATATTTGCTTCTAATACAGTACATACAGAATAGAGACGTATCTATTGAGCAGTGGTAGTTGGTTTATTAATGTCCACAGCTCTGTCATGGTAATATTGAGTTGAATTATTTAATCATAAGAAATATATGCAAACATCAATCAAAAATGACGCACGCAGACGATAAATTATCCTTTTTGTTGAAGGTTATTACTACCTGTTTCTGTTTGTCTCACAAGTTTAAGTGTGTGCGTGGGTGTGGGTGTGCTAACAGTGTGCATGTGTTTGCGCCTGTGCATGTGTGTGCACCTGTGTGTGTGTGTGTGTGTGTGTGTGTGTGTGTGTGTGTGTGTGTGTGTGTGTGTGTGTGTGTGTGTGTGTGTGTGCGCGCCTGTGTGTGTGTGTGCATGTATTCTGGTTCTGGCTAGATTGACGACATCCATCAAATGACTTCCCCTTTTTCTGTTTATATTTCCACTTTTAAAGAGAATTATGTCTGCATTTCAGTGCTGAGAAATGAGAATCCCTTGTTAACCAGCCTGGGACTGCTTCCTTATAAGGTCGCGGGGGGCGCCTCTATTTAATAGGCTAAGTGGAAGGTTGTACTTAATGGACTTAGCAGCTAGCCTTAGCTCAGATCCCAGTTGACTCAAGAGCAACGGGTAGCTAGCTTACTGATTAGCAAGCTAAAGTTAACCAACCATAATTGTATGTGTAAGCGAGTGTGCCGGTTGAAGCACATTTACAGCTGATCTTCTGTCTTTGAACTCTCCCCCCTCTCCCTGGTTGACTACTTAGTTGGTTACCGGGTAGTCTAACTGTTCATGAGCGCTTCATCTGGTGTTTTTAGGTCGTCCTTAATAATCCATGATCTGAAAACTGGGCTGTCCTTACATTTCTTTCACAGATTCATATTTAATATTCTGATATAATGTCATAATAAGCAGCATGCAATATATTGAGAATGTTGCCTGCATGCATTTCTGTGTCTATTCTGTTTTTAAGTATTTCACTTATGATTCACTCCTCACGTTAATTCAGCTGTACAAAAATTGTACATTCGATTGTGTGTGTGTGTGTGTGCGCGTGCGTTTGTCTGTGTGTGTGTGTGTGTGTGTGTGTGTGTGTATGTGTGTGTGTGTGTGTGTGTGTGCGTGTGTGAAACTATAGCAAAAGTTGCATTGGAGCGTGCATATGGAGAGTTTCACCAGAGCGGGGCATAGCAGGGGGTGTTCTATCACATGTCACTGAATCACAGATGTATCCTGCCATGGCACAAGGGCAGGCCTGAATCAGCCTTTCTGAAAAGCGCAGACGTCTGAGTATAGCCACGCAGGCAGTCTGCTGTGATGTGCACGCTACCTGTCTGTCTCTTTGACGTGCACTGCAGAAGCAAGCTCTCCGATTCCCCCCCTGTAGCCGTATTTGTGTTCCCACTCCGAGGCATGTCCCAGATACCGATGGTTAGTCACGCACTGGAATTTTTTATAGGTAGACACAGCGTTTGACGGCCGTTGAATTTTTGGCGGAAAGGGACAGTTTACTCAGACAGATTCTTTCATTTCTGTTGAGTTACTTGACAATTTATTTCCTTTCATTATTATGAGCAAATTACCTAAAAATAAACGATCAAGTCACGGAAACCGTGACAGCTGTCTGCAATACACGTCACGTGACCTATGCCACGCCAGAAGAACAACGTTGACCAACAATGTTTCAATTAAGTAATAGCTCACGACAGGCTGTGGTATGTGCTCATTATACCACTGACCCCCCCTCACAGTGGTATAATGAGCACATACCACAGACTGAAGTGAGCTATTCCTTTTATACAACGGTTACTATTATGGCAAAACGAAAGTCATAGAAACACTACATTTAAAAAAGAAAAAGAAAGTCAAAAAAGCTGTTTTTTTTTTAAAGAATACAAAAAAGTAGTCCCTCCGAGAGAAGGCTCGGCTAGAGCGGTTCGCCGGCGGTTCGCCTTCCTCCACCATCAAGCTAAATTTCCGTGTGATAAAGTTTCCTAGGCCACTCCCAATAACTGCTACTCTGTAACTGTTTCTACTTCCAGGCGCGGAGTGATATGCAAACTTTCACAAAATGATTGGGCGTCATAGCAGTTATGTATACGCTCATTATACAACTGTTAGGAACCAATCAGATCTCTGGATTTAAGCCACCGGTTGTATAATGTGATGTAATCTAGGGTGGTTCCTCACTGCCCCGCTTCTCCTGACAACGCTTCTGTTATGTATGCAAAGGATAGTCAACAGCATGTATTGTTATTCCCATGCCTTAGGGGGCGCTCTACGGCTCCTGTTAAGAGGAACTTGGAGCATCATTCTGTGCTTGTAAATAAGGGCTAAAATGGTGCCGGTGTGGGTGTCAGACTGACTCGGCTGCAAGATCGACTCGGGGTCCTGCGCATACAGATGACGTATCGACACTTGACGTATCGACACAAGCCAACGGACAAAACCCGGAGGGGTTGTTTATAAACGGGGCTCAATCATGGACATAAAAAGAAGGCTCAATCCTTTTTAGTTTGGATTTCATTGAACGCAGCCCGTTCTTTCGCACAACAAAGCCATTGAAAACACGTCTAAAAGCACTGATGAATGCATATGTAACCCAGTTCCTGTTAGGGACTCTTATTCTGAAGGAGGAGAGCGGAAGTGTCTGTGTGTGGGTCGCTGTTTTGACTCTGTGTTGGGAGCGCTGGCAATAAAGTGGATCGCCCCGTTCGGTGAATGGAGTTAACCGCTTCTTCTTTTATATATAACCCAAGTATATGCATCAATAATTTGTACATTCGATTATTATTGATAGATTAGAAAACAAAAGGTGATCGTTAATACTTGGGAATAACATGGGAATGAATGGAACGCGCATGCGCATTTAAAAGACAGCGTTTACAGGAAGTGCGACATTATTGCGCATCTAGGAACCCGAGTCGACCTGGCAGCCGAGTCAATCTGACAACCACACCGGCTTTCTTGGTTCACTGGAGAAGGAGGGGCTACGCACGGACAGTAGACCTCTTTAGAATAACTTGCATGCTCCGAAAGTTTATATATTTTTTATGATTCAAGGCACTCGCATGCATGAATGAGTACACATCTGAGTGTAGGCTACAAACGCGATTAACTATTTACAAGTGCAAAAACGGCAACATATTCGTTATTTTGCTGACCACTTCCTCGAAAGGAATCTTCCTCTTCTACTTTCTCGTAGATCGCACCATCTTTCCCCGTGTTCGTTAAATGCGACTGGATCACCTTCTCTGCCATGATCAGCGCCTCGTGGATTTCACCGCCTCTCCAGTTATAACTACTCACGTTGATATCGCTGCGTTGTCTTTGTTGTAGGGACAGCGCAGCAACACCTCTACCCAAATCCCGCACCTGGAACCGCAAAGCCATATAATTGCATTTACATCAAAATGAAACCCCCAATATGTGTACCGTCCGAGAGGGTAAATTGGGGTGCGAAATCGATCTGGTCTATATCCTCGGTCAGTGTAAACGCGCGGACCATGGCGGGAAAAAGGCGGGAATAAGACGGGCATATTTGGCAGTGTAAAAACGTTTAATTTCACGACCACGGTATCCTGTTAATTACAAGGTATCCTCATGTTACATAACGAACATAATAGCATCGGCGAGGCAGCCTTAGCCTTGTTTACAAATTAGTTAAACAGGACCCCCAGCGGTGGACTTACACAACAGCACTAACACTGTTCTAACACAGGGGCCAACAGTCAACAACATCATAGACCAGGTTAAGGAGACATAACATTTCAATCTCCTAATCGGCTGATACCTCTCTGCTCGCCGGTCTTTACCGCTCATCATTCTCCCTCGTCCAACTGTCCGCGGGCACTTCCTTAATTAGACGAGGCACGGGTCCACACACACGGCGGGGGGAACAGCAGGCGCTCAGGGAGACGCGGTGGTGTGTAGTCAACGTAGGGCCCAGGTCAGACAATAGCGGTTGTCTGCGCTCCGCAGCAGGCATAATGGAAGGCTTCTCTGTAACGCAGACGGTATAGGCAGGAGAGGAGGATTAAAAGCCTTGGTTCCCAAAATAGAGCCCAGAAGATGGGGTTTGAAGGGCTTGGGAAGAAGGTCCAGACGTTCACCCTTGCTGGAAAGAAACTCGATTTATCGGCCGTTTGAGGTTTAATCGCATGGCTTAGCGCCTTTCTAACTGATTTTAATTACAGCCAATGGTGGGGGGAAGAGATGGAAGAGGGGGAGGAGGAGGAGGAGGAGGAGGAGGAGGAGGAGGAGGAGGAGGAGGAGGAGGAGGAGGAGGAGGAGGAGGAGGAGGAGGAGGAGGAGGGGGAGCTGGAGGAGGAGGAGGAGGAGGAGGAGGGAGAGAAGAAGGAGTAGGGGGAGGAGCTGGAGGAGGAGGAGGAGGGGGAGCTGGAGGAGGAGGAGGAGGAGGTGGAGGAGGAGGAGGGAGAGAAGGAGGAGGAGGAGGAGGTGGAGGGAAAGGCGGAGGAGGAGGAGGAGGCAGACGGGAAGGGCGGGGTTGTTTCGAGAGTGAAACCTTCCACTCAGTGTGACCTCCTGGTTCTGTCTCTGTGTTCTCCCCAGATGAGCGGGCTGTGAGCGCGAGCAGGACGTGTGCTGCCGTACTTTCCCAGAGGATGCTGCTCTGCTGAGGGAGGACCGCCCCGGGACCCCCCCTCCCCGCCGCCCCCAGGGCCCCTCCGTCAGGGACCCAGCATGTCGTACCACCACCAGCACTACCAGCGCCGCGCCATGAGCTCCGAGGAGAGGTGCGCCACGCCGGTCAACAAGATCTCCACGCCGACGCACAAGAGCGCCTCCTCCTCCTCCTCTTCGCAGCGTGACAGCCGACAGGTGAGACCGACCCGCCCCCCCCCCCTGATTCCACATGAGACCCCGCCCACCTCTCTCCAGGTGAGACCCGCCCCCCCCTGTCTCCAGGTGAGGCCCCGCCCCCCCCTGTCCCCAGGTGAGGCCCCGCCCCCCCCTGTCTCCAGGTGAGGCGCCCCCCCTGTCTCCAGGTGAGGCCCCCCCCCCCCACCTGTCTCCAGGTGAGCCCCCGTCTCCAGGTGAGGCCCCGCCCCCCCTGTCTCCAGGGGAGGCCCCGCCCCCCCTGTCTCCAGGTGAGACCCCCCCCCCCCCCCTGTCTCCAGGTCAGGGCCCGCCCCCTCTTACTGGATGAGGCGCCGTTCATCCACCTCTCTTCATTGGGCTTCTGGGCCATCAGAGTGCTGTGATTTCATGCTGTGTACAAATATATATATATATATATATATATGTATATATGTCTATGTTCATTCACACATACACATACATACATGCATATAAATGTGCGGTGCACACACTAAAAGTGCTATCTTGCCATGTTGCTTTCACAAATTGTACTTATTTTATTAATACTGAACTTCCCAAAATCTCCCAACATGACATACAGTCGGTCCTTCAAATGTCGTACCCCCCCCCCCACCCCCAACCCGAACCATGCCTTGAGCCGGCGTAAACCACTCGAGCGTCGTAGTAAACCATGAACGAAGCGTGCCCGAGCCTCTTTGGCGATCGATCAGCACACACACGCACACACACGCAGTCCGCCTCATGAAGTCCTCCGGCCGCGTTGTTCCCGCTCAGCCTCATCTGGGCTGCTGCTGCTGTGTCACCACCGCCGCTGCCGCCGCCGCCGCGCAGCAACAGGACACCGGAGCCTCTGACATCACTGCTTTTCCACTGGCACTGGCGGATGAATAATTCATGAGGACCAGCCGGGCTCGGGGTGGAGGCGGGGCACGCGGCGTGCTCTGGTCTGCCGAGGTGCTTCTCCACCCGTGCCGTTGCAGGGTGGAGCTGGGAAGAGTGGGGGGAGGATGGTAGTATTGGGAGCGAGCGGGCTGGTTGAAGCCCATTTACAGCTGATCCTCTGGCTTTGAACTCTCTCCACCCTCTCCCTGGTTGTCTGCTTGGGTAGTCCAACTCATCATGAGAGTTTCGTTTGGTGTTTATAGGTCGTCCTTAATAATCCATATTCCGAAAACCGGGCTGTCTCTAGATTTCTCATACAGATTTGTATTTAATATACTGATATACTGTCATAAGCAGCATCTGTTGAAAATGTTGTATGCCTTTGCTTCTGTGTGGGTCTTCTGTTTGTCAGGGTTCCGGTTATGATTCACTCCTCATGTTAACTCAGCTGTGCTCCTGATTCATGCGGTCTATTGTGGTCCGATGTCATGACGACAATTCTTAAATCTCAACAAAGGGACAGCATTCAAAAAAGGTCCCACGTTACGAATCAATCAAACGCATGTCTCCAGCACAGGCAACTCCTTCATTCTCTCGACCAACCCACGAAGCACTTACAGTCGATCTCCCTAGTATCTCTGGTGCACCGATTCCTGCGGCCCACTGAGCGTTGCCTGGAGCCTCCTCCTCCTGCGACACTGTCCCCCCCCGATGCGTGCTGCATCATCAGGCCGCGCTGCGTGCTGCCCTCCTTCTGTCGACGCAGGAGATCCAGCGATGGAGGGGTAATGGGCGTGGCCGCTCCCGGGGAAGCGCATGAGGCGAGGACGAAGAGGCAGTGCTCGTGATGGAGGCTGGCTGGGCGCCAGCGACGGGGGAATAAAACAGCACCTTGGCGGTGTTTTCTCGGGTCAGCGGTGTTCCGAGCTTCAGTCCCCTGTTCTGGTCGTAGATCAATAGCTGTCTCCCCCCCCCCTTCCTCCCCCGTACTGCTGACCACCTCTGGTTACGACAGAGCTCCTCATGAGTCATGAGGAGAAGAAGCCGCAGCAGAAACACGACCCAGAGAGACGGACGGCTTGACAGAGAGACACGCGCACAGCCAGACCGGATATTAACATGCCGAGTGACGCAGTGTCCCTCTTCACTCCCAAGTGCTCTCGTTCTTGCAATGAACGCAATGTCAGTCAGATAAGATGCTTTGGTTGAGAACATTGTGAGTGATGATGAGAAACATGGCCTTTTTGTGTCTCAGTAACACTGGAACATCCCTCCAGGTAGCGGTTGGTTAGATTTACGACAGCAAAGAAATCAATGAAGCAATTCGTTTTTTTCTCTCTCCGGGAACGGTTCCGCAGACTGATTCTGTTTTCATGCTAATGCGCAGATCGCCGACGGTGATGGGAGCGTATCCACGGCGACGTGGCATGATGAAGCGCTGTCGCTTAACGACAGGGTAGAACCGTCGACCTCGTGAATGAAAGTCACAGTCATCAAGCTCTCGCTTGTCCCCGTACGACTTCTGAAACGGCCGCTCTTCAGAGCGGTGGTTCTCTGATCGCTGATCGCTGGCCACGAGTTCTGACAGACTTTTAGAGCTTCAGTGCCTTCATCCCTCTGCATGGGACTCAGGAGGTAGATCCCCGGCTCCCCCTAGCTGTGTGTTGAGGTGTCCCTGAGCGAGACACCTCACCCTAACTGCTCCCTACAAGCTGCCTGTCGCATTGCGTGGTTGACACCGCCGTGGGTGTGTGGACGTGTGCATGAATGGGTGATTGTTAGGCAGTGTTGTAAGGTTCTTTGAGTGGCCACTGGTCAGAAAAGCGTCGTATAAAGGCCCCTTCTAGGGTCTAGCATGTCCACTCTAAGGCTCGATTGATTTCTCAAGACATCACGTCCAGATAGTATTTAAGACCACTCAGCGGTGGGGGAATGTTCTGCTAGTGTATGACGACGTCATCGGCTCAGTCACAAGACGTACCACGTCAGTACGTCAGTAAACAACAAGGAGTCGGGACACGCTCAGAGGACAGTCTTTAACTAATGGCAGGGTAGGGTGGATTGATTATAGGTTGTCACAGGTTGTGTGTGTTCTTCGTATGATCTGGTCGGTTGTTTGTTAGTTAACCATACACTTAATGGTGCGTAGGAGTGAGCTCTGCATGAAGTTCTGGAAGCTGTTTTGGAAGGGAGCTGTTTTATATATCAAGTTATTTATAGATTTATTATCCCTCCAGGCCATATCTGGAAGAGCCTGGTTTATAAGCAGGGTACAAGATGTCCGCTTTTGGTCCCATCCCCTAAAGCTCTTGTACGTTGCAATGCATCATGGGAGCCCTGGCTGGCAATGCTCCGCCATATTGGGAGGACTCAAAAGAGCAGTCGTACTGTCACATCCCTATCAAGGGGCTAATGAAAAAAGTTGGGGCATTTCTCGCATGAAATAACAACAATGGCCACCCATAATCCATAGCTCCCATAGCAGTTGAAAAATGCCTCCCGATGCACATATTGCCTGGAACTACCAAGGCAACGCTTAGTACCTTTCAACACAATGTGATGGACTCTTACTCGTGTAATTGGACTTTGCCTGAAATTGCCTCTTTCTCCCCGCGCCCCTAACGCAATCTAAAGAAATTGTTTTTCATGGAATTATGTCCTAACGATAATGCAATCACTGCCATGCATCTCAGTTGAGGCTTCTTGCTTCAGTGTTTCTAGACTATAATCGTAACATACAGTACCCCACGTTCCACGATTCCTACACTCTCCACATCATACACAGAATGTCCGGGAAGTGGACCCTGTTTGGCTGTGGCTGACCTAACCCCTAAAGGATGGAAGTGTCTTCAGCTCTCCGGCCATCCCCCTGTGCGTGTCTTGATGTCTCTCTGTGTGTCTCGCTGACTAGCGCAGAACCAACCATTGTGTTTAAATACAGAACCCGATCCAGACTGGTGCAGGTGCTAGTGGGCCTGTGAAAACCCAAAGCTTACAGCGGCCATCTGCTGACCTATCAATAGACAGAGAACCCCCCCCCCCCCTCTCCATTCCATGACCTCAGTCAGTGCCAGGTCTGTGTATTTAAATACACACACATGCCTCTCAGCCAGCCAGGCAGGTTGCACTTGTTGGCTAATTGCCTTGTCTGTAAATTAGCCCTGTTTGCATTGCAGGTAACTGTTACCGTATCTCTGATGGTGTCACCATGGAGCTCCCATCCCCCTCCCACTCGCTAGTCATTGCTGAGAGAGCAAGGTAGTGCAGCGAAATCCACCGCTGACTCCCGCATTGTTATGGGCCTTGTTCAGTCAGCGGCCATCTTGTTTCTGATTGCTAGCTGGGTAGTGGAACTGAATGCGTGATTCCGTGTTTAATGACCCCATACAGCATATTCATGAGCGTTTCATTCAACGTTGGACTGGAGACCAATTTTTGCAGCAGCCTGTAAATGTGAAGGCTATACGAAGCCTTCATTACAAACTGATGGTATGAGGAGTTATTTTCTTCAGTTTCAGAGAAGCTGTCCAGTCTGTAATGGTTTGATCACAGAGATGCTAGAGAGAGTCCGTTTTTGGTTTGCTTTATCTTATTTGGTTGCAGGATAATTGAAGACTACCGTACAAACATTCAAGAAAAGGAAGATAAACGAGTAATGCTCAGTGCTCACAACTAAACCTAAAATGAAATCCTAATAACGATAAAATAATCTCATCAAACAGAACACAGTACATACTGAAGATCAGTTGTTGTTGTCAACTGCTCCATAGGCCTCTAGGTGTAAGGCAGCAGAGGTTATTGTACGGAGCAACCTGCCCTTAGACGTGGCTCTGCTGCATCCATATTTATGCAGCCTAAGGCCTAAGGCATCCCCAAGGAAGGTTTGTCCTTTCTTAGGCTTATGGAGACCTTCCCGGCCCGCTAACAGATTTATGCGTGGGTGCATTGAGTGTAAGCCATTCCCAGCCCCCGCAGCACCACGACCTGCCTGTTAAACGCCGTTCTCCATACTGGCATCCAAACCCTGAACTCTGAACTCTGGACGCGAACACGGTCGTGGAGACGAGATCGGGGTTCGCCTAATCGCTGAGCTCTGAAAATAGGCCATCTTGGATTCAACCTCGTTTAACGGTGTGTTGTTTTTCTGGTTTGCCGGGCGTTTTCATTTCGTCCGTCCCCCGTTCCGTTTAAAAGGTCAGGTCAGTGGGTCATACCTGTCCTGTCCTGTACATTAAAAATGCAATGAGGAGAGGAGCAGTGGAGTGTGGATTCAGATCATTAAGGTCAACAGCCAGGAGGCAGACATCGTCCATGCCGGCTGTTCACATTTAACTCCAATGTTTGATGCCTGACTAAACGTTCAGCTCAGTCGTCCAATCCGTCATTCCCTTCCCGCCCGACAAGCCCGCCTGTTTATTTCCTTCTGTCGTGATGCAATTTGTAAAGCTAATACGGATTCTAACGTCTTACAGCACACTCTCTCCTCATTAAGCGGTTTAACCGCAGACTGAGTCTGTTGGGCACGTTCAACGCGGAGGCCTGCGAGGTCGTGTAATGAAGAAGCATCGATGTATTGATCGGCCGACCGGCGGTATCGGGAACAGCCCCGGGCGTGGGTAATCCATCACCGCGACACGAGAACACACCGCATCCTTCTCCACACACACACACCTCAAAGAGACCGCGAGCCACGACGGCGTTTTTGAGGCCGGCTTGGCTCGGGCAGCGCAGTGCAGGGCCCGGGCTCCGTGGCCCATCTGCGCGGGGCTAATAAAGGGAGCGCTGGCAGTTGGAGCTGGTGGAGGAGAATGACCCCATTAGCGGACTGATCTGGACCACTTGGTCCTGACGTTACACAAGCTGTCGCCTCCGCTCGCTCGCGGTCCCAGAAAACGGAGCTGTGTTGTCGAGTGGTTGGACTCGACCGCTGCAGAAAAGTTACGTTACATTAACACCAAGAAGACAAACAGGGAGATGTTGTTTGTCTTGTTGTTATTTTTAGGTGTTGTTGTGTTGTTGTGCACCTGAATTAAGCATAAATTCACAAGGCTGTTTTGATGCCAAATACTCTGTATTAGCATCGGTGGCACCAGTGGGAATCAAACCCTCACACACTAAAGCTGACCCTACAGCTCCAGGTAGAGTATGTTTGTGAAGATCTTGTAGAGTTCCTTGCTCGACCGATCAGCGTTTCAGAGGGAGTCCTTCTCTTGAAGACCCGCGTACGTCCACCGCACACGTGCAGCTAGCCTCACAAGCTGCTAGCATCACACTCAGGCCCGTTACCCGACGTCTCAGAAAACAACCAGGCCGGCTGCCCCCCATCCCTTCCCTCCAAACCTCGGAGGTCCCCCCCCCCCCCCCCCCCCCCCCCCTGACGCGGGACATCCCACTCGTCCCTGCGTGACCTCATCACTCCCGCCGTGCGGAGGAGGCGTCCGTTTGATTTGCCGACCGGGCAGAAGCACGAAGCGTCGAGTCAGGGGAACACCCGGAGCTAATGGAGGGGAAGAGCTGGGTCAGCAGGGGGGGGGCTGTACACCGGGGGGGGGGGTTTCTTCAAAAACGATGTGAATCCGTTGACGGATTAATGACAGGCTCCGGTACCGCTGTTGTCTCTGCGTGTCACGGTGGCCGCCGACGCCCGGCGCGGAAGGCGTTTTTGGTTTTTATTTTCCGCACGCCACTCTGAGACGAGGTGGCCCTCCGCCGGGTGTGGCGCGTGAGGAGACGGGCTCTGACACGGCTTTGTGTGTGTCTCTCTCCGTCCCCCGTCCCTAGGAGGCCGACAGCTGGGAGATCATCGAGGGCCTGAAGATAGGCCAGAGCAACGTGCAGAGACCGGACAAACACGAGGGCTTCATGCTGAAGAAGCGGAAATGGCCGCTGAAAGGCTGGCACAAGGTACGGGTCGGGCCCACGGAGACTTTGTACTTATTGGAATTGATTTATTTTGTGCACGAGGGGCTGTAGGAATCTTAAGCAGTGCTTCGTCTGTCAACAGAGAAAAAGGCGTTTCCTCTCTCTCTCTCTCTCTCCCTCTCTCTCTCACTTTTCCTCTCTCTCTTTTAGTCTCTCTCTCTCTCTCTCTCTCTCTCTCTATCTCTCTTTTCCTCTCTCTCTCTCCGTCTTTCTTTCTTTCCCTCTGTCTCTCTCGCTCTCTGTCTCTCTCTCTCTGTCCCTCTCCCTTACTCCCTGTCTATCTCTCTCTCTCTCTCTCTCTCTCCGCCTCTCTCTGAATGTCTCTGTATTTTTTTCTCTGTCTCTCTCGGTCCGTCTCTGTCAGTATGTCTGTCTGTCTATCCGTCTCTGTCTCTCTCCCTGTCTGTCTGTCTTTCTATCCCTCTCTCTTTATATCTGTCTCTCTCTCTCTCAATTCAATTCAATTCAAATTCTCTCTCTCTCTCTCTGTCTCTCTGTCTCTCTCTCTCCCTCTCTCTCTCTCTCTCTCTCTCTCTCTCTCTCTCTCTCTCTCTCTCTCTCTCTCTCTCTCTCTCTCTCTCTCTCTCTCTCTCTCTCCCTCTCTCTCTCTCTGTCTCTCTGTCTCCCTCACTCGCTTTATCTCTCCCTTTCTCTCTCTCTCTCTCTCTCTCTCTCTCTCTCTCTCTCTCTCTCTCTCTCTCTGTCTGCATTTCCTCAGGAAAGATTTTTCACCTTCCATTTCTAAGAGGTTTTGTGCAGTGCCTCTGCTTCTCTGACCTTGTAAAATGCAGGAGGCCTGAATAAAGAAAGTCAAGACACAAATAAATCAATACTTAAAATAGATAACGCCATGAATGCACTTTACCCGCATTACTGTAATAGGGAGGTGAATCTAAAGGGTGTGTTAGGCACTGGCAAAGTAGGCTTCCCAATGACATTGATCAAAACAATCTTTAAAATGATCATTGTGATAGGTGTGTGCCTGATATTAATTAAAGTATTCAAGTTTTATTATTGTATTATATTACACCACTTTACCATGAAACTCTGTTAAAGATGTATTTTTAATTTGTGTGATTACAGCGGTTCTTCGTTCTGGACAATGGGATGCTGAAGTACTCCAAGTCTCCCATCGATGTGAGTAGAAACCAGCAGCTACAGACACCAGGGTCTGTAGAACCAGGGACCACAGAAACCAGCAGCTACAGGGACCAGGGTCTGTAGAACCAGGGACCACAGAAACCAGCAGCTACAGGGACCAGGGTCTGTAGAACCAGGGACCACAGAAACCAGCAGCTACAGGGACCAGGGTCTGTAGAACCAGGGACCACAGAAACCAGCAGCTACAAGGCCAGGGACAACAGACAACAGGGACTGTAGGAACCAGGGACTACTAACCAGGGATGGTAGAAACCAGAGACTAGTAACCAGGGACTAGTAACCAAGGACTAGTAACCAGGGACTAGTAACCAAGGACTAGTAACCAGGGACTAGTAACCAGGACTAGTAACCAGGGACTAGTAACCAGGGACTAGTAACCAGGGACTAGTAACCAGGACTAGTAACCAGGGACTACTAACCAGGGACTAGTAACCAGGGACTAGTAACCAAGGACTATTAACCAGGGACTAGTAACCAGGGACTAGTAACCAGGGACTAGTAACCAGGACTAGTTACCAGGGACTAGTAACCAGAGACTAGTAACCATGGACTAGTAACCAGGGACTAGTAACCAGGGACTAACCAAGGACTAGTATCCAGGGACTGTAGAACCGCCGGTGTATAACCAGTGTTTGTAGTCTGACATGTGTTATGTAACTTGATACAGAAACAAAGTGCTGTAGTCTGACACGTATTACGGAACGTGATCTCTCTCCCGGGAGACGTTCTGCGGTTAAGTGTTACACCAACCCGTCTCGTTGTTGTGTGATCCATATAATAACACCACCACCAGTCCCGATACGAACGCCGAGCGTTTGGATGAAAACAGAACCGCTGCGTTAGAGTATGAGTGCTCTCAGTCCAGGTTCCCACACAGGAAGTCTCCCCACCCACTTCCTGTGCTGCTCCCCAGATCCAGAGGGGTAAACTGCACGGCAGCATCGACGTGGGGCTGTCCGTCATGTCGGTGAAGAAGAGGGCGCGGCGCATCGACCTGGACACCGAGGAGCACATCTACCACCTGAAGGTACGCGGCGTCTGATTGGACGAGGTCCGACCCGCGCCACCGTCACACGCTCACTCACGTAAACCCGTCAGAACCGGATTTAGGTATTGGCTCGTTCAGATTGAATCGAAATCAAACCCTGTTCGTGTAAACCATAGTTCGGTAAAGTGGTTGGGTTTGCGTCCCGGGGAATTACAGGGTTATGAGTTACGTTAAGAGAACTTGACCGTCGTTTAATGAACTTTGTCATGTATACGCCTTGATCACGTCATGGTGAGGGTGTGAACGCAGCAGAAGATGCGGAGATTCACGTCTCTTCCACCCGCGCAAAGCGCCGTATTAATCGAGTATTGAGTATTCGTTAGTGGCCACGTAAGCGGGGGAGAAAAAATACCCACAATTGAGTGAAAAATATGGGCCTGTGCTTCATGCAACTTTTGGCAAATTTCTTCCCGCAAAAGAAGCCCGATGCCAGGGGAGGGTCAGAGCGTGCAGAGGTGAATCCCGTTCAAATATATTCTTCGGCATGATGGTGTTTCTGGTTGCGCTTTCTTTTTCACAGATCCCCATTGTCTACATTTCAACCACTTGTCCGTTTTAATTTTTTATTGTCTGGCTTTCAGAATTGGAACGTGCCCATAAAAATTTATATAAAATAAATAATATATTTATTTTAATTTCTGAGTATCCCCTGCAATCCTCCCGAGTACCCCTAGGGGTACCCCTATCTGAGGACCCCTGGGCCAGGCTGAGGCAGGTGTTAACCCAGGACGGCTCTCCCCTGTCTGCAGGTCAAGTCCCAGGAGATCTTCGACGCCTGGGTGTCCAAGCTGCGCCACCACCGGCTGTACCGGCAGAACGAGATTGTGCGTTCCCCGCGCGACGCCACCATCCGGATGTTCCCCCCCCCCCCTCCGGCGCCGGCGCCCGCAGCGGCGGAGTCACCGCAGCCCCCACCCCCTGCGGTGCATGAAGTCAAGGTCGGTAACGCCGCACTGCATTGTGGGCCTTTCGACTTTCACTAGAGCAGTGGTTCTCAAAGTTTTGACAACTGAGGGCAAATTTAGGATCCCAAAATTTGACGGGCCGCCAAATGAAAAAAAAATTGGCGGGAAACGCCGTCAGCATCCCAGCGGTGAAAAAAAACATTGAGCCGTGTACCCGCTGGGAGTGAGGTCAAGTGAGGTCTAAATCATGAAACTGAGGTTCATCCTTTCAAAGTAATGTACAGTCGGATTAAAACTAACAAATGAAAAAGGATTTCATTGAAAGCTAGAAAAAAACTTATTTTTGTTTAAATTAATATTGATATAATAATAAAAATAAAAAAATATTATTATTATTATTGTATTTTTTTTATAGCTGTATGTCATTGCGGGCCGCCAGGAATGTTTCTGCGGGCCGCCATTGGCCCGCGGGCCGCACTTTGAGAACCAATGCACTAGAGCATCCGGAGGAGACGGGGTTGAACTAAGATGATATTAGTGCAGCAGGGATAGAAGTGCTATTAGGGTTTTATAGCGTTGTTTTATTGGTGATTAGGTCCGATATGAAGAAATTATAACACAGATTAATCATTTGTGTTTAAAAATTACTGACACAAATTATTCATTCATGTGATAAAATCCATTTTCTGTTCCTTTATTCATTCACATTATTATATCAATGACTTTAATATGATGTGGTCACTAGTCAGTTGTAAATTCAATGATAGACAGTTCTATAGACGGCAATAATTGGACAGATGTTGAATATTACGTTTTCTTTTCACATTTGCTCCTAAGCTCAGGCTAGAACATAAACAGTATCGATGGATTTGGTTTGGTTTACACCTATTGGCAGACCATTGCATCCAGCCGGTTCAACAGAAAGCCTTGCTTCTGTCTTTTGACTTCAGAGAGGCACAACAAAAGGGACGTATTAACACTATTGGTATCGTCATCATCTATCAATCAAGCACTCGGTCAATTACATTAAGCTGGCGGCAGGCAGCTCATTAAGAAGACTGACGTCGTTTCGCATGTCATTAGATATGCCGTCCATCCTGTGATGCCCGTTGGAAATGGTAATCGTATCTCGATCGCTATCGCCGGGAGATCAGGCTAAACACTTTGTCTAGACGGCTGCCTGCTCCAAACCTGGGATCAAATCCCAACATGTCTCGGGAGCGTGGGATGGAGTACGTGTGTGAGTGTTTGTGTGCGTGGATGTGGGTGTGTACGTGTGTGTGTGAGTGTGTGTATGTGTGTTAAGGTATGTGTGTGTGTGTGTGTGTCAGTGTGTGTGTGTGTTTGTGTGTACGTGTGTGTGTGCATGCATACGTGTGTCTGTGTGTGTGTGTGTGTGTGTGTTTTTGTGTGCGTGCATGTACGTGAGCTGTGTGTGTGTGCATGTGTGTGTGTATGTGTGCTTGTGCGTATGTGTGTGTGTGCTTGCAGGTACGTGCGTACGTGTGTGTGTGTGTGTGTGTGTGTGTGTGTGTGTGTGTGTGTGTGTGTGTGTGTGTGTGTGTGTGTGTGTGTGTGTGTGTGTGTGTGTGTGTGTGTGTGTCTGTGTCTGTGTGTGTGTGTGTGTGTGTGTCTGTGTGTGTGTGTGTGTGTGTGTGTGTGTGTGTGTGTGTGTGTGTGTGTGTGTGGGTGTGTGAGCCGGGCTGGTAAGCCAGTCAGGCGTCCAGGCAGCTCCAGAGAGGGGAGTCTTAGCTGTGCTCTCACCCCATCTGAGGTGATCAGACGCCTGCCTTGATGCCTGGATCTCTCACCCCTCTGCCCTGAGGGCCAGGGGAGCCTCGTTATCACAGACGGAGAGAACATCATGCAGCAGGGCTCATCAGAATATGGCTGGGAGTTCATTCCCTCCCGCTTGAGCAGGGCAGACTGAGGGATAAAGGGAAGGCAAATGGTGGAGAATATATTAGAATAGTATTATAATATAGTCCCATTGTTTTTTTTTTTCATTTGCTAATTGCCAACAATATATAAAAACAGATGGACTTCATCTATCTATTTTGCTCTCTCTCTATAATCTATCTATCTATCTATCTATCTATCTATCTATCTATCTATCTATCTATCTATCTATCTATCTATCTATCTATCTATCTATCTATCTATCTATCTATCTATCTATCTATCAAGTATCTGTGTCTGTCTGTCTGTCTGTCTGTCTGTCTGTCTGTCTGTCTGTCTGTCTGTCTGTCTGTCTGTCTGTCTGTCTGTCTGTCTGTCTGTCTGTCCGACACTGTTAGTGTAGCACAATCCCAATTCTCCCAACCTAATTAAAAATTTACTGACTTCTGGGTGTGTCTGTTTCTCCTCCTCCTCCTCTCTCCCCCTCCACCCCCTCTCTCCCTCTCTCCCCCTCCCTTCCTCTCCTCCCCCCCTCCCTCTCCCCCTCCTCCCTCTCTCCCCCTCCCTCTCTTTCCTTCTCCTCCCCCCTCTCTTTCCTCCTCCTCCTCCTCCCCCCTCCCTCTCCCCCTCCTCCTCCCCCCTCCCTCTCCCCCTTCTCCTCCCCCCTCTCTTTCCTCCTCCTCCTCCCCCCTCCCTCTCCCCCTCCTCCTCCCCCCTCCCTCTCCCCCTTCTCCTCCCCCCTCTCTTTCCTCCTCCCTCTCCCCCTCCTCCCCCCTCCCTCTCCCCCCTCCTCCCTCTCCCCCTCCTCCCTCTCTCCCCCTCCCTCTCCTCCCCCCTCCCTCTCCTCCTCCTCCCCCCTCCCTCTCCTCCTCCTCCCTCTCTCCCCCTCCTCCCTCTCTCCCCCTCCCTCTCCTCCTCCTCCTCCTCCCCCCCCCCCCCCCCCCTCCAGGCTAAGCCCAGTAACCTCCCGTGGCAGCCCGTGGCCCCCAGCAGCAGCAGCAGCAGCAGCCTCCCCGCCTCCTACAGCAACGGGCAGAGCAAGGTTGCCGCCTGGCTCCAGGAGTCTGAGGAGATGGACAAGTGTGCGGAGGGTAAGTGCCCCCCCTCCCCCCACGGTGCTCCTCCCCCTCCCCCCTCCTCCTCCTCCACCGACCACTTCCTCGACCGTCAAGTGGCGCATTCATCAGACTCATTTTAAAGTGCCTTGCCCCTCCCCCCACCATCGCCATACACACACTCACGCTCTACCAGAGGAGGAGATGGGAATGAAACATGAGGCAAACACGCGCACGAGACATGCTCTCATGGACACGTGTGTCCATGAGAGTATGTCTCGTGCGCGTGTATGTCTCGTGCGAGTATGTCTCGTGCGCGTGTGGACACGCGTGTCCATGAGAGGGTGTGAGTCTCATGTGTGTGTGGTGTGCTTTGTGGTTGAATGTGTGTTTGCGTCCATGTGATGATGGGTGTTATCTGTGCGTGTGTTTGTGTGCGTGTCTGTGTGTGTGTGTGCGTTTACTCAAGGGTGCATATAAGTCTCTTGTATCACATGTTTGTCTATGTGTGTGTATGTCTCGCATGTGTGTGTGTGTGTGCGTGTGCTTGTGTGTGTGTGTGTGTGTGTGTGTATGTGTGTGTGTATGTCTCATGTGTATGTGTATATCTCGTGTGTGTGGCTGTGTCTGTGTGTGTGTGTGTCTCGCATGTGTGTTTGTGTTCATGTCTCGTGTGTGTGTGTGTGTGTCCATGTGAGGGTGGTTGTGTATCTCATTTGTGTGTGTATGTCTTGTGTGTTTATGTGTGTGTGTGTGTGTGTGTGTGTGTGTGTGTGTGTTGTTCTCCTGTGACCCTGTGTCGCTGTGTCTCCAGAGTTGGCCCGCTGCCAGTCCAGCCTGATGGAGCTCAGTAAGTTACTGCAGAGTCTGGAGATTCTCCAGCGCACCCAGTCTGCCCCCAACTTCACAGACATGCAGGTACCGCACACACACACACACCCACACACACACACACGCACGTACACTCAGACGCACACGTATACACGCACACACACACACACACACACCCGTACACACCTAAACACATATGTACACACGTACGTACAGGCAAGCACACAGACGTACACACACACACACTCACTGACACACACGCACGTACACCAACGTAAACACATACGTACACATACATACTGTACACGTACATACAGACACATGTGCAAGTGCACACGCACGCACAAAACAACACACAAGTACACGCACACAGCCACAAACACACACACATTCACTTGTTCACGCACAAACACACACATATAAACTTACATGCACACACATGCATTTACATACACACACACACACATATGTACACTCAAATGCAAACATACGTACACATACACAAACTCACGCATATTAAATGCACACTCGTGCAGGCACATTAACGCACCACAAGTGCCTCTGTACACTGACACATCTTAGAAAAGGAAGTATTGAGTCTCCTTTAAGGCTCCTATGGAGATGTGTTACAGTGGAACCGTCAGGTTTTTAAGGAAGATTAATCTGTGCAGAACGCACTGCTGGAGGTATCGATGCCGGGTTCCTTCAGGTATAAACTAAAGACTGTTTAACATTTAATGGATTAAATCAGTTAAAACCAATCATCCATCACTGAAACCACTTCAGAATGCCACTTTCTCCTGCTTGATGTGTGGAAGAGTGCCGCCCCTGCCACGAGAGTCAGAAGAAGATCTAGACCGTTGCACCTCCTCACATCGAGCAGGCTTTGATCCCCGTTTGGTTGAATGCCGTTCCCTCTGAGGCGAGGTTCAGCTCACCGCCCCGAGGTCGTGTTTGCTCCCCGCTGTGACCTCGGCCTGGCTTTCACCCCCCCCCCCCCCCCCCCCCCCCCCCCCGCTCTGTTTGCTTTGATTTGAATCTGTTGTGCTTTTGTTTTGCACCCCTTACTAACCGCATTTCTTTCTTTATTTTGGTCCACGTTTTTGATTGGCTTAGACCAATTGCGTAGAGTTATCAAAGAAAGAGAAGCGGTTGAACCGAAGATGGAGAACAAAAAGTGTCGGGAAAGACTCTAAGTTCCAGCTCCAGGTACATGCTCTACTCTGTCGCCCCCTGGTCTCCATCGATGTGTCAAGTAGGACGGGGAATACATTTGATTTATATCAGACATATTGGGGACCGCGCGGTGGCCAGGGTAACTGACTGACTCTAGAGGCCCTAGCTCCTCCCTCTGATCTGAAGTCTCCGGAAGCTTCTGCTAACTGACTGACTGACTGTCTTATGTTTAGAAATATATTTAGACATTTTGTCTTATGTTTAGAAATATATTTAGACATTTTGATTTGAAGTATAAATTAACTTCAACTAGTAATAATATGAAGATGAATTAGCCACAGACATGACAACTGGAAATTTAATTATGCTAATGTATACATGCCGTGGTCCATGTGAACATCCAAAGTATGCTTAGATACCATTTGCTGATGACTTGATGCATGTAACCAATAGACTTTCCACGTAAAAGTGAGTAAAATCTGAATCGACGGTGGACAAAATACTGTTTATATGAGGCTATAGAAAGAGCAGTGAGATAATCTGTATTATTCCGACATCAGAGACATTATCCCACACCGCTTGCTGTTAGCGAGCGGGAACGTTCACACGTCGACGCTAATGAAACCGCTCAGACCCGGCGGTGCCGTTCACAGAGCGGCGTTCCCTCGGTGGCGTGCGTGGGCGTCGGAAGAGTTTCACTCTGCGCACTAATAACGGAATTAGCATAACTTTTCCGAATCGTGCGTCAGACATAATTTATGCTCGAAACTTTTTCCGGATCCACTTAAAGTTAAGTAAGCACTTTAGGCCCACTTTACACAGGAAACTCCCCGCGCCGCCCACCACAAAAAAAAGCTTGTTTTATTTTGTCAGCTAAGTTCCATTTTTCCCCCATTCCTTTTTCTGGCAGTACCCACCGAAATGGATTGCTGTGGCAGTGCATGAATGAGGATGAATTTGCTTTCTCTAATTTCCCTGGTCGTGCATCGCGCTACAGAGCCTGAGTTTACTGCTGATTCAGTTTGGCTGGGGTGCCTTTTTTCAGAATCCACCCATCCATATGTGCACAACGTGTTCCCCTTATCAATTACATATTATCGTACGACACGTTGGATTCACCAAGACTCAAGAGACGAATGCAAACCAACAGCACTGAACTTTGTTTCTAGTGGTTTTACATAACACTGGTGTTTCCAGTACCGGTGTGTGTTTGATTTATAATCTCTCTGCGGGGTCAGATGATCCCCTCGCCCCCTGATATAGCCAAGCACTGCGGGGACGTAAACCCAGCCCCGCCCTCCCCCTGTCTCACCCTCCCCCCTACCTCCCCCCCCCCCCAGGTACCCCTGTCCTCGGCCATCCCCCCGGTCCGCCTCCACTCGTCCAACCCCAACCTGTGCGCTGAGCTGGTGGACTTCCAGGTGCCGCCGGCGCGCCACGCCGACTACGTGGAGGGGGCCGGCGACTACATCAAGCTGCAGGAGGACTTCTGCACCATCGCTCAGAAGGGTAGGCCGACGGGGCCCCCGGGCACTGCTGCTAATGCTAATGATGCTAAGGGAAATGCTAATGCTAATGATGCTAAGGCAAATGCTAATGCTAATGATAATGCTGCTGCTTGCTGCTGCTGTGGCGGCGGCTACTGCTGCTGCTAATGCTACTGCTAATGCCACTGCTAATGCTAATGCTGTGGCTGCGGCGGCTACTGCTGCTGCTAATGCTACTGCTAATGTTAATGCTGCTGCTAATGCTTATGCTGCTGCTAATGCAGCTGCTGATGCTAATGCTAATGATAATGCTTATGATAATGATTATGCTGCGGCTGCTGCTGATGCTAATGCTGCTGCTAATGCTGCTAATGCTTATTCTGCGGCGGCTACTGCTGCTACTGCTGCTGTAGGGTCTGCTACCGTGGCGGCCACGGCTGGTGCTCTAGGGGCCAGAGCCCAGTGGATGCTTAGTGTGGGCGGATTGATGATTATTAACATAATCGACCATGCTGGGGCCTGTGTGTGTGTGTGTGTGTGTGTGTGTGTGTGTGTGTGTGTGTGTGTGTGTGTGTGTGTGTGTGTGTGTGTTTGTGATGGTTGCTAGGTGTTAATGAGTGTGTGTGTGTATATTCTGTATACATGTGTGTGTTTGTGTGTGTATATATATATATATTTGTGTGTGCGCGTGTGGGTGGTGTTGATGTGTGTGTGTATGGGGTGTGTGGTGCATGTGGCTGTGTGTGTATGGCGTTGTGCGTCTGTGTGCGCTCCACACTCGCAGCGTACGGCGGTAGTTAACGCGTTCTCTCTGCTCCCCTTGTGCCCAGTCCATTGCCTGCTGCGGTCGGCCTTCAACACGGTGGGCATCGAGAAGGAGAAGATCAAGCAGATCCTGTCGGACCAGGAGCAGAGCAGCCAGGCCGCCCAGATCAACACCCTCAGGAAGTCCCTGTCCCAGGTGAACGCACACACGGCCTTCCACGCCGCACACCCAAAACTCAGTCAATGCTTCCGTGATGTCTAGCAAAAAGCTAAACGCTGTCGGCCCAAAAAATATTGCCATTTCTGTGAATCCAGGTGTTATGTAAAAGGTAAATAGACTGCTTTTGTATGCTGCTTTTTTAACCAGTGGCCACTCAAAGTGCTTTAACAATATTGCCTCACATTCACCCATTCATTCGCACATTCGCACACCGACGGCGGAGTCAGCCACGCAAGGCGACAGCCAGCTCGTCAGGAGCAGTCGGGGTGAGGTGCCTTGCTCAGGGAAACATCGATACTCAGCTAGGAGGAGCTGGGGATTGAACTAGAGCCCCATGCCGCCCTCGCGTGATGGAGACAGATTTATCTCCTCAGATGTTTTTAAAGCCCCATCGAGATAAAAAGATCTGCCAAGATTATCGTTCCCTAGTCTCTCCAGGTGAAATAAAGCCCTGAAGTTAGCGTTTGTTTTTAGACGAGCCGGTGCCACGCCAGCTCCCATCTCTCTGCCCAAGCGGGCGTAAGCACCCTGCCTCGGTTGCTATGACAGCCACTGATGTCATGGGTTCCCAGACGTTACCTCATGAGCAGTAGCGTGGCGTATTTGCGTTAGGCCAAATTCTTGCGGTGGAGGAGCATTATTATCATGCTCTGTGAGTTAGCGCGAGGGGGAAGCACCCGCCACCACCCCTGACAATCGCTTGTGAAGCTCTTGCCAGCAGTCGCCGGTCTCAATCGTTTTATCTGAACCGTGCTTTAAGCACGCCTCGCGTCTATTTTAAAACCAGTCACGGCTGACCACCTCGCCGTCACTGTCCCCTCCCGGAGAGATGGCCGTGCCCGTCAGCGCCCGGGCAGCCGAGTCGAGGAGCTCGGGTCGTACTAATTGGTGCGGGGGGGGGAGGCGTGTCATCAGGGTCATTAGCTTCTTCCTTCTCAGAGCTCTCTCCGGAAGCCCCGCAACCTCATTGGTCGGTTTTGTCCCCGGAGCTGACAGCCTTCTGGCGAGCTGTGTCGTCCACGTTCTCTTTGGTTTTGTTGCTAATTGGTTTTGAGTCTTTTATGTATAATTCGTTAAAGGTGTGGTGGCCCAAGGGTCAGGGGATTTTAAACCTCATAATTAGCTGAGCGCACCGCTCTTGTCATATGTTTGAACATACAGAACATCTTACCTCTATTAACTTACTTTTATGTTACTCCCACACACAATTGAAAGATTAAAAAAATTCAGAAAAAGAAAAAGCGATGGTTTGGCAATCTAACCGTCTGTTGTTCTCTGGCAGACCCTCAGTTCTTGTTAGTCAGGACTCTCATCGGGAGATGATCATGAGGTCACGTCCCGATAGCTTTGCTACCTCAGGAGGTCCAGCCCAGGTTTCCCTTGAGCCCGGAGCATTTTTACGTTTGCAATTCTTGGGTGGGCAGTGGTCCTTCAAGTTGCAATGTGTAACGTTTCAGCTTACTGGTAGTCTAAAACATCCTGGACAAATCCATCCAGAGGACGGAACTGATATTGATTTTATGAACTGTGAAAGTCTCCCACAGTATTATCGGAAGGGGCTCAATCACTACTTTAACGATCACCCGTCTTACGGCCGAACACGACCGACGTCTTGGGTCTTGGAGCAATCATGTCGCCGTTTCATCACTGCAGGCGCTGTCACAGAACGCAGAGCTACGCACGCGTCTCAGCCGCATCCACTCCGAGTCGGTCCTGAGCGAGCAGGTGGTCAGCGTAAACATCATCTCCACGCCAGACGAGGTACGACCCGGCAGCGTAGAGACTAGCATGAAGCCCCTCTGACATCCTTTAGGTGGTTTACGTTGGAGACTAACATGAAGCTCCTCTGACATCCTTTAGGTGGTTCACGGTAGAGACTAGCATGAAGCTCCTCTAGCGGCATTTAGGTTCATGGTAGAGATTAGCTGTAGAGACTAGCATGTAGCTCCTCTAACGGCCTGTAGGTGGTTTACGTTGGAGACTAGCTTGTAGCTCCTCTAACGGCCTCTAAGTCAACGGTAAGAAATTGTGTTTATTCAAAAGCAAAACTTTTTATTTTCAGTAATCATGTCCGTGGCTAGTTCATCTTCTTATAATCACTATTCATACACTTTCATGGTTGATTCACAATAATATTGGATAAAAACCGGTGACCCTCTGAGAACCCTCAAAACGATCGTGTGTAAATCATTGGTGACGTCACAGACACTGCGTCCATCTTTCTGCTCGGTCTCGGGATACGACTCCGCGGTCAGAGCGAAGACTCCCCGGTCAGAACGACCAACCAGAGGAAACCCGCTGGCTCATTACCACCCAGTTCCCGCTCCGCTCGGCCATCTGGCAGCCCGCTCTTTACTGTATTCGTCGATAGCGTTATTGATTCCCGACCTTTTAACAGAGAAACGGTTTGTTTCCCGAACACATTGGCTGATGACCTTAACAGTTCACTTGCCAAGGCCCCGACAGAAAAAGAAAGAACAAAGAATAACAATGGCGAACTGACTAATCAGTAAATATGGCTGGCTGCCCACCAGAGAGAACCACCCGGGGCAAAGTCACCCTGATTCGCTCACATTGCAGTCCCCTGTTTTACCCCCCGTCCTTCTTGTGCAACTCAAGACTCTAAGTAAAACTGGTTGTGTCTGTCTGTGTTTGTGTGTGTCTGTGTGTGTGTGCGTTTGTGTGTGTGTGTCTGTTTCGTGTGTCTGTGTGTGTCGGTGTCTGTGTTTGTGTGTGTCTGTGTGTGTGTCTGTCTGCATGTCTGTGTGTGTGTGTCTGTGTGTCTGTGTGTGTCTGTGTGTGTGTGTCTGCGTGCGTGTGTGTCTCTGTGTGTGTGTCTGTGTGTGTGTCTGCGTGTCTGTGTGTCTCTGTGTGTGTCTGTGTGTGTGTGTCTGCGTGCATGTGTGTGTCTCTGTGTGTGTGTGTTCGCAGGGTGAACAGATGGGGATCCCTCTGACCCAGCAGGCCTCGAACGAGAGCCGTCTCTCCATGTCCGAGTCGGTGTCCGAGTTCTTCGACGCCCAGGAAGTGCTCCTGTCCGCCAGCTCGTCAGAAAACGAGGTAAAGACGCTCCATCCATCGAGGTCAAAGGTCATGCGGCTTAGGACTTAACCACAATATAAACCCAACCCAAACCCAAACCGTATCCTGCTGGCTCCACCAGCAGGATACGGTTTGGGTTAGGGTTGGGTTAGGGTTAGGGTTGGGTTAGGGTGAGGGTTAGGGTTGGGTTAGGGTGAGGGTTAGGGTTGGGTTAGGGTTAAGGTTAGGGTTGGGTTAGGCTTAGGGTTATGGTTGGGTGAGGGTCGTGGTTAAGGTGATTCACTCAAGGTCCTGGCCTTCACCCCGACGTCCACATCCTGCTTGCAGGCATGCATCTGCGATTATTACCTGAACACCCATGTCTTGTCTTGTCTTGTCTTTTATGTCTGTGTGAATGTTTATTTGTGACTGGAGCCATGTCAAAGAAAAATTGTGTAACAGACAATAAAGTGTTGTCTGTTCTTATCTTATTAACCCCCAATCTGCCGTCTTGCACGGCGTGCTTCTGTATCCACTGAGACTCACTTTGGATAAAAGATCTGCTAGACGTGAGCACTTTGGATAAACTGAAGACACTCAACGCCTAAACAGTAGTGGCACTAGGACCAGGGGGTGGAGGAAACGCACAGGAAGGAGTGTGTGCGCGGGGGGGCAAATAGGGGGTGGGGGGGGGGGGGGGGGGGGGGTGGGGGGTGGGGGGCCAGCTGCTGGGGAGGCTGATAACGCTCCGCGGAGGACAGTTCAGCGCGAGTCCCGCCGTTAGTCAGCGTTTGCCCCGAGCCGCGTGAGCGCCAGAGATAACGCGCAGCGGAAGCCCTGACAAAGCCGGGGCGGGGGGGGGGGGGGCCCGCGTCGGCCCCCCCGCCTCCCCAGGGCCTAATCCCCCTCCCCGGCTCACACACACACACCGGGGCTCGGAAGGGCCCCTACACTTGCGGCCGAGGCCCTCTGTTAGCTCAAGGTTCCCGGCGATAAGCCGTTTTGCGGTTCAGCACATGACTCACCAGAACCATTTCCCCCCCCCCCCCCCCCTCCCGAGGGACGGACATGTTGCTTTTATGGTCCATTTCAACTTCTGTGAAGGATATCGGCCTGCGGTGATAACAGCCCGATAGCCTAGCCACCTAGCCCCAGCGGCTCTGCTCGGCGCTCGGCTTGCAGCTCCGCGGAGTGATCAGTCACCATTCGTCTGCTTTCATTGCGTCCGCCTGATTAGCTTAGCTTAGCGTTAGCTTAGCATCGCCCTCTCTGCGGGGGGCTGATCACGCAGCTGTAACGAGGGCACGTGGCAGACGGCGCACCGCCGCCACCGGAGGCACGGCTCCTGGTTTCTCCTCGGCAGCGTCAGCGGCCCCGTTGCCGCACTGAGGAAACGGCGCTGAAATGCTGCAGTGTCTGGTCCTGTGATCGCTGCAGTGGGACACGCAGCCAGCGCCTGCTGCAGTTTGCTAGCCACCGGCTAAAAGCATTGTGTGTGTGTGTGTAGTGTGTGTCCGTACGTACGTGTGTGTGTGTGTGTCCCTTTATGTGTTTGTGTTCCGATGACTGTACGAGTGTGTGTGTGTATGTGTTTGTTGGTGTGCCGGTGCTTCGGTGAGTGTATGAATATATGTGTGACTCTGCGTCTGTATGTGTGTGTGCATGTGCGTGAGTGTGCATGTGCGTGAGTGTGCATGTATGCGCCTGTGTATGTGTGTGTGTTTATGTGTCCATTTGTGTGTGTGCCTGTATATGTGTACGTGCGCCTGTGTGTGTGTGTGTGTGTTTGTGTGTGTGCCAGTGTGTGTTTCCATTTGTGTGTGGGTGTGCGCCTGTTTGCGTGTGTGTGTTTGTGTGTACGCTGTGTTCTTTCTTGTGTCTGTGTGTGTGTGGGTGTGCGCCTGTGTACGTGTGTGTACTTCTATGCGTATGTGTGTGTGCTTGCCTTTTGTGCGTGCGTGTGCCTTACCCTCTCCTCTCCCCACGCAGGCCTCAGACGATGAGTCATACGTCAGCGACGTGAGCGATAACATTTCGGAGGACAACGCCAGTGTGACCGATAATGTCTCCAGACAGAGTGAGTCTCCAACGCAGAGCCCACGCCGCCCCAGACGCTGTTGATTACCCCACAACAGGCTCCCTACGGCCCCCTGCAGTACCCCACGGCCCAGCGCCTCGCCGCTACTGGGAGGGGATGGGAGTACTGGGATGGGAGGGAGGGAGGGGATGGGAGGAAGAGGATGGGAGGAAGGAGATGGGAGGAAGGGGATGTTTGGGGTTCGAATCCTATCAACCAATCAGATAAAGCTTGCAGGTTGAAGCCTGCTTAGTGTTAGATTTGAAAGAAAGAACGCACACACACACACACACACACACACACACACATATGCTTAAAAACACACAAACACATACATATGCACACACACACACACACACACACACGGGCTCGCTCCGAGACACAAAGACACACACAAACACATACACACATGCTTAAAGACAGAGACGCACACACACACACTTAGAGACTCAAAGAAACACACAGACATATACACACATGCTTAAAGACACAGACACACACACCCACACACACATACATACACACACACACACTTGAGACACAAAGAAGCCGACACACACGCTTCGAGGCACAAACAAACACACAAAGTCATTGAATGTGTGTGTGTGTGTTTGTGCGCGTCCGGTTCATTTATCAGTGAGACGGTTGACTTTGCGGGGTTGCTCGGTGCCAAGAGCATTAGTCAGGCTTCTGAGGGCTATCAATGTGGACTGGGAATCCCCCCCCCCCCCCACTCCCCCCAGACTCTCACCTCACGACTCTCCCCCCCCCTCCCCCCCCCCCCCCCCCCCCCCCCCTCCTGTCCTGACTGTGTCTGCTCGGGACACATCCACTCTGTCTTTTCACATCTCAGTCAAGGTCAGCGTGAGGTCGACATGGCACCCTCTCGTCGCGGTGCAACGGTGGTTTGATGGTTGTAGCGTTCAGGATAAGACATTAAAGGGGCTCTCAGAGCTACAAATTCAACCTAACTATCCGTGAGCTCTTAGGAAGGGAAATGCGCTGTGAGATTTTCTGTTTCAAGTGTACTGCGCCTGTCTTTGTATTAAGGCTGGGACAACGCGTCGACGTTATCGATGACGTCGACGCGAAAAATGCGCATCGAAATAATCGTTTATCCCAGCTCTACTTTGTATGAGACTATTTCGTTTTTAGACTGCTCCCACTCCTGGCTATTTGTACCCAATCAGGGTCTTCTCCTGCCATCCTACCTGTGATTCTCAGGTGCGGGAACACCTGCGGGAGCAGCCGTTTTTGGGTTGTTTGATCCTGTTTTAAATGGCGCTCTCTCTCCCGCTGTCTTCTGCTCTCTCTCTCTTTACAACGCTGAGAACGTACCTACAGCGGCCTTAAGGAGGTTGCAAAAAAGAGAGCTATCCATGCAAGTATATCAGAATACAAAAGGTACATTGAAGGCTATCGATGAGCGTCTTACATTCTATTGTTTTAACCACGATGTAGCGATCAAGATAGCCGGCTGTAAAGGAGAAGAAACGTCCGTTTAAAGTTTTAAAGCCATCTTCCAGAAGTTTTTATTAAGAGAGTGTCCCCGAGGAAGCCGCTGGGTTGCTTCCCGGACAGAGAGGATGTTTATTATCATATTAATACCGGGACACGAGGTTAGATATCATCCGGGGTTCCCAGGGAGATGAGGATATTGTGGAAAGGTTGTTTGATTTACCCTGCGATAGCGATGTTCGGATATTACTAAACCACAGGCTGAGATGGAACAGAGGAGCGAGAGCTTGGCCGCCGCTTGCTCGTCGTGTTCCACGGTCGGGGGAATCGCACCGACAGAATAGTTAACGCTTAGACCAAGATATTGCCAAATTAGGAGTATTTACATACTGGATCCTAAAAAAGGACAGAATTGTTAGCCTAACCCTCTCCCTTCGTTTTAACAGGCCCTCAAAACCCACCTTTTTAACATGGCTTTCACCCAATAACCCCCTGACCGTCTCTCCCCTTCCTTCTTTTTTCCTACTTATATACGTCCTACTTCAATCATTTTATTTTGAATGTTCCACTCTGTAAAGCGTGAGTGTACAAATCGAATGCATTAATATTAGTATTCCTCCTCCCTAACCACCCCCCCAATCCCCCCCACGCCACCCCTCTCCAGTGGCCAACGGCGACTTCGTGGCCAGCGCTTTCCGCAACGGACGGCGTATCTGCCTGCCGGCGCCGTCCCCGGACACCAGCAACATCAACCTGTGGAACATCCTGCGCAACAACATCGGCAAGGACCTGTCCAAGGTGTCCATGCCGGTGGAGCTCAACGAGCCGCTCAACACGCTGCAGCACATGTGTGAGGAGCTCGAGTACAGCGAGCTGCTGGACAAGGCCGCCGAGACGGAGGACCCCTTCGAACGCATGGTGAGCCTTAAAGGGCCAGGTACACCTTTAAATATGAGGACCCCTTCGAACGCATGGTGAGCCTTAAAGGGCCAGGTACACCTTTAAATGTGTCTCTTGAGGGGAAGACCCCTTCTTACGCATGGTGAGGGCTTAAACAGCCTTTAAGAGCCAAGGGACCGAAAACCTTTAAATGTGGTGATATGCCTTATAGGGTCGGCAACATGGCAGACGATGGCATTTTGTGGCAGTCGATGTAATAAGACCTTCATTTCGAGAATACTGGATGTATGTTTCCACCAAAAAGTTTTTATACGTTTCCCTCTGCTTTGAAGAAGCTGGAGCTGTTCTGTTCAGAGCAGCAGTGACCCTCTCCCCATCCCAGCCGTCAGGGAGTCAGGTCAGGTCAGGTCTGTCCCTCCCTCCTGTTGGTTTAACACAAAGCCCGGCCCGGGTCTCGACTCCTTCCGAGACGGAACTGGAACTGGGATATTGGATAGACAGGGGAGGGGGGGAGGGGGAGGGGGGGTTCAGGTGACAGAGGCTCCAGAATGGGACCGGGCCGACCTCGTGTTCGACATCGTGACTCCCTGCGGACGTGAAACCCGAACACGTGTCGTCTGCGGTGGCGCCGGGTCGTCGGCCCGCAGCGGCCCGTCTCATGGTGGAGTCACAGCCGTGACCCCCACACAGCTCCCATGATGCATCTGCCCACCAAGGGTCCCTCTGCCCTGATTATATCGGGCCCGTGTCAGGAGGGCCCCTCGTGTACAGCCACGGCCGACTGTTCACACCGTTTGGCTCATCTGCGCTAAACCCTTTGTTATAAGCTGGGTAATCCGGGCTCACTTTGGTTGACTCATATATTTATTTCTCTTTCCCTCCCTTTCTCTCTCCCTGTCTTCCTCTCCTCCTCTCTCTCTCTTTTTTTCTTTTTTTCTTTCTTTTCTGTCTGTCTCTCTCTCCCTCTGTCTCTCTCTCTCACTCCCATCTCTATCTCTCTCTCTCCGTCTCTCTCTCTCTCTCTCTCTCTCTCTCTCTCTCTCCCTCTATCCATCTCTCTCTCTCTCTCCGTCTCTCTCTCTCTGTCTCTCTGTCTCTCTCTCTCCCTCTCTCTCCGTCTCTCTCTCTCCCTCTCTCTCACTCTCTGTCTGTCTCTGTCTGTCTCTCTCTCTCTCTCTCTCTCTCTCTCTCTCTCTCTCTCTCTGTGTCTCTCTCCCAGGTCATCGTCGCAGCCTTCGCCATCTCAGGCTACTCTTCCACCTACTACCGCGCAGGAAGCAAGCCATTTAACCCTCTACTCGGAGAGTCCTACGAATGTATTCGGGAGGACAAGGGCTTCTGTTTTTTCTCTGAACAAGTATGTGTGTTAACAGATCGCCTTACCGTCTTAATTAGGGAGACCGGTGGGTTTAATTAGATTCCCAGTGAGCCGTTACCTGGCATTGCTCTGAGAGATGCATGCTAGGCTAATTGTGGGGCAGATTAGCAGGTGAAGAGAGTAACCTGCTTCCTATCTGATGGAGATCAGAGCTCACCGTGTGCTCTCTATATCCCCACGATATAACAACGAGTCCAGCTTAGATGTTCTTGTCTCTGTGACAACAAGGCTTTATATTGTGTCCATGTGTACTCTATATCCTCCCAGGGTCTTAGGTTGGTCTTAATGATATTTAGACAATGGGTAATTCTAAGATCTGTGAAACCACAACAACGTCCACCTTGTCATTAGCATACTTGCTAATACAATCTTGAATTGCTATGTTTAACATCCATTTGTCAAATTCAAAATAACTAACCCTGTGTCTATTCTTCCTAATTTGACACTAACTCATCTCTCACACTCCATTATTCACAGTTAGGATCAGCTGTGCCGACTTGATAACCATAAAGGACACGTTCCTATTAGATACGTTTTTCCTTCCCGATACCCATTCCTGAATTTGTGTATCAGCCAATACCGAGTATATACAATGCTAATAGCATTGTTCTTTTGAAGGGTTCTCTTACAATGACAGGAATGTATTATCTGTAGGTCGTTTCCCATTCCGACTTTCCACCTCTGACCGTTAACGAACACAGCATAACAACGCACGTGGTTGTGATGTTCTTTGCCTGTGTAGCCTACTAAGCTAGTCACGTAATGGTATCGGCTCGGCACATATACTCGCGTCCCTGGCGATACCCGATACCGCAGTTTAAGCAGATTCGGAGGAATTTCCGATACTGGTGTCGGAATCGGAACAACTCTATCATAACATGAACATGTCCTCATCGTGCCGAGAGCGAGCGTCTGTGTTCCCCATCGGTGGGGGGTGCTCCCGAGGGCTCTGTCCTCGGTCCGTACCGCAGTAGTCTTTGCCCTCCCGCGGGTCAAGGGAGCAGGGGATTAGGGTTTTCTCCTGGTGTACCCGTGGTGTCCGGAGGCCCTAAGAGAGCTCAACTGCAGCATGAATTATGCGTTAGGGGGCTAACCGGCCGCGACCGGGTTACCGGGGAACAGCGTGTGCGGTAACAGCAGATGTCAGACTCTGGTTATGTGATCTCGTCTTTCTCTCAGGTCAGCCATCACCCCCCCATCTCGGCTTGCCACTGCGAATCCAAGAACTTCACCTTCTGGCAAGGTACCGTCATTAGCCAACCCGTACTCTAACGAGGATTTGGGGGAAAAATGTTTACGCTGATGGGATTCGATGGTTTATTAAATATTCCGCTTGTCGTTGAGATCTGGGAAAGCGAATATTAATAATGTTCGTCTCATTAATGAAGCAGCTGTTGGGGCCGTGATGGGATAATGATTTGTTTGCAGCCGTGAATGTTGGGATCATGTGTAACAGCTATGCTGATTAATCCAATTAGCCTTTGTGGTTTTAATTGATTGCCTTTCTGTGCTCGTCAGACGTGAGATGGAAAAACAAATTCTGGGGGAAGTCGATGGAGATTCTCCCGATCGGGACGGTGAACGTCATGCTGCCAAGGTGACAGGTTTACGTTTCACAATGAGTCCAGCTTAGATATTGCCTACAATGATATTGTGCTATTGTGTCCATGTGTTTTTTCTGTATGCCTGCTGTCTTCGGTGACTCTTCTCATTGTGTTGGACGCGCATGATTTTAAGATCGGAAGGTCTACCTTGTCATTAGTGGACTTGAATTGTAACTTGAATTGCTATGTTGCCTTTTCTCAAATCAAAATAACTCGTATTAATTCTGTAGACTATAACTGTAATACTGTGATGTATGAATACATCACTGTTGGCACAAACCAGCATCGCTGCGAGGACCTCCACAGTAGCTAGCTATCCTCAGTAGCTCCGCCTGTGTTGGGATTAGCATGAAGGCTAACCGACAGCTGGTCCACCCTCCAGGTTCGGGGACCACTATGAGTGGAACAAGGTCACCACCTGCGTACACAACATCCTGAGCGGCAGACGCTGGATCGAGCACTACGGCGAGATCACCATCAGGAACACCAAGAGCAGCGCTTGCCTGTGCAAACTCACCTTTGTCAAGGTACGCATCAACAACCAGCCCCGGTAACCAAAGCAGAATGTGTGTTTTAGATACCAGTAGATGTAGGGAATATAATCTCCTCCCGAAACAAAGGCATGGTACCCTCAAGGCCAGGTGACACGAACACATGGCCCTGACGACTGAGGACCCTTTAGCTCATGCTACGCGTCTCTTCTAGGGAAACTACTGGAGCTCTAACGTGAACGAGGTGCAGGGCTTTGTGATGGACCAGGAAGGGAAAGTCGTCCATCGGCTGTTTGGCAAGTGGCACGAGGGCCTCTACTGTGGCGTTCCACCCTCTGCCAAATGCGTCTGGAGGCCAGGTGAGCGCCTGCTCTTACCTCCCATAAGTTTTAGCATTGATCGGATCTTTGTTAATAAAGCCGCATTAATATATGACTGACCACTAGAGGGCACACGTACACTCCAAGGTAACATGGTGAACTTAAAACATGTACAGTATTTCTCGCTGATGACCGGGTAGGTCAATAACAATTATAAAGTAAATTAAAACCCAACACAATAGGATAGCGTTCATGTTGATATGAATGATTCACCAGACCTTTCTCTTGCTCCTTCGCCAGGTTCCATGCCCACAGACTACGAGCTGTACTATGGCTTCACCAGGTTCGCTATTGAGCTCAATGAGCTCTGTCCAGAGTTAAAAGATGCCCTGCCGCCCACAGACGCCAGATTTCGACCCGATCAAAGGTACGCCTCCACCCTGGGAGTAGAAATTGCACGACATCCAAAAAGCTAACGTTAAGCCACAGGATTAGTTCTATGTGTTGCTGCCCTCCTACTAAGAGAGTAATTTGATTTGTCAAAATACTAATTACCCCTTTAGTATGTGAATATTAATGTGTTGTTACAGTAGCTGTACAGTAGTACGTGTAGCCAATGGTGGGCAGGCTTGTTCGAGTTCTAGCCAAGTGCTTTGACCGTCACCCCCCCCCCCCCCCTACGCCACGGGACTTGAACCCGCGACATCTGTCCTTCCGCCAGCGTAGGAAGGATAGAAAAACACGATGCATGTAGATCAACACTCCCAATCGACGATAGGAAAAGGCGACAATGGGTCCTGGTGGCGTTTGTGTGGCGGATGGCTGGTTAAAGCTGCCTGACCCAACCCCACAGTCCTTTCAGTCTTATGTGGCCCCCCCGTAGCCCGTTCCCCCACCGCCGCGGTCGCGATGTGATGTAATGTTTGTGGTTCGCCGGGGAAGGCACCTGGAGGAGGGGAACCTGGAGATGGCGTCGTCGGAGAAGCAGCGCATCGAAGACCTGCAGCGTGTCCGCAGGAAGTGGAACGAGGACAACAACATCAGACCCCAGCCTCGCTTCTTCAGGTTGGAGCGCACACGCATTGCATTGCAGACACACAAAACTACACGCTTACTCACACACCGAAATCTGCACACATACACACAAACACACACACACACATGCTGAACGGCGCTTTCAGAATATCACTTTCTAGTTGACTGCGTCTGCAGTGCCTCTAGTCTAACACTCTGCTCTCTGTCTCTAGTCTAACACTCTGCTGTCTGTGTCTCTAGTCTAATACTCTGCTGTCTGTGTCTCTAGTCTAATACTCTGCTGTCTGTGTCTCTAGTCTAACACTCTGGTGTCTGTGTCTCTGGTCTAACACTCTGCTGTCTGTGTCTCTAGTCTAACACTCTGCTCTCTGTCTCTAGTCTAACACTCTGCTGTCTGTGTCTCTAGTCTAACACTCTGCTGTCTGTGTCTCTAGTCTAACACTCTGTTTGTCTCTTGGTGTCTGTGTCTCTAGTCTAACACTCTGCTCTCTGTCTCTAGTCTAACACTCTGCTGTCTGTGTCTCTAGTCTAACACTCTGCTGTCTGTGTCTCTAGTCTAACACTCTGCTGTCTGTGTCTCTAGTCTAACTCTCTGCTGTCTGTGTCTCTAGTCTAACACTCTGCTGTCTGTGTCTCTAGTCTAACACTCTGCTGTCTGTGTCTCTAGTCTAACACTCTGCTGTCTGTGTCTCTAGTCTAACACTCTGCTGTCTGTGTCTCTAGTCTAACACTCTGCTGTCTGTCTCTAGTCTAACACTGTTTGTCTCTTGGTGTCTGCGTCTCTGGTCTAACACTCTGCTGGTCTGTCTCTTCTTAGGAAAGTGGTGGACGCCAACCAGAGAGAGAGGTGGGTTTCTAACAACACCTACTGGGACTTGCGCAAGAACCCTGGCTTCATCAACATGGAGTACACGTTAGCCCTGTGGTAGCACAGGGCGCCGTGGAGTCGAGGAAGCGGTTGGCCCCGGCGTGCGTCGCACTGCGGGAGAGGATCAGCGAGGCCTGCTGTCTATGCACAATCCGTCACAGTGATCACCGCTTTTGCGTGGCAGAACTCAGACGTGCATGGAAGGACGGGACCGCGAGCCCCCCAGCCCGGACCTCGCCGCGTTGCCCCGGCGACCGCCTCCCTCTCCCGGAACCCGGAGAGGAAGGCGGGGGGCGGGTTCAGTGGCGAGGTCATCCTGGTCGTCCATCCATGGAAGCGTCCGCTGCCAGGACACCCCCCCCCCCCTCACCCCCCCCCCCTCCTCATTGTGTGTGTGTAAGATGCTGGGGTTTCCATGGCGACGGAGTCGGTGTAGACCGTGTCCGGAGCAGTTTTAACTTTTGAGTCTTTGCCTTAACAAGTCACCCGTCACAGACACACACACACACACACACACACACACACACACACACACACACACACACACACACACACACACACACACACACACACACACACACACACATACATACACCTGCACAAAGACACACACAGACACACACACACTTGTGCGCACAGCTCAACTCACACACACACACACACACACACACACACACACACACGGTTTTAAAGTGAAAAGCTTTTTTCCTTTCTCAGAAGCGTTTTCGTTTAGATGATGATTTGACCTTTGATTACCTAATGTATGTATCATGCACACACACACACACACACACACACACACACACACACACACACACACACACACACACACACACACATACATACACCTGCACAAAGACACACACAGACACACACACACTTGTGCGCACAGCTCAACTCACACACACACACACACACACACACACACACACACACACACGGTTTTAAAGTGAAAAGCTTTTTTCCTTTCTCAGAAGCGTTTTCGTTTAGATGATGATTTGACCTTTGATTACCTAATGTATGTATCATGCATGTTTAGAGTGCAGCTTTCGTTGGCACTTACCGCCATACTATACATATTATACCATATCAAAGTAATTTGTTGTAGAAAAAGAGGTATTTTTGTAATATATACTGGACTCATAGATTTACTAAAAAAGGGTATAGTGGTAATAATTTGTTCATTTAAGCATTGGTTTGTTAATTTAATTTTTTTCATTTTACTATTGTTGATCTGTACCATAGCAGTACGCTCTCTTGGGCAGAGATCAGTTTGAGGCGTGTCGGGAATTGACAGATTTAATGTCATTTTAGAAGGCACCCATAACAAATGGTAATTCTGAGAAAGGCTTTGACTGTCCTTGTAGAAGACTTTTCCGGCATACGTTGTGTCTTCATTATAGAAGTGTTGTGTCAATAGGAAAAAGATTATATAATATACAGACATATCACTCCTCATCACACTGGTGGTTTAAACCTAGCTTATCCTCACAGTTATATGTTTCAACACACAAACAAAGCCCCCTTTCCAAAGCATGTGTAGATAGATCATCTATATCAGACACATAAACACACACACACACACACACACACACACACACACACACACACACACACACACACACACACACACACACACACACACACACACACAGTTGTCCAGTCCCATTTCCTCCTGTACGTTATTATATACAGAGAAAAAACTAATCAACATTAACGAAGCATTCTGTGACACATGGATATGCACAATGGAAAACAAAGTATAGCTAGAGTTGGAAGACGTGATGCGCGCGGGTTCCCCAGCCAACGCACTCTGCTGGTCATCATCACTGTTGATGACATCAACAGCTACTATAGCTTTTCCCGCCACTTCAAAAAGGGACGTAGAGTAGATATCTGCCCCCTAATCTTAGTTATTGAAACGACAACCATTCGTGTGTCATTCAAACGTATTCAGTTTCCCAAATATTGTAGACACTGAAGCCAAAGACCTTGAGGAGATATATATAGGTCTATATGTGTGTATGTGTGCATATATATATATATATATATATATATATATATATATATATATATATATATATATATATATATATATATAAACGCAAACCTACAGAGAATGTACTGCTATGACCATGGGCCTCAAAGCACTAACTTATTTTTTTCTTATTATAGGTTTCTAGATCAATTGCAAAGCATATCAGAGTTCATATTTTGCGTCAGTGTAGTCGTATATGTTTTCATCACGCACTTCAGATTGATCCCCAGGCCAAGACTGTATACACACTCATGTACAGTGCATTGTGCATTTGGGTGAAAACATGAGAACAATTGTGATTTCCTTTAAACCAACGGGGCAAAATCTACAAAAAGGGTCATACAGACATACGGTATATACTGCGATCGAAACCTGTAAAATAAATATGTAGAATTTGAAAACGATATAACGCATAAAATCAACCCTGCGCACAGTTCACACTTGCACTGTGTCGACGCCAAAACCAAAAGTTACACAGCTTATGCAGCGTCCATGTTCTGCGGGTACACTTGCTGTTCACGGTATCTCTAGTCTCTCCTGGTCACCTGCTTAATGCTCCTACGACTCGTCAGCATCGATTCCACTTGCTGTGCCTTAACGCATTTTTATCAATGCCTCACGTACACTACTGACCAGAAAGCCCTCTCCCGCCACCCGCCCATGGCAAGAAGATATGCCCCTAGCGCTCCAGCCCTGCACAACATGCGTAAAAACCCCCCTCCGGGGATAATTAACTGGGAAAAAAAAGGACAAGCTGTGGACAGAATGTAACGGCACCGAAGTCTGTAAAGTACATACAAAAGAAGAAGAAAATCAGACACTGGATGTCTCGCTTAAGATGGCAAAGAATTGTTTATTTGACTGTAATATGCTTGCGTATTAAAGATGTTCCTCATTCCGTTTGCCCCACAAGTAACAGATGCGCTTATTGTCGATAACTGCAATTACAATACATTTACACACGGGGGTGATATTAAAATAAAAAAATAAAGGCCTAACTGACAAAGTAAATGTTTTTGAAACGTAATGGGTTATTCCGATTATTTTTTTTCCGGGAAGAAATTGTATTGCTTAGTGTGTGGTGTCGTAGAACCTCTGAACTTTGTTCCATAGAAAAAAGAAAACGTCCTGAAGCTCTTGATCACTGTAGGCCAGGCCATGACCCAATGACCCCTCTCAGAAGATGCCCACCCGTTCTCCTCCCTGCATGTTGAACCGCCTGCCAATGAATGTTGCAAAAGCCTTACGAAAGGTTTCCTTTCCCTGACTGGGTCTTTAGTTTGACGGACAGACGCGTGGGCCTATCGCGAGGTGCCGTCGTCGAGGTTCTCAGAATCCATTCTCCAATGGGTACCTTCTGAAGTGCAATTTTAAGAAGTACATATCTCTCCACGAACACGGTACTCTGCTGCTACATAGTGCTTGTTTTAATAAAACTTCAAAACTTGGGACTCGGGAGTAGTATGTGCTGCACTTCGCTGGCTAAATACTGAAAGAAGATAGGGGTTCTGTATCGGGGGAAATGTTAAAGGTGACATAATATACCACCAGCAGTGAGTGTAATATTATTAGTATAATATGTCACTTTTAATGCATCGTTGGTGGAAGTCATCTTTCACATTTCCTCCTGCTCCGAGCATGATTTACACCCCGCTTATGTGTTGAAGACTTTCTAAGTTAAAATATTGGATATCTCCTACATATTCTTTAATACAAAGAATTAAACGGCCTAAATAACAGAATGAGACAGTCAAACTTGAAACAAATGTCACAATTGTTTTTTCATATTTTCAAAGTACAGATGAACGTTTGGGTAAAAAGGCTGGAAAAAGACAGAAATTAAGTTGAACAGTACTGTCAAAATACTTTTCAGTCACAACAATTTTTTTAAGGGGAATGGCATTTGTAGCTACCGAGACTAGTTCCTATTTTAGTGTCAAGTCACGAAACGTTTCTAAACACAGACTTGTCCTAACCAAATGGCTATCATTAGTTACACATCATCAAATTAACAGGATAGAAAATAAACTCAAATAGAAGGCCTTTCCATTACTCTTAAACAAACAATACCATTTACTATTTCCATCCATTAGCTCCCTTAACATATAGATATATTAATCCTAGTAAATCTCATCACTCATCAAGAAGTGCTTGTTCCATTGATTCCATTCTGGGGCTAAAGCTGCCGCTCAAATGAGTGTTTTAAAAGAACAAGACGTAGAACACAACGCATCACTCGACAGGGCCACACACAAAGCTTACCAACGAGCGCTTTATGGACATTCAGAAGTAACTGGTGTCCATGGATTTAAACCAAAAATAAATACAAATGAAAAAACCGACAAAAAAGGTCTCAATGTGTCCATGGGTATATACACACACACACACACACACACACACACACACACACACACACACACACACACACACACACACACACACACACACACACACACACACACACACACACACACACACACACACACACACACCTCTCTCTTCGGAGATACATAAAAAAACGTGACGAACAGGTGGGTGCCACTGATGTGGCCGGGCTTCAGTTGGCCGACGCCATGATCTTGACGTACTGCAGAGCGCTGTGCGCCGCGTCGTTCTGCGCGTTCCCGCAGCTGATGCCTGTCCCGTGGCACACGGTCACCGGCGTGGTGGACAGCTCCACCAGGCACTGGTACTGCCCGTTCACCGTCAGCTCGTCTGCAAACACACACACGCTCACATTTAGGGGACTCTGCTGACGCTTTGATCCAAAGCGACTTGGAACAATTCATTCACACACCGATGGCGGAGTCGACCACGCAGGGCGACAGCCAGCTCGTCAAGAGCAGTTAGGGTGAGGCGCCTTGCTCAGGGACAGGAGGTTGCTAGCCGGGGATCGAACTAGCAACCATCCGGTTACCAGTCAACCCGCTCTACCTCCTGAGCTCCCCCCCCCCCACACACACACACACACACAGCATTTACTCAGGCCGGTCTCATCATGGTAGAGCAACTCTTCTCCAACACAGACCTGCTGGCAACAAACTTACAGACGGTACGAGGAGGAACCAATGACGTGACAAAACACACATCAGAAGACGAGACGGAGATGGCTGTCTTGTGCCATAGTAAAGTCGGTACTCTGTTATGTGCATCAGCGGAGCATTCAGATGATGCACATAAAACACATAACAGAACAGAGCACATGACAGAGCACATGACGGAGAACATGACAGAGAACAGAACAGAACAGAGAACATGACAGAGCACATGACAGAGAACATAATAGAGAACATAACAACATAACAGAGAACATGACAGAACATAACAGAGAAAATGACAGAGAACATAGCAGAACATAACAGAGAACATAACAGAACACATGACAGAGAACATAACAGAGAACATGACAGAGTGCTCGAAAGGCGCCGGGTTCGGTCGTACCGATGTTGAAGTAGGCGACCTCGAAGCTCTGCTCCGTGGCGAGCTCCGACATCATCTGGATGTAGTCCGTGTTGGGGATGCTCAGGGGGCTCCGGCGCAGCAGAGAGAGCTTCTCCGCGGTGGAGCTCCGCAGCTCCTCCAGACGGATGCTGGGTTTAGGGGCCTGGGACAAGAACACGTTTAGGACCAAACACGTTTGAAGGGACTGCGAGGTTCTGGGTTCGATCCGCGATGTCCTCAGTGCCTACGCTGTGGGCATCCTCGGGCAGGACGCCCTAACATAAGCCATCTGCTGCTCCATGGATAGCAGTGTCTGTCTAAATGATTGAACGGCAACTAAAAGTAATAACAGTTATTTCATATCCTTTATCACACATCAAATAATTTCACATTATATTTTCATTGTCATTTGGTTGTAAGAATGCATGAAAACAAAAAAAGAATTCCCCTGCACTATGTACATTTCTTGTACGATAAATAGTATAAAAGGTGTTCTTCGTCAACAACAGAGACCCGGTATCACTCAGCCGTACGCCCAGCAGAGAGGCCAGGGGACCCACCACACTAAGGGCCGGTCGGTGCCGAACGTACCCAGGTTATTTCTCCGCATCCCGACAGACTCTGGAGCTTCGCAATCATCTTATTGGCCGCCGCTCGCTTCCCGGCCTTTTTCGAGTTCCCCGCGGCTGTGGAGAAGACATGGACACCCGGAGGAAGAGTTCAGTCAGGCGGCTCGTGCGGGGCGACTAGTAACAACATTTCGCGGAACATTATGCATCTCGGGGCGAGGCGAGCCCACCGGTCTCAGAGAGGGACTCCATGCGGCAGGTCACCGTGAACTCCCTCCGGTGGGGCGGGCCGGCCTCCATGAGGACTGTGTACTCGGGGAGACGCCAACCTCGCTGCAGAGCGAGCTCCTGGGGAGGACAGACCCACGGACATCGCATGAAGGACACGGGGGAAGACTTTACTTGCTCGGTCGCCCCTCTGTGTTCGTCTAAAACCGACTTGCATGCATTTAAACTCCCAACCCCGTTCTGCCGTGGAACCGGTCCCCCAGTCAGAGAAAGACCCCCCCCAAAATATAGACGACAAAAAAGATAAGTTAACAAACTCAAGACTTGAATTGCACTACTTTGCTCCCCGGGGCAGGGTTAAACGTTGATATTCTTTTACATTCTTCTTGTACACCCGCTGACCTGCAGTATGCCGACTGAGTTGGGGTGTTCGCTGGGCTCTGCTGCGACACCGTTGCTTTCTTGTTTGACGGCAGGGCACCTGGGAGGGAGGGAACGACGGCATCAATGACCGTTCACAGGGAGACACGCCCCCTCATTGGCAGATCAAGGTGTCAATCATCCGGAGGTGACTTACACAGCGGATCCCATGTTGATCTGCAGCAGGCTCAAAGCGCCCTCGGCCGCCCGGTGTTTGGCCGCCTTCTTACTGGAACCGTGACCTGGGACACAAGAGAGGGATGGCTAACAAGCATGTCCGCTTCTTAAGAGATTTACGTTTAGCAGACGCTTTTACCCAAAGCGACTTATAGAAGTACATTTGTCAGATGAACGAAAAACAACTATATTTATCGCTGTTGGTACCGTAAAGATGTCCACGGCAACAAGTGCCAAGCACTAACAGTCTATAGCAGGGGTCACCAACACAGTGCCCGCGGGCACCAGGGCGCCCGCAAGGACCACATGAGGCACCCGCAGGCCTGTTCTGAACAGCACTACTCATTCTTGAACAACTCTTTCCCCCCTTTTTTAAGTCCTTGTTGATAATTATTGTGAGAAATCATTAACATGATCAGTGTCTTCACATAGATGAGTATCATGAATCAATATTAATAATATATAACTAAAAGGCAAACTGAGCAAATTTGTTGATTCAGAAGAGTGTATCAAACTGGGTGCCCTTCGTATGACTCAGTACCCATGAGGTAGCTCTCAGGATCAAAAAGGTTGGTGACCCCTGCTCTATAGGTTAACCCATTCCCCGTACACAACAAAGATAGGTGGGATAAGATGCTACACAATGCCAAGTACCATTTCACCAGTAACATGCATGTAAGAGTATCTTTATGTGTTTTGTTGTATGGGTCGAATATTATCAAATATATTCGGATAATATACAGGATTAGGCGTCAAGAGTATAAGAAGTGTATCGCCTGAGGAGGCGTGCTCCACTCCGAGACAAAGGGTACCGGGTTCGATCCCCAGGTGTCCTGGAGCAAGACACCCATGTTCCATCTGCTCTACCGGCTCTTCTTCAGGAGGACATGCACCTGAATTCACTGCAGGTGGATCAGGATCCAACCCTAACGGTGCGTTGCTCTGAGCTGAGGTGCCACCAACCTGAGCAGCACACGTCTTCTATCTTGACGTTGAAGATGAAGCTGGGCTGGTGGGCCTCCCCCTCTGCCTTCTCCATGGTGTACACCGGCAGGTTGCCGGTCTTGATGCCGTACTCGTGGAGGATTTGTATCGGCGTTTTGCAGTGCACGGGCCTCTGCGGTTGATTAACATTCATGCTATGAAATACCATGAAATAAATCGGTTACCTAGAAACACATCGCTGGCTCATCCATGACACGATACAACCAATGGGGTAAGCATGAATGTTCTGCACATCGTTTTTTGACAGGGGGATAGGTAGGGAAAGGTTAAATGTGATAATGATCAACCCTGTTGTTATTTTTTTTTATAAACAATGGCCTGGCCATTATCCACAACTATAACCAGGCAGTATTGTATACATTCGGTTCTATAGAGCTGCTCAACGGTCCCATGTTTGCAGTCTTTTTTGGGGTTAAATCGTGACCATGCCGTGGGGAGACATAGATGTACAGCTTTAACACAGACTGTCTTGCATTGTGTCAGTTCTACAGAATTCATCTCAATTTCGATTAGGCTCAAAACAGCAGCACCACCTGCTTGGTTAATAGCCTGCATTTCAAAACGCATAACAAATACTCGTTTCGGTTTCAAGTCTGTGCGTCCCATTGGAATATAAAATGACAATTTGTCTTATCCGCACGTCTTTAAAGGAGATAAAGGCCTTTACGCACAGCTTGGGTCGTCCTGCTTTTACCAGCATGCCCTTGGTTTCATACAAACCAACGTTCTTCATGCATTATATATTATTATATTATATATAAGACAGCAGAGGTTGAACATCACTAACCTCGTGTTTATGGGGATACGGTTCGGTGCCGTCTGACCTGATCCGTCTTCAGACATCCTGAGAGGCTATTTGGAGGACGATCTGCTGGAATAGATCTATGTACTATATCTCTCGTTATCAATAATTTGCTATACGGGTTCACCATATAGTAAGGCTCACAGCTTTGTGATTTTTTAACTGGAGATCTTACACATTTCCACACAATTACAATCCGGTTCACGAAAGGGGTCACTTCATCTGCTTCCGTGGAAACGCATGGAAAACGTGTTACTGCCATCTATTGGCCATGCAAACAGTGTAGTAAAAATCGATAAATGTCCCAATATATGCTCTCTTTATTGCCATAACATATAGGGAAGCCTATTCAACATAATGGTGACATACTTGTATTAATAATTGTGTCATATGTCATAATGTTTGCATATAGCCTAATACAATTGTAGCATGTAAATCACAATTGTCTGGTAAAATAATCGAATAGGCCTAAATATAATCATATCTAATAATAATTTATCTATAAAATGTTCAATTCATCGTGACACAGAAGTAGAGCACTAGCGCTGAAGGCTGATTTGCATAAAAGCCGCTATGCATCATGGGTAGTGTAGTGTGGCAATAAACGTTCGTCAGTTGGGCCAATGTTGGGCCCCATGGTTGGGCCTTCCTGAAGGGCAGTTGCCGCCGCATTTTTCAATGGCTCTGGTTATAGTTTGAATTTCCTATTTATTTCCTCTAGTGAATTTTAAGAAAACCATTATTCAAAGAGTTTTAAGCCTGGAACCAAGTGAATTATCCCATTTTTCCAATATATCTCAATATATAATAAAATATTTCAATTTGATCAAGAGAAACTTTGAACAAAGGAAGAAAAAGCAAATGTAAAAGACTTTACATCATTTTGTGATGGAATGGAACTACTCATCCCATACACCATGGAAAACCGGTGAGTTATGTCTTAAAAAATGTTTTTCATTGCACTAATATCCTAAAAAGGTGTTTTACATTGCACCTTTTGACCGGTAAGCATCTATATGTGTGTGTGAACACACTGACTTTGTTCCCGAATGTAGAAGTTGGGGGTTAAAGGCGTCAGCGTGTTATCGTTATGGGACTCGGAGCAGAGGCCGGGTACCTGTATTCCTAGTAGTGCTGTCAAGCGATTAAAATATTTAATATTTTAATTAATGTATTAGTTAACTCACAAAAATTTTTCTATGCCAAATATTCCTTGATTTCTTTGTCCCGTTCATTTTTTGCATTTTAATGCTCTTATCAACATGGAGAAGTGCAACGGCTTGCCTTGTGAAATGTTTTTTTATTGATAACAACATTGGCACATGCTGATCAAAACAGGACGATACAAAAAAAATGCCTATAGTGCAATTAAACGATGAACATACAAACATACTGCCTTGAACATAGCAGCCTGGTTGCTGCTTCTTTGTTTGGATCCAATTTTTTTTATAATTAAATAAAAAAATTGCGTTAATCGCGCGATAAAAAACTTAGCGCCGTTAAATTTGGTTTGCGTTAACGCCGTTAATAACGCGTTTAACTGACAGCACTAATTCCTAGCCTTCATCCTACCCAGATAATAACTATATACCACTGCTATGTCATTTTTTTTTTTTTTAGATATTACCTGCAGCGTGAAAAAGAAATGATTAGTACAACTCATCTCTGCAAAACCCACCACAACCCTGTACGTCTTCTCTTTCATACTGAACCCAAAAGCTGGCCCTCAAAAACACTATCTCCAGTACATGGCCTGACTTGTGTGCAGGGATTTTAACCCTTTTGGACAATCTTGTCCTCATCTCTAAAAAGAACGCATCATTGTCCGAAAGGGAAGTCATGGCGGCTCTGTGGTAAACGGTCGAGTTCAGCCGTAGCAGTAATCCATGGCTTGGTTTTGGTGCCAGTGTCACGTTAAAATTGTACCGGGGGCGAAAATTGTACCGGCCTACGTCATCGTTTGTTTACATCCTGACAACCTGACAACCTTCCCGGCAACAGACGACGCGATGCAGAAAACATGTTTCCAAACGACGAAATAACATAATACAGATAGCGGATCGCTATCTGTATTTTGATAGATAGCGTTAATACTTGTTTTTACTTTATATTTGTATTGTATTTAATTGTTGAATCGAAACAATAAAAAAATTTGCCCGCAAAACGGGCGATCGCGTCAAATGACGCGTCAAATCACGTAGGAAGGTTCTTGAACATTCTAGACTATGAAACCTGCTTAAAACACTCAGTTTACTAGCTAAATTTGATTAAACAATTCAATACAATACAAATATAAAGTAAAAACAAGTGTTATCTAGCAATCCGTTATCTGTATTATGTTTCAAGAACCCTCCTACGTCATTTGACGCGATCGCCCGTTTCGCGGGCAAAACATTTGTCATTTGACGCGATCGCCCGTTTTGCGGGCAAATTTTTTTATTGTTTCGATTAAACAATTAAATACAATACAAATATAAAGTAAAAACAAGTGTTATCGCTATCTATCATAATACAGATAGCGATCCGCTATCTGTATTATGTTATTTCGTCGTTTGGAAACATGTTTTCTGCATCGCGTCGTCTGTTGCCGGGCAGGTTGTCAGGATGTAAACAAACGATGACGTAGGCCGGTACAATTTCCTCCCCCGGTACAATTTTAACGTGACACCAGCGCTAATCGTTTCCATGATAACAGCGAGCTCCAAAAAATCAAATACGTTGTGTTACATTTTAGGATTGGGGGTAGTGTAGTGTTTTTCAATGACATCGCGAATAAAACATATTTTCCCTGAAACTTTTCTCTAACTTGTGGCTTCTACAGGAGCATACCATCTTTTCACAATCTCTTGGCTCGTGGAAAGTTTATCTTGGATGGTTACGACATAATGGCTAATAATCAAAAACATCTATGCAGAATATGAATGGTATTTTTACTTCCGGATTCAATAATTGACGTACATATAACATATATACATATATGGACACATACATACATACATTCATCCATACCTACATACATACATTCATACTTACAAACACACATACATAAATACATACGGTTTACCTGTACATACATAATATGTACAGGTAAAACATTACCAAGAATGCAAAGAACATTCTCTAAGGTCACAAGCAAGTTGTTGCATGTTCCCAGTCGGTCGCATTTGACAGTTGCCCCGCAGGCGCTTATGGAGCTTCTCGACGCCAAAACGTTAGCACACATTTTCGATTCGCCAGCATTTCCCAGAAAACTGCTAATGTTCGAAATCTACACAGTTGATTCTTCGCCTAAAAAATCATCGAAAGTGACTTTGTGGTTGAAACGGCCTTCAGGGACGGGGAAGACCACACGCGTCCGCAGAGAGGAGGAATGTTGGGGCATCTGTCGACATCCGCCGATGCGTTTGAACATCTGGCTCACATCATCGTTCACCTTCGTCAGGATACTGACCAAGTCTTGGCCCCTGGGAAGCATAGGACACATAAGTCCCAGTCAGTTATAAGTGAACAATTAATCATTATGAAGTATGATAGAATCCATGAATGGATTCTAATATCTGATATTAGGATTAGGATAGCCTACTAATATAAAATGCCAAATTACATTTATTAATTCATTAGCCTTAAAGTTATGTCGGAAATTGAAGCTTGATACGATGTCAGACCACAACATCTTAGTTCGGTTTCACTTACTGTGGAACCAACTGCTCAAGGTTCCGGCACAAGGACTGGATGAACCAGGAGCCTTCTTCCTTCAATCTCACCGAGACATGGGAGGGAGTGGTAGCCATGGCGGTCAGGAAATCTGCCGTGCTGGGTAGCAACTCACTCGCGACCACGGCGTCGCTGCAGATATCAACAGGGCTGCTGGGTCCGTCGGTCTGGATGTTGACCCCAGGGCCGCTGGGTCCGTCAGTTTGGTCGTGGACCTTAGGGTTGACGGTTCCGTTGGCCGGGACGGGGACCGCCTGCTCCTTCTTGTTGCCCTGGCAGGCCTGGATGAAGAACAGCTTGGGCTTCCCTCTCAGGGAGGGGCACCGCACCCCATGCAGAAGTTCTGTGAGCTCCTTCAGCCGGACCTTCCCCCCGTCCACCCCGTACACGCCGCCCTCCAGGCCGTGGCTCAGGACGACGCAAGCGACGCAGTCCATCCCACTGTGGTCCCTGCTGGCCAGCTCCTCCATGGAGGAGAGCATCTTATCTCTGGTGGCGTTCTGCACCACCTCCACCTGGAAGCCCAGCCAGCTGAACACAAGACTCAGGCTCTCTGCAGGACCAGTGTAACACACACACACACACACACACACACACACACACACACACACACACACACACACACACACACACACACACCACACACACACACACACACACACACATACACACACACATACACACACACACACACACACACACACACACACACACACACACACACACAGACGTACCAGGGTTGAAAAATAAAAATAGAAATATAAAGTAACAAAGATTATAAAATGATATGATAATAGTGTGTATGTACTGTATATATGTACAAAAGGAGTAGAATCTGGACTAAGACTGAGACTATAATCGTTTTTTTATAAGTATAGCATGGGCTTACCTTCATCAATTTCTGTCCCCTCCCGATTCTTAGGTCCTTTGGAACAGCTGAAGTCAAAGTTGTTGACGATCAAGCAGAAGCCTCTCTGTTGACCCGACATGGGATATTGCTCGGCACCCTCCAGCGCCTAGGAACACAAAGCTGCGTGAGATGAGGCTCCATGCAACACCAGAGGTCAAAATCTGATGGTAATGTTGTGTAACCATTAAAGGAAGTTGTGGACCAGACTGAGGTTTTGGTTTCAGCGGTTCCATTTTTATTTGTCTTGCATATGTGCAAGTACTACACAATTAAATCAGATCTCTGCATCTCTTTGACCCATGACTAGCTAGCCTGGAGACCTCCGGGTGGTTAAGGGAGTTGGGCTTGCAAGGGGTGGGATATGACGTGGGGTCTGAGGTCGCGAGAGGCCGGATATGAAGCAGAATAAGTGTGGCAGCTGTCACTGTAGATGGGTATGGTTTGACAACAGACATCATGGAGGCAGAACGAGCAGAATCATCGCGATCATCTTAAATGTTGCTGCAACATTGCATCATGTATTCTGTGGCATCCACAACAAATGATGCATCAATAAAGGATTGGAGCATGAGTTAGAGACAAATAGAAGAAACGACGAAGAAGAAAGGCGTCACGAGTACTGAACACTGAGCACTGGCAGGGAAGCATCTGGAGTATCGAGAGACCGAGCGGCGAAATGTTCTGGACCAATGTTCTCGAGAATTTTTATGGCACTGGTACTGATTTAGTTGATTTTATGTGTTTAACTGAGAAAACAGGGAATGGAAGGCAGGGACCCTATAATGTTCAACTAACTATTGTAAATAATAATAATAAAAAAAACATTTTCTATCTACGCGTGAAGCTATGAACACATTGATTGTGATTTAATCTATGATGTGTACTTATAGGGTTATGATAAGACCTATCCAGTGTATACAGAAAGACATGTATGGCTGTGCCATCATGCACATATCTGCTTACAACGAAGTGCTAATAGGTCATGAACCTGCAATAAGCTTGATGGGTTGTAGTTAGCAGGTGTATAGACCCACAAAATGACACAAATGACTCAGTAGCCAGTGAAGCCGTGAAGCAGTGCCAACATGCAAATATTTTGACTCCTATAGTCAGTCGTATCATGTCTTTAGTTTGAATGCATGAAGGAAGCGTCTTCAACACGCCCACTCACGTGGTGTGAGAAATACCGACTTTGTATGCCTCAATCACATATGATAATTTGCGTTTCCTCTGGGAGAAAATAATACCTCGGGTAGTATTTTACAGGAGAATTTCAGGATACAAATGTCAGGCTATGTTGTTCAGACATACGAGCCATCAGAAGAATATATGGGGAATATCAGGACTTTCATGTAGGTCTGAAAGCAGCTATAGTCAATGATGTAAATGTGCCAATCAGGGACTGAGTCGTAGTTGCTGACGTAAACGGGCCTATCAGGGAATGTGTCATAGGCCTACTTTATGATATAAAATTTAGGCCGCCGCTGGAAAACTGTAATGTCGTCGCTGGAAACAACGAGTGGGAACGTTAACATAAGAAGGGCAGTTATTGCAGAAATAGCCTCAATCTTAAACATTACAGAAGCACACAATTATTCACCGAGGTCACGGCTAGAGCTTTCTTTGATCAATCAGAACCTATTAGAGTTCTAATAAGCTTGCATCACTCCTGAGAGTGGTGCTTCTGGTTGTGATGTTGGAATCTGAATCATAAGATGAAAGGACGCTCACCCAAAACTCAATCAAAGATCATGTGATGATCATGCAAAATAAGGACATGGTTTATTTATACATTGGGATCATCATCTGCTGCTGTACCTTTCCACGGCGAGAGGCATCTGATGAGGACCTTGGTCGGAGGTCAACAAGTCCCGTCTCTTGGGCTATTTTTCCTAAATACAGTATAAGTTTATACTTTATTTAGTTGGTATATTATAATGGTAATTATGTCAAATGCGTGGATGAAGATCATGACCTTATTAAAAACGTTTAATGTTTACCTGGTGAGTCCTTAAACTGTTGGATTTGTTTCCCCAACACTGGAAGGACATCTTTTAGTATCTGCTCTAGCCGGAGGAGGTTAGAGCTGCTCAGGAGGTCCTTGCGCTCCATTTCTAAGAAGACTTCAAGTGTAGACTAAGGGATAAGAGCATTGAAAATTACATATTATAGCATTATAACTATTCCTCAGTAGAGCACTCTGAAGAGCCTGTTGGAAGTGTGCTACATTAATTAACTTCCCTTGCCTTAGGTCTTTAAAATGTTTGCAGAATAACATTTGAGATGAAGAGTAAGAAAACACGATCTCATAAAAATTAAAACTATAGTAATTCACAAAACAGCAGCCCTTGGTATACAGAGTCTTGAGAAAGCACTCACAACATTCAGCTCCAGTGCTGAACGTTGGAGGTCATTCCTCAAAAGAAATTTGATTTTTTTCAATTCTTTTTGGCCGATGTCTTTCGAAAGTTCATAAAGCAGCTTCCTATATGACAAGAGCAGACATTTAAAATAGGAAAATTCCACAGCTTTTCTAGATTAATAATGTTAATGAATGTGTGGGGGATGGGGGATTTCTTTACCTGTAAGGGGTGATAGGGTTTATTGTAGTAGACATCGTACTATTGAGATCAAGCTCACGCAGTAACTGAAAGTGTTCGATGACACGTAGTAGATCGGCGAGTAGGTATGGCTGATCCTCAGAGAGGACGTCTTTTTCCTCCAGAAGATTGAAGAGGTCAATGGGGGACTCCACCGAGCTTATATCACATTTCAGGATATCTTTGCAGAGAAAGGCCAAAGCTTTTGTGTGATCTCTGTTCAGGACCTGGTCCACCTTTAGTAGCTTCTCCCGGAACTCCATCTCTGTTCCAAAAGTCACATATTATAGACTGTTTTGTTATTGTTGCGGTAAGGAGATATAGGCCCAGGCATGTCTCAGGGCGTTGGCCGCTGCGAGAGTGTGCCAGGCATTCAACTTGAATCTTATCACACACAAACAGACACACACACACAAACATACACTGACACACACACACAGACACACACACACACACACATACACTGACACACACACACACACAGACACACACACACACAAACATACACTGACACACACAAACAGACACACACACACGCAAACATACACTGACACACACACACACACACACACACAAATACACATACACTGACACACACACACACTCACACACAGACACTCACACACACACACACACACTCACTCTCACACAGACACACGCACACACACACATACGCACACACACACTACGTTGTGCACTTTAGATCTACTTGGAAAGCGTGTATATAATAAATAAATGCAATTAATTATTAATTGTTATATTACCTGGTGAGATTGTGTTTGACAGCGAAAGGTTCTGTCCGCTTGAGTTGTGTTTTCCAAACATGTTTTCTAAAGTGATCTAAATTATGACACAAGTCCGGTCTGTGTAGGCTGTGATACTGTCTGCCAGCTTGTGCTTTTCACCTGACGTTTATTAGAAACCGAAACCATATTTCCTTAACTGGCAGGCGGGTCATACCTTATGGAGGCGTTTCCCTTACTGGTAAGATGTGGCAATAAGGAGGTTGTTTAATCATTATAAGTCATTATAGAGTCAATCCTTTATTACTTTCAGAGAGACATAAAGCATTGGGATACAGCACAGTGATACGATGCCATACGCATGTGGGCCAACTACCTCTTAGGTCTTTGATAAACACGTTATTTTTGGGATCCTGCTATGAACTTCGGCCCCCGTTCCCACACGAACTCTGACGCTGAGCCACGCGTTGGATTATCTCTTCAATCTGGAGATGTTTGATTGCGATTTGTTTACCCGGAAGGAACCAGAAAGCCCAAGGCACCTGGTTCAGAAATTAAAATATGACACACACACACACAGACACACACACACACACACACACAGACACACACACACACACACACACACACACACACACACACACACACACACACACACACAGACACACAAATGTTTTTTCAAAACAGGCCCCCTCCATCACTCAAAGGTTATATGCTTACATATTGTGACAATGCCATACAATAAGCTATATAAACTTCCCTTGCTTGGCCCATTGCCGTCACTGCCGAACTGATGATGCGGAAAGGGCAACCATTACTAATGGTTGTACTGATGTGTCTATGCTCGGCTATATACTTATCATCCACCAACAGATGGCGCTATGGGTCTTTAGCGAGACAGCCAATCGAGTGAGAGTAGGTCAAGAGGAATTCAGTTTAGTGATGGGAATTTCGGCTCTTTTCAGGGAGCCGAATCATTTGGATCCGCTCACCAACAAGAGCCGGCTCTTTCAGCTCCCAAACGGCTCTTCATATTACCATTCATACCTTTTATAATTGAGCCAATTGTAGCCCGTTTTGACTTATGATTCGTTCATGCCTATATATCACTTGAATTATTCAATACATCCTATTAGTATTCAAAAGTAAAAATTACATTTTCTAATATCAATAAATTGCTGTAGCCGATTGTTTTCATTGCATATGAGCGCAACGCGCATCCCCGCCCCTCGCTGCTTGCTTAATGGTATGATCCTTGTCTATCCACACTTTATTGGTTGCATGCATGAACCTGACAGTCAGTCACTGCACACACGCATAGCATGCACGGAGCACCCGTAGAGCGGACATCCTCATATCATTCTGCCTAGGAAAACTTTATAAATATATATATAAAAAATAAAATAAATGGCTCACGGCTGGGAGCCGACTCCCAACGTTCACTTAAAAGAGCCGGCTCTTTCAACTGGCTCGTTCGCGACCGACCCATCACTAATTCAGCTGAACCTGTACATGCGGCGAAGAGAAAAATGAAAAAGGGTACCTCTCCTAGCAACCATCGTCTCGTCCTATTTCGTATGCATGAAGAAACATAGCAGGAACCCCGTCGACCAATGGTTGAATCCGTTGATCCATTGTTATTTACCGGTCAAACTCAACAAGTGGCTCAATAGAAAAATGCTGTTATGTCACCGGCTCCATTGAGTTTGACGGGAAATGTGGCTGCAAACTGAAGGAGCTGAAACAGCGGGTTCCACACCACAGTATGTTGCAGCCGCCAGAGTGGAGAGTCAGCCTGATGGGAGAAAGATGGCTATATTGCAGCTAACCGTTTGCTGGCACCGAAGCGTTGGAAGTCTTCAACACGTGTGTGTTCGAAGGGGACGAAGACAACTCCGAAAAGGTATGAGATTCGAAGAGCACTGCCTGTTTTAAAAAAAACGAAACGAATGAGAGATGTGTTTCAACATCAAGGAGTCATTTCATTGTTTCCTCACAGACCTCAAGCTAAAAGCTAGGTCGTGCACTTTTAATGAACTTGGGGATTCAATGATTTGTGACCAGATTTTGGAACCAACGACAAGAAAATTAAGCAAAAGCTGTTACGGTGCGTGGCACTCACGTTGGGTAATGCAGGGAGAATGTGCCAGGCTGGTGAGCTGGCAAAGCAGCATGAGGCGTCCGAGACACCACACATGGAGCAGCCTGTCACGTGGCGAGCCTGTGGACGCCATTTCAGTACAAGAAAAGCACCCAGTTCAGATACAAGGACAGCTAGAACCTTCACAGTACAATCTGAAGATGGACAAACTTTAGGAGGAACCGCTGGAGTTTGCTTTGGATTCAGGAGCATGGTCGGGAGCTCATGCAGGGGGAGCAGATCAGAGTAAGTTCAGACAGACACACTGATGATTCACCTTCACCAACCACAGAGACCGATACACCAGCCGTGAGAACATCAACGAGACATGTTGGACTCAGAGAGACCGATAGAGGAAGCATGACACTGAAGGGGAATGTCTAGGAGAAAGGAATGTTTTTGTGTTAACTGTGATGATTTGTAACTGTAATAAGTTAAACAAATCTTTAGCTTTTATCGTCAGGTTTGAGGACAAGGAATTATAATTAATTGTAATTGAGTTACATTTTGTATTATGTTTGGCAATGTTTTATGGAAAGCTTGAAACTGTATAATGTTCAAGTAACATTCAGAATGGGAGTAATGCCATGTCTATTGCTTGGCTATACCAATCCTCAACCAACAGATGGCGCTATGGTTCTTTAGTGTGGCAGCCCATAGAGCTGTAGGGATGAGTCGGTCGTGACCGATTCGTTCACAACGAACGAATCCCGCACGTGAACGACAAGAACTGGTTCCCCAAAACCAGAAGAACCGGTTCTTTGATTCTTTTTTTTTTAACATAAACCAAAAATATGGTCACGTAGATAAAATATACAAACGTAGAGAGCTTCGTCTCCCCGCGACTTATATTGATTGAGGATACAACGTTCTCAAAGATTAAGCCAATGAGAGGTAGCAATGGTGTTGCCATGGCACCTGGGTAAACAAATGACAAGGTGGTAGTGATGACGCCTTTCAGATGGTAAAAACACTCACTGGATACAAACTCACAGCAAAACAACAGCACACACCACAGATGCTCTCCCCACTGATCTAAATACATTTTTCAACCGGTTTGACTCACAGGATTACACAGACGAATGCATTGAAGCACTGCAGGCTCTCCCCCCAATAGATCCAAATGAGTCGGCCCCCTTCACAGTGGAGGAAGTCCGCCACCAGCTCAGCCGGTGTAACCCATCCAAGGTCCCAGGACCCGACGGCATCCCAGCAAGGGTGCTGAAGACCTGTGCCACTGAGCTGGCTCCAATTGCCCACTTCCTCTTCTGTGAATCCTACCTGACTGCCACAATACCCCTCCTCTGGAAGAGCGCAACTATAATCCCGGTACCCAAGAAACCACGACCCACCGAACTAAATCATTAACGCCCCATTGCCCTCACACCCATAATCATGAAATGCCTGGAAAACTGGTGCTCAAAACCATCCTTCCATTCGTCAAACCACATCTGGACCCCCTTCAATTTGCATACAGGGAAAAAAGGGGCACAGAGGACGCTGTCGTCTGCCTGCTGCACCTTGTTCTCCAGCACCTAGATTCCCCAGGCAATTTCGCCAGGATCCTATTTGTGGACTTCAGCTCCACCTTCAACACCATCCAAAGACACCTGCTCATCCAGAAGCTTCATCACCTCAACACTCCACCCATCCTGATACACCTCCTGCACAACTTCCTCAGTGACAGACGGCAAGCTGTACGGGTAGGAACAACCACATCACCTTCACTCACCACCAACACCGGAGCCCCTCAGGGCTCTGTGCTCAGCCCTTTCCTTTACACCCTGTATACTATGACTGCACCAGCCCCTCCCACACCACCACCTACCTCAAATACTCAGACGACACTGCCATCCTAGCTCTTCTGTCAGACACTAACTCTGTATTGGATTACTACAACACTGTCACACACTTCTCTATATGGTGCACACATAACCACATCCATCTCAATATATCCAAAACAAAAGAAAAAACAATAGGCACTCCATCATCCCAGCCCCACACTCTCATCAACAATGACACAGTAGAAACAGTTGACAGCTTTAAATACCTCAGACTCACAATAGACAATAAACTCTCTTTCAACCAGCATACAACGGACATTCAAAAAAGGAGCCATCAAAGACTGTATGCCATCCGTAAACTTAAAGGACTCTATGTTGCACCCCATCTCCTCCTACTGCTGTACAAATGCATTGTTCAGTCCATCCCTACTGTTCCACCTGCTTCTTCAACATGCTCACTGTCAAAAACCGGGTCACACTCACACGTGTCACAAACATAGCAGCCAAACTAATCGGTCTCCCCACACCCACACTGTCAGAGCTTAACTTAAAGGCCATTTCACACATCACACCCACAATAGCACTGGACAACTCACACCCACTCAACTGCCACTTCCCCATAATGCCCTCTGGACGCAGGTACAGGTCCCTGTTGTGCAGGAGGGCACGCTATGGCAAAAGCCTGGTGCCTGCAGCCATAGCAGCCTGAAATAAAATGCCAAGATAACTCACTCCTGTATATTTTACATATTCTGTCAGCATTTTGGTCTGCATGCTGTTTTTGTATTGTTGTGAATGCCGTATATCTGTTACTGTCTGTCGGCGTGCGGCCCACAAATTTCCCCCAGGGGACAATAAAGTAAAAGATTAAAGTCTGGTACCGTCGAATTTGCTCGCTTTCTCTGTCTGACGTATCTTGGGTCATACCATTCGACGTGGGGCCACTTATATATCCCCCTACATTTCCGAAAATAGACTTGACCTCCATCTGTTTATTGGATAAACGCATTTCCCAATCCCAGGAGTCTTTGCTCCATTCTACGTCAATTCAAGAATAAACAAAGAAATTAAACTGCAGTTCGTATTTTTTATTTATGACCATGAAAGTTCTGTAATGCATGAATAATGAAGAATTAAATGTAAAATAAAATTATAAATATAAAACCATGAATGACATATGGAGAGTAAGCAAGTGGTATAAATATTGGTGGGACATTTGGTTATACTAAATAGTATATCTTGTCAATTTTCACGGGGGGCATACACCTGTGAGATTCCCTGTCAAATTACGTAATCTGACGTAACGAACAAATCAGAATGAATCAAACGAACAAATCGTAATAGTGAAATTAACTGAAAGAACTAGTTCCCGGAAAATAATAATTTTCCCCATCCATCAGTTGAACCTGTACACGCATAGCCAAGAGACACTAGCAAACATTCTGCTCCTCCTATGTCTTATACATTAAGAAATATTACACTGGTAAAGGTATATTTAAGAGATATAATTGAGTGAGAAGAATAAATATTTCCACATAGATTGTGAACATGTATTCAGCCATAAAAGTCCTATAAAAAACATATCAAAACACGACTTAAGTCACTTAACCATTGCACATTTGTATTCTTCTCCATTGCCAAATAATGAATAAAATTATATTTGTAACAAAGAACAATTTCATGCCTTGAGTCAACCATCTGAAATTAAATATGCGTCAATATTTAAACTGAAAGTAAACCAAGTCTTCCAACAGTCCCAGAAGGCTTGATGGTGGAGCGTATCTTCAGTAGGCGAGCGGAGGACGAATCCCAACACTGGGGATCGGCCCAGCAGGAAGAACACCTTCGTGCCAGAGCATCTCTATTGGATGATTCCGCTTTTAAATGAGTGGGCAGTTGTACACCTCTGTAATGACCCTACTGACTGTCTAGGAAATAAGGGACTTAAACATAAACCAGTAAAACAGGTGAGTGACAACACTTGTGTTGAGTCACATGTCTTTAATGTGTGGCACACTATACAAAAAGGGGGAGGGGGGGGGGAGAACTGGAGGTGGTGCCAAATCAAAGAACTTAACATGACAAAACCAGTCTTCCTAAAAGTAGAGGTAACAGAAATGAATGAAAACAAACCTTCCTATTCTCTACTTTAACAAAACTACAGGGGTGGCACACACCAATAACCTAATGTCTTTGACAGAGAAAAACCTATGTGATGCACATGGAAAGGGTACCCCAAACTGACCTAGCCATTTCCCGATAAGGGAAAACATAAAGGGACAAGAGAAGTTACAGAAACAACGGAACACAAGAGCAGGGTTAAATCTATCTAGCGATGGCAAATGCTCACACTTTTCTACAGGAAATGCACATTTCTATAGAGAGTCGGTTGGTTGTTGTATTGTCATATGGGTGGCCTCTGTGATCCCGATTTGCATCTCCTCATTTAGACCATTAATGTGTGTGGCATCAAGAATCTGCATTTCCTGCATCCTGTGCTGGCAGTGAAGGGGATAAACACACACAGCACACCATACCAGTGCAGGCAAAAAGCACAAAAAGCAAAAAAACCGTATTTTACGATGCATTATGGGTACTAAGTAGTGCACCATGTGGGGAACCAGATTGGTACACTCACATTTTGGACAACTTTACAATATGGGGACTCCCTTTTGACCTATACAGGGCCGAGGTGGACCAATTGGAACCGAGCCCGGGAAGCTACAGACTGGTGGGCAGACTGGGACGGGGCCCTTCAGGGACTGGGAAGACCACAAGCTTCAATATATTGGTGGAATATATGGGTATCTGTCTCCTCTTTTTGGAGTCTGTCTTATTTGAAACATCCTTGATCACCTCCTTCAGGATACTGGCTAAGTCTTTTTGACTGGGAAGGCAAAGAACACACAAGTCCCAGTCAGTAATAAGTGAACAGTTATAGGAAGTTGTTTCTTTCATAGTCCGAAAGAGCTTAACTTACATTCAAGGATAATTTTTTTCGAATATTAGTATTAGGATGCTAATCTAAAATACAAAAAAATCAACTGCATATGAATATTAAATTATGGCACAAAGGAAATAATTACACACAAAATCTATATAAAGTGTGGAGTGTGCAACGGTTATGGAAAAATAGATGTATTTATTAGCGTAAAAGTTATTTCGGAATTTTGAAACAAAATATGATGACGGACAACAATGTCTAAATAGGAACGTTTCACTCACCTTGGAACCAAGCGTACAAGGTTCTGGCACAAGGACTGGATGAACCAGGTGCCTTCTTTTCCGTTTCTAAAAGAGACATAGGAGGGAGGGGTAGACATCGCGATCAGGAAATCGGCCATGCTGGGTAGCGACTCACTCGCGACCGAGGCGTCGCTGCAGAGGACCCCAGTGCTGCTGGGTCCGTCGGTCTGGATGTTGACCCCAGTGCTGCTGGGTCCGTCGGTCTGGGCGTGGACCCCAGGGCTGCTGGGTCCGTCGGTCTGGTCGCTGACCTCTGGGCGGGCAGGTCTGTTGGCCTGGGCTGGGACCCCCTGCTCCCTCTTGTTGCCCTGGCAGGCCTGGATGAAGAACAGCTTGGGCTTCCCTCTCAGGGAGGGGCACCCAATCCCATTCAGACGGTCTGTGAGCTCCTCCAGCTGGACCTCCCCCCCGTCCACCCCGTACACGCCGCCCTTCAGGCCGTGGCTCAGGACGATGCAAGCGACGCAGTCCATCCCACTGTGGTCCCTGCCGGCCAGCTTCTCCATGGAGGAGAGCATCTGGTCTCTGGTGGCGTCCCGCAGCACCTCCACCTGGAAGCCCAGCCAGCTGAACACAAGACTCAGCCTCCCTGCAGGACCAGTGGAACACACACACACACACACACACACACACACACACACACACACACACACACACACACACACACACACACACACACACACACACAGACGTACCAGGGTTGAAAAAATAAAAATAGAAATATAAAGTAACAAAGATTATAAAATGATATGATAGTAGTGTGTATGTACTGTATATATGTACAAAAGGAGTAGAATCTGGACTAAGACTGAGACTATAATCGTTTTTTATAAGTATAGCATGGGCTTACCTTCATCAATTTCTGTCCCCTCCGGATTCTTAGGTCCTTTGGAACAGCTGAAGTCAAAGTTGTTGACGATCAAGCAGAAGCCTCTCTGTTGACCCGACATGGGATATTGCTCGGCACCCTCCAGCTCCTAGGAACACAAAGCTGCGTGAGATGAGGCTCCATGCAACACCAGAGGTCAAAATCTGATGGTAATGTTGTGTAACCATTAAAGGAAGTTGTGGACCAGACTGAGGTTTTGGTTTCAGCGGTTCCATTTTTATTTGTCTTGCATATGTGCAAGTACTACACAATTAAATCAGATCTCTGCATCTCTTTGACCCATGACTAGCTAGCCTGGAGACCTCCGGGTGGTTAAGGGAGTTGGGCTTGCAAGGGGTGGGATATGACGTGGGGTCTGAGGTCGCGAGAGGCCGGATATGAAGCAGAATAAGTGCGGCAGCTGTCACTGTAGATGGGTATGGTTTGACAACAGACATCATGGAGGCAGAACGAGCAGAATCATCGCGATCATCTTAAATGTTGCTGCAACATTGCATCATGTATTCTGTGGCATCCACAACAACCGACGCATCAATAAAGGATTGGAGCATGAGTTAGAGACAAATAGAAGAAACGACGAAGAAGAAAGGCGTCACGAGCACTGAACACTGAGCACTGGCAGGGAAGCATCTGGAGTATCAAGAGACCGAGCGGCGAAATGTTCTGGACCAATGTTCTCGAGAATTTTTATGGCACTGGGACTGATTTAGTTGATTTTATGTGTTGAACTGAGAAAACAGGGAATGGAAGGCAGGGACCCTATAATGTTCAACTAACTATTGTAAATAATAATAATAAAAAAAACATTTTCTATCTACGCGTGCAGCTATGAACACATTGATTGTGATTTAATGTATGATGTGTACATTAGGGTTATGATAAGACCTATCCAGTGTATACAGAAAGACATGTATGGCTGTGCCATCATGCACATATCTGCTTACAACGAAGTGCTAATAGGTCATGAACCTGCAATAAGTTTGATGGGTTGTAGTTAGCAGGTGTATAGACCCACAAAATGACACAAATGACTCAGTAGCCAGTGAAGCCGTGAAGCAGTGCCAACATGCAAATATTTTGACTCCTATAGTCAGTCGTATCATGTCTTTAGTTTGAACGCATGAAGAAAGCGTCTTCAACACGCCCACTCACGTGGTGTGAGAAATACCGACTTTGTATGCCTCAATCACATATGATAATTTGAGTTTCCTCCGGGAGAAAATAATACCTCGGGTAGTATTTTACAGGAGAATTTCAGGATACAAATGTCAGGCTATGTTGTTCAGACATACGAGCCATCAGAAGAATATATGGGGAATATCAGGACTTTCATGTAGGTCTGAAAGCAGCTATAGTCAATGATGTAAACGTGCCAATCAGGGACTGAGTCGTAGTTGCTGACGTAAACGGGCCTATCAGGGAGTGTGTCATAGGCCTACTTTATGATATAAAATTAAGGCCGCTGCTGGAAAACTGTAATGTCGTCGCTGGAAACAACGAGTGGGAACGTTAACATAAGAAGGGCAGTTATTGCAGAAATAGCCTCAATATTAAACATTACAGAAGCACACAATTATTCACCCGAGGTCACGGCTAGAGCTTTCTTTGATCAATCAGAACCAGAGTTCTACTAAGCTCGCATCACTCCTGAGAGTGGTCCTTCTGGTTGTGACGTTGGAATCTGAATCATAAGATGAAAGGACGCTCACCCAAAACTCAATCAAAGATCATGTGATGATCATGCAAAATAAGGAAGTGGTTTATTTATACATTGGGATCATCATCTGCTGCTGTACCTTTCCACGGCGAGAGGCATCTGATGAGGACCTTGGTCGGAGGTCAACAAGTCCCGTCTCTTGGGCTATTTTTCCTAAATACAGTATAAGTTTATACTTTATTTAGTTGGTATATTATAATGGTAATTATGTCAAATGCGTGGATGAAGACCATGACATTATTAAAAACGTTTAATGTTTACCTGGTGAGTCCTTAAACTGTTGGATTTGTTTCCTCAACACTGGACGGACATCTTTTAGTATCTGCTCCAGCCGGAGGAGGTTAGAGCTGCTCAGAAGGTCCATGCGCTCCATTTCTAAGAAGACTTCAAGTGTAGACTAAGAGATAAGAAAAATTGAAAATTACATATTATAGCATTATAACTATTCCTCTGTAGAGCACTCTGAAGGGCCTGTTGGAGTGTGCTACATAAATTAACTTCCCTTGCCTTAGGTCTTTAAGATGTTTGTAGAATAACATTTGAGATGAAGAGTTTGAAAACACGATCTCATAAAAGTTAAAACTATACAGAATTCACAAAACACCAGCCCTTGGTATACAGAGTCTTGAGAAAGCACTTACAACATTCAGCTCCAGTGCTGAACGTTTGAGGTCCTTGGTCAAAATAAATTTGATATTTTTCAATTCTTTTTGGCCGATGTCTTTCGAAAGTTCATAAAGCAGCTTCCTATATGACAAGAGCAGACATTTAAAATTGGAAAATTCCACAGCTTTTGTAGATTAATAATGTTAATGAATGTGTGGGGGATGGGGGATTTCTTTACCTGTAAGGGGTGATAGGGTTTACTGTAGTAGACATCGTACTATTGAGATCAAGCTCACGCAGTAACTGAAAGTGTTCGATGACACGTAGTAGATCGGCGAGTAGGTATGGCTGATCCTCAGAGAGGACGTCTTTTTCCTCCAGACGTTGGAAGAGGTCAATGGGGGACTCCACCAAGTTTATATCACATTTCAGGATATCCTTGCAGAGAAAGGCTAAAGCTTTTGTGTCATCTCTGTTCAGGGCCTGGTCCACCTTTAGTAGCTTCTCCCGGAACTCCATCTCTGTTCCAAAAGTCAGATATTATAGACTGTTTTGTTATTGTTGCGGTAAGGAGATATAGGCCCAGGCATGTAACAGGGCGTTGGCCACTGCGAGAGTGTGCCAGGCATTCAAGTTGAATCTTAGTCATTCCATGCACAGGTATGACAGGTCTATAGGTATTGAGTAACTTCTTGGTAGATGCGCTTCACTCCATTTCCAGGAAGTATGCAGTATTGCTCATAACAAGGAACCATTCTTTGCCACACACACACACACACAAACATACACTGACACACAGGGCCGTTGCACCAAATCCTGGGCCCCTATACTGTAGGTACTGATGGACTCCCCTGCGCTAAGTTGTTGACGGACGGACGGACGGGGGTATGGAGCGATTGTTGACGGGGGGGGGGGGGGGAGACGTGGTCGATAAGTAATTTTTTTTTTTTTTTTCATGGGCCCCCCCTCTGCCTTGGGCCCCCCCACAACTGTCCCCCTTGTCCCCGCAGTCCGTCGGCCCTGCTGACACACACACACAGACACTCACACACACACATACTCACACACAGACACTCACACACACACACACACACACACACACACACACACACACACACACACACACACACACACTACGTTGCGCGCTTTAGATCTACTTGGAAAGCGTGAAATAAATGCAATTAATTATTAATTGTTATATTACCTGATGAGATTGTGTTTGACAGCGAAAGGTTCTATCCCCTTTAGTTCAGGCTCTCCTATTATCCTCCTCCACAAACATGTTTTCTAAAGTGATCTAAATTATGAGACGCGTCCGCTCTGTGTAGGCTTTGATACTGTCTGCCAGCTTGTGCTGTTCACCTGACGTTTATTAGAAACCGAAACCATATTTCCTTAACTGGCAGGCGTGTCATACCTTATGGAGGCGTTTCCCTTACTGGAAAGAGGTGGCAATAAGGAGGTTGTTTAATCATTATAAGTCATTATAGAGTCAATCCTTATTACTTTCAGAGAGACATAAAGCATTGGGATACAGCACAGTGATACGATGCCATACGTATGTGGGCCCACTACCTCTTAAGTCTTTGATAAACACGTTATTTTTGGGATCCTGCTGTGAACTTCGGCCCCCGTTCCCACACGAACTCTGACGCTGAGCAACGCGTTGGATTATCTCTTCAATCTGGAATGATTGGGATTTGTTTACCCGGAAGGAACCAGAAAGCCCAAGGCACCTGGTTCAGAAATTAAAATATGACACACACACACACAGACACACACACACACACACACACACACACACACAGACACACAGACACACACACACACACACACACACACACACACACACACACACACACACACACACGCAGACACACAAATGTTTTTTCAAAACAGGCCCCCTCCATCACTCAAAGGTTATATGCTTACATATTGTGACTATGCCATACAATAAGCTATATAAACTTCCCTTGCATGGCCCATTGCCGTCACTGCCGAACTGATGATGCGGAAAGGGCAACCATTACTAATGGTTGTACTGATGTGTCTATGCTCGGCTATATACTTATCATCCAACAACAGATGGCGCTATGGGTCTTTAACGAGACAGCCAATCGAGTGAGAGTAGGTCAAGAGGAATTCAGTTTAGTGATGGGAATTTCGGCTCTTTTCAGGGAGCCGAATCATTTGGATCCGCTCACCAACAAGAGCCGGCTCTTTCAGCTCCCAAACGGCTCTTCATATTACCATTCATACCTTTTATAATTGAGCCAAATGTAGCCCGTTTTGACTTATGATTCGTTCATGCCTATATATAACTTGAATTATTCAATACATCCTATTAGTATTCAAAAGTAAAAATTACATTTTCTAATATCAATAAATTGCTGTAGCCGATTGTTTTCATTGCATATGAGCGCAACGCGCATCCCCGCCCCTCGCTGCTTGCTTAATGGTATGATCCTTGTCTATCCACACTTTATTGGTTGCATGCATGAACCTGACAGTCAGTCACTGCTCACACGCATAGCATGCACGGAGCACCCGTAGAGCGGACATCCTCATATCATTCTGCCCAGGAAAACTTTATAAATATATATATAAAAAATAAAATAAATGGCTCGCGGCTGGGAGCCGACTCCCAACGTTCACTTAAAAGAGCCGGCTCTTTCAACTGGCTCGTTCGCGACCGACCCATCACTAATTCAGCTGAACCTGTACATGCGGCGAAGAGAAAAATGAAAAAGGGTACCTCTCCTAGCAACCATCGTCTCGTCCTATTTCGTATGCATGAAGAAACATAGCAGGAACCCCGTCGACCAATGGTTGAATCCGTTGATCCATTGTTATTTACCGGTCAAACTCAACAAGTGGCTCAATAGAAAAATGCTGTTATGTCACCGGCTCCATTGAGTTTGACGGGAAATGTTGATGCAAACTGAAGGAGCTGAAACAGCGGGTTCCACACCACAGTATGTTGCAGCCGCCAGAGTGGAGAGTCAGCCTGATGGGAGAAAGATGGCTATGTTGCAGCTAACCGTTTGCTGGCACCGAAGCGTTGGAAGTCTTCAACACGTGTGTGTTCGAAGGGGACGAAGACAACTCCGAAAAGGTATGAGATTCGAAGAGCACTGCCTGTTTTAAAAAAAAACGAAACGTATGAGAGATGTGTTTCAACATCAAGGAGTCATTTCATTGTTTCCTCACAGACCTCAAGCTAAAAGCTAGGTCGTGCACTTTTAATGAACTTGGGGATTCAATGATTTGTGACCAGATTTTGGAACAAACGACAAGAAAATGAAGCAAAAGCTGTTACGGTGCGTGGCACTCACGTTGGGTAATGCAGGGAGAATGTGCCAGGCTGGTGAGCTGGCAAAGCAGCATGAGGCGTCCGAGACACCACACATGGAGCAGCCTGTCACGTGGCGACCCTGTGGACGCCATTTCAGTACAAGAAAAGCACCCAGTTCAGATACAAGGACAGCTAGAACCTTCACAGTACAATCTGAAGATGGACAAACTTTAGGAGGAACCGCTGGAGTTTGCTTTTGATTCAGGAGCATGGTCGGGAGCTCATGCAGGGGGAGCAGATCAGAGTAAGTTCAGACAGACACACTGATGATTCACCTTCACCAACCACAGAGACCGATACACCAGCCGTGAGAACGTCAACGAGATAGACTCAGAGAGACCGATAGAGGAAGCATGACACTGAAGGGGAATGTCTAGGAGAAAGGAATGTTTTTGTGTTAACTGTGATGTTTTGTAGCTGTAATAAGTGAAATAAACCTTTTCCTTTTATCGTCAGGTGTTAGGACAAGGAATTATAATTAATTGTATTTCAGTTACATTTAATATTATGTTGGGCAATGTTTTATGGAAAGCTTGAAACTGTATCATGTTCAAGTAACATTCAGAATGGGAGTAATGCCATGTCTATTGCTTGGCTATACCAATCCTCAACCAACAGATGGCGCTATGGTTCTTCAGTGTGGCAGCCCATTGAGCGAGTAGGTCAAGAGGAAATCAGTTGAACCTGTAGCCTACACGCATAGCCAAGAGACACTAGCAACCATCTGCTCGTCCTATGTCTTATACATTAAGAAATATTACACTGGTAAAGGTATATTGAAGGGACATACATCTTTCAGAATAATTATTTAAACATATTTGTGAACATGTATCCAGCCATAAAAGTGCTATAAAAAACATATCAAAACACGACTTAAGTCACTTAACTATTGCACATTTGTATTCTTCTCCATTGCCAATTAATAAATACAATTATTTTTGTAACTAAGAACAATTTCATGCCTTGAGTCAACCATCTGAAATTAAATATGCATCAATATTTAAACTGAAAGTAAACCAAGTCTTCCAACAGTCCCAGAAGGCCTGATGGTGGAGCGTATCTTCAGCAGGCGAGCGGAGGACGAGTCCCAACACTGGGGATCGGCCAAGCAGGAAGAACCCGTTCGTGCCGGAGCATCTTTGGATGATTCCGCTTTTAAATGAGTGGGCAGTTGTACACCTCTGTAATGACCCTACTGACTGTCTAGGAAATAAGGGACTTAAACATAAGCCAGTAAAACAGGTGAGTGACAACACTTGTGTTGAGTGACGTTTCTTTAATGTGTGGCACACTATACAAAAATGGTGGTGGTGGGGGGGGGGGGGGGGGGGGGGAACTGGAGGCGGTGCCAAATCAAAGAACTTATCATGACAACCAGTCTTCCTAAAAGTAGAGGTAACAGAAATGAATGAAAACAAACCTTCCTACTCTCTACTTTAACAAAACTACAGGGGTGGCACACACCCATATCCTAATGTCTTTGACAGAGAAAAACCTATGCGATGCACATGGAAAGGGTACCCCAAACTTACCTAGCCATTTCATGGTAAGAGAAAACATAAAGGGATAGGAGAAGTTGCATAAACAACGGAACACAAGAGCAGTGTTAAATCTATGTAGCGACGACAAATGCTCACTTTTCAACAGGAAATGCACATTTGTGTATATCTCCTTGATGAAAGTTGGTTGGCCGTTGAGGAGTGGTGGACCAGTCATATGGGTGGCCTCTGTGATCCCGATTTTGCATCCCCTCACTTAGGCCATTAAAGGGGTAGTTCGGAATTTTGGACATAGGGCCTGATTCCGAAGTGAGCATTGGTATTCTATATCACTGGAGACAGTTTTCAACACATTTCATTCAGTCCTTCTAGTTGCAGAGTTCGCTCGTGCTAGGCTAGCGCAAGTCAACGGGCAGTGCTAGCCTGCTATTAAAAACAGTCGTACCCACTCCACAGTACACCCGAGGTAAATCAATTATAACGACAGACCATACATCTAAATGTCTGTTTATAGAATAATGTTAGAAATAAAACCAACCTTGCATTGCATTGCATTTTGAGGGAATTGCGGGGTCTCAGCAGCAGTGTTTATATTCCTGTACGTAGGCTACGGCAGCGGCGGACTGATACCTAGGTTACCTGCCGCTGTCATTGCTACAAACGCAGAGTACAGTGAACGAAGGAATTCTACAAGCGTATTAAATTAACAAGATATGGCCACGTTTGGAGGAGTTAGCAATGCATCTGCTTTTGAAGACGATTATGAGGAATTTGTTGTATCCAACGAACCGTACGAGCCGGTGTTTTGATGTCAAAGCCAGCAGCAACAAGCAACAGTTGAGTTCTTTCTGGATCTCGCACTGGAAATTGGTGGAAACTTTGTGGTGCCCATCTGTACCGTTTATTTCTACAATTTCTAAAAGCACACTGAACCATCATGTTGCCTAGTCGTTCAATTGCGCTTCTGTCCCACTCTTCTCTGTTTACGTTCTTCTGTCGTGATTCGGTTACAAACCTAACCAGCGCATAGTAGAATTCCGCTTCTGCTGAGAAAGTAGTCCCTCGATGATTCATGCGATGCATGGTTAGTTTTATTTCTAACATTATTCTATCAACACAGACATTTAAATCTATAGTCTGGCGTTATAATTGATTTACCTCGGGTGTACTGTGGAGTGGGTAAGACTGTTTTTAATAGCAGGCTAGCATTGCCCGTTGACTTGCGCTAGCCTAGCACGAGCGAACTCTGCAAATAGAAGGACTGAATGAAATGTGTTGAAAACTGTCTCCAGTGATATAGAATACCAATGCTCACTTCGGAATCAGGCCCTATGTCCAAAATTCCGAACTACCCCTTTAATGTGTGGTGCATCGAGAATCTGCATTTCCTGCATCCTGTGCTGGCAGTGAAAGGGATAAACACACACAGCATACAATACCGTTGAAGGCATAAAGCACTGCATTTAACGACATCTTTAACAGTGCATTATGGCCTAGAGCCTTTTGACCGTCCTACATTAGGCCCATGTGTGGTGCGAAGCTGGAGAACTCGAAAGAAGAAAATGTTGTCGGAGCATGCTCACCGTAGCACACATTCCAGTTTGTTTGTTGTTGTTCATTTCAGTTCATTCATTTCCCATCAGTTCGGTACAGAGCAAACAAATATTGCTGACACGCTGAAAGGGTATTATTTATTATTTATTATACACATACCTGACCGTGCCAGTTATGCTTTCCCCTGAGCCAATGCTCCACCCAGTGGTCAAACACAAAACTGCATGTCACCAAATAAATCAAAAACAAACGAGTAGCATAATGGCTCCATAAATGGGTACTAAGTAGTGCCCTTGCCCAATATGGGGAACCTGATTGTTACACACACATTTTGGACAATTTTACAATATGGGACACCCTAAGTATTTAACTATATAGTGCCCAAGTTGAACAATTGGAACTGAGCCAGGGGAGCTACAGACTGGGAGGAAGCTCTTCAGGGACTGGGAAGAACACACCCATCCGCAGAGTGTGGATAGGTTGGGGCATCTGTCTCATGCTGCTGTTGGGGTTGGAATTCTTGCTCACGTCGTTGTTCACCTCCGTCAGGATACTGAGTAAGTCTTTGTTACTGGTAAAGCAAAGAACACAAGTCCCAGTCAGTATGTGAACAGTTATAGGACTTAGTTTCCTCGTAGTCCGGAAGAGTCTAACTTTTACATTCAAGCAGTATGAGGATAGAAATATAAAATGCAAAAACAACTGGATATCAATATTAAATGATGGCACAAAGAAAATAATTAGATACAAAATAAAAATCTAAGATGAAATGTGTAAAGCGTGCAAAGCGTTCCATAAAACGGTTATGGAAAAATACACTTTTACAATTTATTTGTAGCGACAGCTTTCCAATAAAGGCCACTAAGAGGATTGCGTGGCCTCCGTGCAGTTACGCCTCTTTCCAAACAAATCCAAGTCCGGATGTGAGTATAGTTTGAAAGTTTAATTTACTGAAAAGACGGACTAACAACTGGTGAATGGAAACTTGTAGATGGTAATGAAACCCAATAAATAAAGGCTAAAGGGGATGACAATGTCGATGTTAACAATGATGACGACGACGGTAAACAGAAAACATAAAAAAAACACCCTTTTTTTATTATTATTATATCAATATTAATTTAAACAAAAAATAAATAAATATAAAGAGAAAACTCGACTCTCTCTAGCTTTCAATTAAATCCTTTTACATTAGTTAGTTTTAATCCGACTGTACATTTCTTTGAAAGGATGAACCTCAGTTTCGTGATTTAGACCTCACTTGACCTCACTCCCAGTGGTCGACAGTGCAGTGTTTATTTTCAACACTGGGATGCTGACAGCGTTTCCTGCCATTATTTTTTTCCTTTGGCGGCCCTCTGTCAAATTTTGGGTTCCTAAATTGGCCCTCAGCTGTCAAAACTTTGAGAACCACTGGCATAAAGTGTGCTACAAATTACAGCAAGAAGAATGCACAATGCCCCACGACCCCTCCTTGCCTGATGCTCTGAACCACTTTTATGCCCGTTTTGAGGCCTCCAATAATATATATAATATATATTGTCTATATATAATATACAATAATAACTCCCCTACCACCAAGCTTACATCCTCGCCAGGGGACTACACACTGAGTGTATCAGAGAGGGAGGTTGCACTCCTGCTACAACCACTAGCAAAAGCCCAGACGGTCACCTGTCTCAATGACTGTAGACCTGTTGCTCTACTCACCCCAATAATCATGAAAACATTTGAGAGGGTGGTAATGTCACACATCAAGAACACCATTAACATCACATCCGACTGTCACCAGTACGCTTACAGGCAGAACCGTTCGACTGCTGATGCAGTTTCAGCCGTTATCCAACAAGCTTTCACACATCTGGAGAAGAGCACTTCATATGTGCGACTACTTTTTCTGGATTTTAGTTCTGCTTTCAATACAATCATTCCACAGACACTGATCAACAAGCTGTCAGCACTGTAACTCGCTCCGTCACTTTGCAATTGGATACTGGATTTCCTGACCCAGACCTCAGTCTGTTATGATTAATAACATCCTATCCTCACCCACCATCCTCAACATCGGCAGTCCTCATAGCTGTGTGCTCAGCCCTCTGCTGTACACACTGCTTACTCATGACTGCAGAGCACACTACGGCAGTAATGTCAAAGTTAAGTTTGCAGATGACACAGCCGTGATAGGACTTATCAGCAATGAGTATGACACGGCTTACAGGCAGGAAGTGAGGGTTCTGAAACTGTGGTGCGGGGAAAACAACCTGATCCTGAACACAAAGATGGAGGAGTTGATTGTGGACTTCCGCAGGAAGGGCCCTACCCCTCCCCCCTCTACATCGACAACAATGTCTAAACAGGAACGTTTCACTCACCGTGGAACCCTGAGTATAAGGTTCTTGTACAAGGACTGGATGAACCAGGTGCCTTTCTTCCTGTCTCTCCAAGAGACATGGGAGGGAGGGGTAGACATGCTGATCAGGAAATCTGCCGTAATGGGTATCGACTCAGTCGCTGAAGCAACGTCGCTGCGGATAACCCCAGAGCTGCTGGGTCCGTCGGTCTGGGCGGGGACCCCGGGGCCGCTGGGTCCGTCGGTCTGGATGTTGACCCCAGGGCTGCTGGGTCCGTCGGTCTGGGCGTGGACCCCGGGGCCGCTGGGTCCGTCAGTTTGGTCGTGGACCTCAGGGTTGACGGGTCCGTCGGCCGGGACGGGGACCACCTTCACCTTCTTGTTGCCCTGGCAGGCCTGGATGAAGAACAGCTTGGGCTTCCCTATCAGGGAGCGGCATTGCTCCCCATTCACATACCATTTGAGCTTCTCCAGCCGGACCACCCCCCCGTCCACCCCGTACACGCCGCCCTCCAGGCCGTGGCTCAGGACGATGCAAGCGACGCAGTCCATCCCACTGTGGTCCCTGCTGGCCAGCTCCCGCATGGAGGAGAGCATCTTATCTCTGGTGGCGTCCTTCACCACCTCCACCTGGAAGCCCAGCCAGGTGAACACAAGACTCAGGCTCTCTGCAGGACCAGTGTAACACACACACACACACACACACACACACACACACACACATACACACACACACACACACACACACACACACACACACACACACACACACACACACACACACAAATATAAATATCTGGACTGAGACTATATTACTATTGTATTATGATAGCATGGGCCTACCTGCATCTTTTACTGTCCCTGTTCGATTCCTAAGTTTTGGAGAGGAACAGCTGAATTTAAAGTTGTTGACGATCAAGCAGTAGCCTCTCTGTGGACCCGACATGGGATATTTCTTGGCATCCAGATCCTAGAAACACAAAGCTGCGTGAGATGAGGGCGGCTCCATGTAACGTAAAAATATGAGATGAAAATCGGATGGTAATGTTGTGTAACCGTTAAAGGAAGTTGTGGACCAGACTGAGGTTTTGGTTTCAGCGGTTTCGTTTTTATTTGTCTTGCATATGTGCAAGTACTACAAAATTAAATCAGATCTCTGCATTTGACCCATGTAGCCTGGGGACCTCCGGGTGGTTAAGGGAGTTGGGCTTGCAAGGGGCGGGATATGACGTGGGGTCTGAGGTCGCGAGAGGCCGGATATGAAGCAGTAAATAATAATAATAAAAAAATAATTTTCTATCTACTCGTGCAGCTGTGAACACATTGTAATTTAATGTAGGCCTATGATGTGTACTTTTAGGGTTATAAGACCTATCCTTGAGAGTTCATCTAGGTGCAAAAATACAATAAACCTGCATGGGACATGAGTTAGCAGCGTATACAGAAAGACATGTATGCCATCATGCACATATCTGCTTACTTCAACGAAGTGCTAATAGGTCATGAACCTGCAATAAGCTTGATGGGTTGTAGTTAGCAGGTGTATAGACCCACAAAAAGACACAAATGACTCTGAAAAGCAGTGCCAACATGCAAATAGTAGGTAGATACATGTTAAAGCAAATGAATAGCCTATCAAGGTAAGGTTAGGCTTGAATGTCATGTTAATGTTATGCTCTACGGGTGCTTCGTGCATGCCATGCGTGTGTGCAGTGACTGACTGTCAGGTTCATGCATGCAACCAATAAATGTCTGATAGACAAGGATCATACCATTAAGCAAGCAGCGAGGGGCGGGGATGCGCGTTGCGAGCATCTCAACGAAAACAATGAAATGAAAATCGGCTACAGCAATTTATTGATATTATAAAATGTAATTTTTGCTTTTGAATACTAATAGGATGTATTGAATAATTTAAGTGATATATAGGCATACACATACGAATCATAAATCAAAACGGGCTACATTTGGCTGAATTATAAAAGGTATAAGTGGTAATATGAAGAGCCGTTTGGAAGCCGAAAGTTGCTGAAATTTCCATCACTAAACTGAATTCCTCTTGACCTGCTACTCGCTCTATCTGTCACACTTAAGTCCCATAGCACCATCTGTTGGTGGATGATAAGTATAGCCGAGCTATTAAATTTGTTTTTTTTAATAAAATGGGGATTTCATTAATAACACTATCTTCTGTGACATTAAAATTATTTTTTTAATGACACAGAATTGAATCATTTTGATACAACTTCTTAATATGCTATTAATTACGTCCATCCTGTCTTCAAACATTCCCTGTTGTGACAACGACAACCTCATTGTTGGCATCGTATTGGATTACAAACACCCCCACTTCCAAAAAGTGGTCCTCCACCAACTGCACATCTGAAAGCAGCTCCTGGAGGTCGTTTTGACTCAGGTATGTCATCAGGACAGTCGAGGTCAATGTCAACGGGAGTTTCACATCCCCCTTATTGACCATGAGTGTCCCGTTGACAGCCTGTACATAGGACCCGACCCTCTGAAGGAGGCCACAGGCCTCGCAGCGATGGCTTATGGCATTTAGATCGAAGGCCAGCTGCCATTTGTGGCAGCTGCTGCACTGCCATTGGTCAGCCAGTTTGACTCCACAGACTGGTCCCTGAACCGTGGTGAGCCCCTCCTGCTCCACCTCCTGCTCCATCTCCTGTTGCTTCACCTCCAGTCGCAGAATCGCAACAGATTCTGGAACCAGGACCTCCTCCTCTGAGACCCGGATGGTGGTGTCCTTTGTAGTCGTCAGAATCATCTCTCCCTCTTTCCGGACCGCCAGGTTCGTCAGGACGTAGGACACGCCCTGCTCCACTTGGCCAATACACCCCCCCCAGAGGGACAGCCTAATCATCCCGGTGGTGTCAGCAACATGGCATTTCTTGAGCTCCAGCATGTTGCCACGGACAGAGACCATTTTACTGGCGGCCTGCAGCCAGTGGACCTTCACCTGGATCTTTCCAACCTACAATACAGGAAAAAGACACCACATGCTTATCCACTCATCCCTAATATTGAATATGGAAGATTCATACCCGGCATACAAGTTGGTCCTTGTTTCCTTTCAAGTATTGAACCACTTACATATTGTCTATCTTGGAGGCCAGCCACCTGCTCTACAGTCAATGTGCGAAAAGCATTGTGTTCCTTGTAGTCAAAGCCAATGGACTTCACCACCCTCACTGTAGTCGCCTGATTTATACAGATGTCCAAGTCATCTCCGACATTGCCTGCACAACCGAAAAGATAAGCGCACAATTACAATACATGTCCATGCATACCAACAGTTATACTGCCAACACCAACCCCCCGCCCACCACCTCTAAATCATTTAAAACAAGAGACCAATAGACCACTCAGACATTTATTATTTTAATTGATACACAAAACTATGATTGAAAAGGTGCACTGAAACATATTAAGCCTCGCTCTTGATATTTATCAGCCATGAATCATTTCAAAATAGAACAAATTTGTTTATGTTGCCATGTATTTATTTTTTGTTGGAGATGGAGGGGTGGGCAGCTGAAAGGAGTCGTAGTGAAAGAAACGGCTCAGTGCCATGGACCTATTAAAGAAGTGCACGGCTCCATTTACTTCTCGTGTTCGAGGTTTTTCCTTTTACTTAACATGAATGGCGTTGAACACGGATATACAAAACACAAATAACTTTGAAATAGCTGGAAAAGGCACGGACGTATTGATTACCTGAATGATTATGGGAGACCTACGTAATTCTCATAATATTGTCAATAGTCTAATATTAACATTTCAGTTGCGTTGGTATTTCATTTTCATTTGCTAGTTTAGCTTTGTATGACAGTTAAGAATGTTGGTGTATTACAATTCATTATTTGGGTAGGTTTGTTGATCGTAGGTCGTTGATCGTAGGTTTGTGTACTCAAACTTTGTTGCTGGTCGATATGTAACCATTTACTTTTATATAAATTGATTGCATTTTTCATAAATAGTTATTTGGAAGGAATCTGTTTCTTAAGCAATAACATTTAACAGTATTTTTCTAGGCCTACATACGTTTACTACATTGCTGGTGTTATATGGAGCAATCTTACATATTTATAAAGATCAATAAAGTTCTATCTCTTTTTATTTGAACTGCCTGTGTGTCCTCTTGATTATATTACAGTGTGTACCTCGGTTATCAGCTATCATCGAATGTTGTCCAAATGGCTGCATGTGTAAGAAATAGGATTTTAACCAAAAGTGTTACAATTAAATTACATTATGACTCCATCAAAAGCAATGTACACCTGCCATTAACAGTTATCAGTCATACTTCCTAGACATCTTTAATCTTATTTACATACAGTAGGCCTGATTTCCTCTGAATATTGAAATAAAAAGATTCTCACAATTGTATTTCTGTTGTATTTCTTGTATTTCCGATCTGATGGGTCTGTGTATACATTTGGTCATTTGATTCTTATTTTCAGAAACAGAAAAACAGAAAAATACATTAAAAAAACGAGATTTAATTGACATTTGTTGTAAAATACAAAAAATAAAATTATATACAAGGTGTTTTTCTTTATAAGGTCAAAAATTGACAAACTAATCTAAAATAATATAAATTATATATAATTTATTTGATAAATAATAATTGTTGCCCAGATGGCAAGAGGAGTGTTATTTAAAGATCACATATAGAGAATGATCGGGGAGTTTAGTAACTTATACTTCCATGGTCGGTAAACAATGGGTACTCAAAACAAAGTGTACTCGTTCGTGATGCTACAATGCTAGAAAACGAGAATATTTCTGCATCCGGTACGTCACGGACTAGGGCGTGTCTAGGCACCCATGATGCGGAAGAAAATCTCTCCTTGATGTTCCCCATGGACCAAGTAGGTCTATCTGCAGCCGGAGCCACTTGCCAAACACGCCCATTGCTCTGCCAGACACGCCCATTGCTCTGCCAGACACGCCCATTGCTCTGCCAGACACGCCCATTACTCTGCCAGACACGCCCGTTGCTTTGCCAAACACGCCCGTTGCTCTGCCAAACAGGTCAAGTCTATTTTCGGAAATGTAGGGGGATATATGAGTGGCCCCACGTCGAATGGCATGACCCAAGATACGTCAGACAGAGAAAGCGCGCAAATTTGAGCAAAATATGTTTGACAGTGGAAGGATTTACATGGTTGCTTGGGTTATAGACTTCAAGACCCCCCCCCCCCCTCTTTCTCCTTTAAGTTTGGCGCCGAACAACTCTGCCCATACCAAGTGTGACGGGATATTGTTGGTCAATGAAATTATTGAACAAATGTTCAACATGCATGCATGTAGCCTACTACTTTGACTTTCTAATGTTCTGCCGAAATTACCCAGATTAAGTGTAAATATTAAGCATATATAAAGCACATACGTGCCTTTTTTTTCATAAATATCCTTAATACATAAAGCGGTGCAGTAAGAATTAAATGACGTCTTCCAAGTAGCTCTAAGCACTGCTTATTAATATTAGACCAAACAAGACTCGTAATGGTAGTTAAAACAATACTTTATTAAAGCATGCAATTGTGTTGTAGAACAAAATAATAAGAAAACGTATGAAGTGCTTGCATGATATTGAAGCCTACCGCGATCATTAGTTAACGTGTGTGGCGGACGGTACCACCTTGTCATTTGTTTACCCAGGTGCCATAGCAACATCCTTGCTACCTCTCATTGGCTGCATCTTTGAGAACGCTGTAGACTCAGTGAATATAAGGTTGCGGGGAGACGAAGCTCTGTTCGTTTGTATATTTTATTTACGTGACCATATTTTTGTTTTATGTTAAAAAAAAGAATCAAAGAACCAGTTCTCTTGTTTTGGGGAACCAGTTCTTGTCGTTCACCTTCGGAATTTGTTCGTTCGAATCGGTCGCGACCGACTCATCCCTAATGGCCACCATAGAACGAGCAATGGGCGTGTTTGGCAGAGCAATGGGCGTGTTTGGCAGAGCAATGGGCGTGTCTGGCAGAACAATGGGCGTGTCTGGCAGAGCAATGGGCGTGTTTGGCAAGTGGCTCCGGCTGCAGATAGACCCTACTCCCATGGACATATTATAAAATGGACACCGGATTCCAAAATGGCGCCCATTCATTCCTATGTAAACTGATCAATGGCGCAGGGCAACATCAAGGAGAGATATGCTTCCGCATCATGGGAGCCTAGCCACGCCCTAGTTTATGACGTAAACTAGGATTAGCATTGTATATTTAAGCAATAGATCATGCCAGGCTGTGGTATGTGCTCATTATACCACTGTTAAGGGGCGTTGTCCGGCCCCGACGCGCAGCGGAGGGCCGGCGACCCCCTTCACAGTGGTATAATGAGCACATACCACTGACTGAAGTGATCTATTGCCTTTATACAACGGTTACTATAATGGCAAAACGAAAGTCATAGACACACTACATTTAAAAAGAAACCAAGAAAGTCAAAGTAGCCATTTTATTAAAGAATACAAAAAAGTAGTCCCTCCTGGCTGCCTTCAAAATGCACGACGGTTGCTATGCAACACACTTTAGCGTCCCTCCGAGAGAACGGTTGTAACGGTTTCCACTTCAAGGCGCGGAGTGATACTTTCACAAAATTATCGGGCGTCATAGCAGTTATGTATACGCTCATTATACAACAGTTAGGAACCAATCAGATCGCTGGATTCAGGCCCCCCGTTGTATAAATATACACACATACAAATATATATATATATATATATATATATATATATATATATATATATACACACACACACACACACAACCCAGTCTCACGGAAATACGTGACACTGTCACGTCATTTAATCTATTCATTCGTGATCTGGGACACGTCGTTAAAAATAAATTGTGCCAAAAGCACAAATTTCTAACAATATGACAGCTTTTGGCCACCCGTTTCGATTTTCACCTTTGATTCTGAGAAATTGTGACAATTCACCGATATATTTAATAGTGCGCTGCTCTGTAGGCAAACGCGACGGAAAATAAAGGTAGCTGCTTCATCTCTTCTTTTTCGAATGAGTTTGAAATTTATGCTTTTGGCACGAGAAAATAGAAATGACGTGTCCCAGATCACGAATGAATAGATTAAATGACGTGATGTGACAGTGTCAAGTATTTCCGTGAGACTGGGTTGAGATATATATATATATATATATATATATATATATATATATATATATATATATATATATATATATATAATATATATATATTTTTTTATTTATCACAATTTTTTTTCTATTCTAAATATCCTTTGATTTCGTGCTGCTAGCCTTTTAGTGAGATCAGAGAGTGTTGAGAAGGACAGTAATACAATATATTTGGTAAGATGTATGTATGAAGAGAGACCCGCAGTGAATTCAACCCGGTCCACTCCATCGGGTAGGTGCATGACAGTGGTAGGCCTACCGTAAAACTTCAATAGCCCAGGCTTTTATTTCTTTCAATCACTGAACTTTCGAACAAAACTCTTACTCCGCAAAGATGGGAAATACTACTATAACATTTATTATTTAAACGAGTATGAATATTTCTACCGTACGTAGGCCTATACACATTACCATGCTATCGAATAACTAACACACACACACACACACACACACACACACACACACACACACACACACACACACACACACACACACACACACACACACACACACACACACACACACACACACACACACACACACACACACACACACACACACACACACACACACACACACACACACACACACACACACACACACACACACACGGAGTTTTTCACCCGCTCCGTAACCTTGCTTGCCCCAACAAGTTTGTGAGGCGTGTTTGTTGTTTTGTTTCCGGTGTAGCTAGATCCGGTATGGTGTTGTAGTTTATCTATCTTAACTAGTTGTTGCTAGACAGCAGGTGAAAGAACTACAACGTTTGCCAAGCCAAAAGAGCGTTAATCGCGCAATAAAAATATGAACGCAATTGGCCTTGACTCTCTGAATTCCATATTGAACCGCGAAATGGAGGACAAAGGGATTGCACTCTGGGAGCTGAGCTGCCGGACTGCCGTTCAGCTCCCGGTGTACACCCGCGGGAGCTGCCGGAGCTGTCCGGCGGGGGGACCTCGGCGCCAGTCCGGCAGAGAAGGGTGTGTTCGAAACCACCTACTTGCTTACTACCTACTAAATATTTGGCTTACTTCTCGAATCCTTAAATAATGATTGAGTAATCCATTTGAGTAATCGACGTTCAGAAGACCGTCCTTACTTAACCACCTCAGATGACGTGAATCAAATGACGTGTCAATAACCTACCGGCCGGGCGCCGTTAATAAATATTATAAATAAATATATAAACGTCACATTTAACGTCACAGTACATCTTCAACCTAAGGATTTGCGGTGATGTGTTAAAAACAATTATTAAACAATTACATCGGTATGGCTGTGCTCTGCTGCTGCGGCTCCCCGTTTAGCGCCATTGCTTCCACTGTTCTTTTGAATAGACGCAGTGCATTCTGGGGCAGTTGAGTACGTCTAGTAAGCTAGCGATGCTTACACAAAATCTTTCCGGAAGTAGAAGACATTCGGATACTACTCGCTTACCTAAAACTCGCTTACTACGTTATGCTTACTCAATTTGACGTCATAGTTAGTAAGCGTAGTAAGCAAGTATGCGGTTCCGAACACAAAGGGATTGTAGTCCCGGAGCTGAGCTGCCGGGCTTCCGCCGAGCTCTGGAGGGGAGTGGGGGAGTGGTATGGAGTCAGATTCCTGCCATAATTCAAACCTGAAAAAAAAAGTTTCAAAGGCTTGTAAGTCTGGGTTTGAAAACTCAACACCTTGTAAAAAAGGTTTTGCAACACTGAAAAAAGAGATTATAACCTGAAAAAAAATAAAACTAAAATTCAAACATCTGTAAACATGATTTTGTGTTCTATTTTATCTTCTTCATCATTTTCACCAACACATTTTCAAAGTTCAAACAATTTCACCAGCGCATTTGCAGAGTTTCAAATCTGGCACTGTTCTAACAGTGTATTTCATTGTTGCCCGGTTTTGAAACCTTGTAAATGGGATTCTGCAAACAGGTGTTCATACATTGAGAAATACGTTTTGAAAGGTTGAATATTTAGTTTTAAAAACTTGTAAAGATGTACGTTTACGCCATTGCAACGTATTTTTTCAGAACTGACTTTTCAGCACTGACTTTTCAGAGATTTGACCACACAGGCGCAAGCTTTGAGTCACGTGAATATTGGCAGTGTTCTGACGCCACTCGTTTTTAAACTCCTGACAGTCGAATCTGAAAAAAAAAAAAACGTTCCTGGGGGCGGGACCATTTAGCTCTAAACCTATTGGTTGCTCTCGGCTGACGTACATTCCAATCACATGTGCCGTTCACCGGGCTGTGCGTGATTGACAGTGCTCTGCCGATGACACGAATAACAAGCGACTTTCGCGGTTGATTTTGATTTCCATTTTCTGGAACCAGAAGCTGTGTTCGAAATCGTTCCCTTTACACTCGTTCCCTATTCCCTATATAGTGTACATGATATAGTGCACTATATAGGGAATAGGGAACGAGAATTCGGACACTACGCCCAACATTTCTAAACGTCATTTGTGTCAGTAAATGCGCCTGGTATTTGTGTGACGTGATGCACCGACATCATCTAAACAAACCGGGCTGGAGGTTGTATTGATGTTGAATGTTACATTTCCTTGTTCAAGTTTTTTTAAATTAATTTTGAATGTTAAATCCCAAATAAATTGTTGACATTTCTAAACACAAGCCGGAGACTCCATTAAATTATCCAAATTATCATGGATGTAGTGCACTAATAGGGTGCACGTCAGCCGAGAGCAACCAATAGGTTTAGAGCTAAATGGTCCCGCCCCCAGGAACGTTTTTTTTTTTTTTCAGATTCGACTGTCAGGAGTTTCAAAACGAGTGGCGTCAGAACACTGCCAATATTCACGTGACTCAAAGCTTGCGCCTGTGTGGTCAAATCTCTGAAAAGTCAGTGCTGAAAAGTCAGTTCTGAAAAAATACGTTGCAATGTCGTAAACGTACACCTTTACAGGTTTTTAAAACTAAATATTCAACCTTTCAAAACGTATTTCTCAATGTATGAACACCTGTTTGCAGAATCCCATTTACAAGGTTTCAAAACCGGGCAACAATGAAATACACTGTTAGAACAGTGCCAGATTTGAAACTCTGCAAATGCGCTGGTGAAATTGTTTGAACTTTGAAAATGTGTTGGTGAAAATGATGAAGAAGATAAAATAGAACACAAAATCATGTTTACAGATGTTTGAATTTTATTTTTATTTTTTTTCAGGTTATAATCTCTTTTTTCAGTGTTGCAAAACCTTTTTTACAAGGTGTTGAGTTTTCAAACCCAGACTTACAAGCCTTTGAAACTTTTTTTTTCAGGTTTGAATTATGGCAGGAATCTGACTCCATAGAGTGGGAGGTAATTTTCAACTGTGCCCCCTTCCTACGTAGGAGGGGGCACCGAATCGGACTCGCTCGTTTGATAACTGTAGGCGGGGTACTTTCAAAAATGCATATCTCACTCAAAAAATCAAGTACAGACTTTTTTCAAAGTTTGTATGCCTGTGACCCAAAACAACACCCCAAATCCCAGGAAAAGTGCTGTTTTCATAACATGTCCCCTTTAAGGAAAGAATGGACTGAAAGCCTAATTAATGTGCACATAATGCTTTCTGTCCCAAACTCGCCAATTGTTATAAATGATCTTTGATTGACTAAATATGGTAAAAGCTATAAAATACTCTACAATTCAAGAATACTTAATTTTGTTTGAATATCCTGTTAATTAGCATCAACACCCCGCCCTCCACCTCTAAATCATTTCACAAGCACCCTAGCCCTCAAACAATACACCACTTTACTTGGCCGATAAATAAAACAAGCATGCATTTGACAACATAATGTATAACTTACTCGGATTCCCGACTTTGCTTAGCTTCAAGGGCGTGTGTTCGTCTGCTGCCTTCACAAAGCGTGCATGTTTCTTTGTTCCATACACAACGCATCCTCTATATTCATCTCGGGACGTCTGCAGGATGCAATTGAAACATTTTCTGGTCATGCCAAAACTCCTCACTGGCGTCACGCCATGGAGGTAGCCCTGAACGACGTTATTTTTCTTGTTGACTCTGCCGCGTTTTGGTGCCATCTTCAATCTGCAAGTGAATGGCATGGAAAAAAAACGTAAGTACTGTAACTGTAATCTAATGAGGTCACTTGGTGAGAACAATAGGCTTGATTACTGGACAGAGCTTAGGTTGCCTGAGCTTCGTTTTGAACTTAAAGGCTAGTTAGGGAGCCAAGCACAAAGGGCAAGGCAACTTATTGTAATCGTTAGTTTTATTAGGGGGCCAGGCACAAGGTGCGAGGTAACCTTGTGCCTGTTTGCCTATTTTATTTTATATTCCATGGGCTGCTGTAACAAGTTAATTTCCCATGTATGGGATATGTTACGTATTTTAAGAATCTAAGCCACCCACACATAGACCCAATGATGCAGGACCAAACATATAAGCTGCGTTACCCTCACATAGCCACAAGGGGAGCATGATGTTATTGAAGGCTGCTCCCTCTTCACCTTTAATTAAGTGAAGAAGCCGAAGCCATAACGTCACCCCGGCCACGCCCACTAGGCAACGCCCACTTCATAGGCCACACCCACTTGACGTCCTGTACGGAGGACGTCGAGTGAACAGGCCAGAGTTCAATAGGTAGACGGCGCAGCAAGCCACCCGGGCCTTAGCCCGGGGGGCTTGAAGTAGATCACGGTATTTTCCTCTCACTCGCTTTAGAAACAATTCCCTCCGTATAGCTTCAGTTACCATACCGAAACATGCCGACGACTTTATAATAAATGAAGTGAGTTAAAGCAACCCGGGATTGGACAACTTTCTTCGAGAATATGCAACAATTTGGTGACCCGCGACGTTTGGAAGAAAGTCCCGAAAATCCCGGGGGCGCGACGCTAAAACAACTTCAACAGGCCACACACGTCTGAGGTAAGTATAAATCATTGTTTTAAAGATTAAATCTGAAATAGGATTGGTTATAAGAACACTTAGGTGTAAGCTTGTTTTAGCCACCGTCCGATTGTGCTGCTGCAGAGGCCTAGCATAACAACACGTGTAGATCAACGGTTGCAAGGAACTGTGAAGACCCCCCCCCCCCCCCCATCCCCCCATCCCTTTGTTTACCTGGGCGCTCCTGGCTGTTTGATAAGGCAATGGTAGCCTGCACAAAGGGACCCCCGGTGTGTTATGTCTGTCTGTCTCTGTCTCTGTGTCTGTCTGTACCACGTGGGAGACGTAGTACCTGTGTTTTTTTGATTTATATGATGAATGTCTCGAAGTTAAGCCGAGATAAGGTAATCATAAGGTAATTGATGAATGTCTCGAAGTTAGGCCGAGACCATCTAAGGTAAATAGTGAAAGCGCCGAAGTTAAGCCGGGCCACTATAAGGTTTATTTATTACCGGCCACAAACTTCCAAACTCTTTACGGTGGGGTGAGGAAAGGTCAGGTTTTTAACGTTAATCTAGCTTAGTTGCATATTAAAACGGAGGCTTGGCCAAGGAGTTCAAATTGGATTGATTCCTCCCGGTTCATTTCAAATCTAATGTGCAATTTTGATTAGTATACAACGCAGCCGTAGAGTGTAACCACGGGGTGTTAAAGAGACAGCGCGTCTTCGTGACGTGGGTTTCCTTTGTCCAGACGTCCGCCATCTTGGGTCTTGCAGAGACCAAGAGCAGCGGGGAGCCCCCCCCCCCCTCTCTCTCCCTCCTCTTCCCCCCCCACCCTCTCTCTCTCTCCCTCTCTCCTTCCCCCCCCCCCCCCCCCTCTCCCCTCCACCCCCCCCTCCCCCCCCCCTCTCCCCTCCACCCCCCCCTCCCCCCAGAAGATCCTATCGTGAAACCCCCCCACTCCCTTTGTCCCAGTCTTCACAGGTCCAGTAGTCAGACCCCCCATCCCCCTGTCCACAGGTCCAGTCGTCGGATCCCCCCCTCCCCACCCTTTGTCCCTGCAAACATTCTCTTCCCCTACCCTTCCTTATTCATATTGCTTAAAGAAGATCGGGAACGGTGGGACGGGGGCTTCGATTTAACTAACAATAGAGAGGCCTCCCACCCTCACACCTAGCCATGTGTTGGAACCAGGATGTAAATTTAGCCTTTGCAACCTGTGTTTGTGTGCATTGATCTTAATATTCTCTCTCTCTCTCTTCAGGAAATAGCAGTATATGCAGTAACGAATGCCTAACACTCAGACATTATGTTTTTCAAGGTTGCTGGGCCCTTCTGTCTGTTTTCATGCGTTTTGTGTATCAAAACAGGAGTGCAATAGACACGGGTTGTGTCATGCACAATGATATTAGAGAACCAGGATGGTTCAAATAGACACAGGGTTCAACTGCTAAAATAATATGTTTAATTAATAAATGATGCACATTGTTTTAACCGGTGCACAAGGCGGGAGTTAGCTCAACTGTTGTAGTTCAATTACAATAACATTTGTTTCAACCGATAACTTCTGAATTTTTCTTTTAGGTTCAGTTTTTGTTTTGTTTATAGAATATCACCATATATTTAATACCAAGATGTGCATAATTGTTGTAAGTTTGGATGACTCTTTATTCTACCTAGTTTAGACGGTTTTGATTGACCTAGCTCAAGATTCACCAGGTGTCAGACGTAGGATTGTGACACTTCCTGGGAGCCCCCGAGCCACACGTCGACTGCACCAGGTGTCAAGACGTAGGATTGTTGCACTCCGAGCCTCCGAGCCACGCGTTAATCGACTAATCGTTCCTGCAGAGTTCTGAGGTGGTAACGGTGGAGCTCAATGGGAGGCTCCGGGAGAGTACAATCGCGGGCTCACACGGGGAGTGGTGGCGGTGGGGCTCATGGGGAGGCCCCGGGAGAGTTGTCATTCGCGGGCTCACACGGGGAGAAATCGGGTGGGTCAGTAAGTCAGAAGGTTGAATTAATGTATCGATTTGATGTTGACCAACAAAAAACTAGATAATTATAATAATAAATACTGTTCATGTAATGGTATAGTTAGGTCTGGGACCTGCGTAGCTAAAAAAACTGTTTTGGAAATAGTAATGAACGTGTCCGGGACATGTGTAGCTATAAAATAAGTAAAGTTAAAACTGAGTTTTACTTTACTTCACTTTGCTAAGACGTATTCACGTTTGATGTGGTATGCAGAAAGTGGCGCAATAGGATATTGTGCAGAGAATAAGGCGTATTCACGTTTGATGTGGTATGCGATGTACATAGGAGTGAATCAAAGTGTGGACAACATCAAATGCGAGCAATAGGTAGAATAAATGAAGATTAGGTCATCCAATATGCATAGTTAGTGTAGGACAATCGGGTAGTATGATGAAGGTAACTGTTATTATGAAATACGGTTAACACAGAAGTGATATTGAACATGCAAATTTTAACATTGTTAATTCCCTTTTACATCTTTTTGGTTATAGCAACTTGGTTGAACTACGGTGTTGTTATCTTTGGTTGTCATTCAATGCACATGGCTGAAGCAATGCGCAAGGAGGGATGTAGTGTGAAATTAAACCAAAGTAGATACTGTAAAACAATTAAAATTAGAATTCATGGAAATATGTTTTTGAACAACTAACTGCTGTACATGAGTTTGTATTTCTGCAATAGAAGCAAAAAGTTCCAGAACCAGATGCAGACACACCCGGAGCCTACAAACTACCACCGCCGAGCAAGGACTAACAGTCACATGAGGAGATCAAATAACAGCAGGATTTGAATCGCACCGGATGGGTTGGTGGCCAGGGCACTGGTATGATTACAATCCCTCAGGTTAGAATTGGCAGAGAACTCCGGCATTAATGACCCTTTCACAGGATGGATGGAGAATATGTCTGGGAGGTGGAAAGGCAGAATCCAGTAAGTGCCCGTCGCGGGAATAAATGCAGAGACCGTGTTAATTGTCACCGACTGCCGTTGTATTCCCTGCGCACGAGGGCTACTGCATCTGCTGATCACCACAGCAGTGGGCGCTACAGAAGTGCCAAGTGCCATTCAGGCTTACATTACCTGAGGGGCCCGACCCTATCCAGCTGCAATATGTAGAATAGTCAACACCTATACTATTCTAGTAGAATCGACTGTATTTAAGATAATCAATATCCCGGATTTACTTGAATAACACATTTTAAAACAACCATACCAGACTATGTTTATTATTTGGTAGTATTGCTTGGTTGCGAGTGCAACCCGTTATTTCTGAATCGCTGCATTGATAATGGTACTGTTGATCTTTGAGACGGTTGTTTACAGGCCACCTGTTGCTGACACGACGACGACGGAGAACCTGTTTGGAGGCTCCCATGATGTAGGAGTAACCTCTCTGAGTTGAGCCCTTGACAAGGAGGGACGAGTCTTGGGTTCATGAACTACAGGCCCGACGGCGACAGAATCCATGCCCAAACCACCCACATGTAACAGCGAACCAATGCACGAAGATCACCTGAACCACCCGAATCCATGCTAGGCTATCAATAATCTTGAATTTTTTAAAATTGTATTATGACTACCAATTTTTACTTTACTTTTGCACATGATGAAAATTGTATGACCTTGTAGCACATGACCAAAAAGTATTAGCTCAGGATTTCTATGGATAGTTTTGTTTGTGTGCTGTTTGGCCATGTGATTGTATGTTAAGAAGATTTGTGTTCATTGTTGTATTGTTAAATAATGACCTGTATTTCCAATAAGACCCACAACGTGAATGCCGTCTCAGTATTATGGGGACGCGTAGTGGTTTTTCCCCTCTCTTCAAGAGGTCTTTCCGCGACGGTTGATGGTGTTGATGATTGATCCTACTTTGACTATGTTTTCGGTGTGGTAAATGGTGTTTATGATTTAAAATATTATTGTATGGTCATCTAAGATGACCAAGGAGGGACTGTTACGTATTTTAAGAATCTAAGCCACCCACACATAGACCCAATGATGCAGGACCAAACATATAAGCTGCGTTACCCTCACATAGCCACAAGGGGAGCATGATGTTATTGAAGGCTGCTCCCTCTTCACCTTTAATTAAGTGAAGAAGCCGAAGCCATAACGTCACCCCGGCCACGCCCACTAGGCAACGCCCACTTCATAGGCCACACCCACTTGACGTCCTGTACGGAGGACGTCGAGTGAACAGGCCAGAGTTCAATAGGTAGACGGCGCAGCAAGCCACCCGGGCCTTAGCCCGGGGGGCTTGAAGTAGATCACGGTATTTTCCTCTCACTCGCTTTAGAAACAATTCCCTCCGTATAGCTTCAGTTACCATACCGAAACATGCCGACGACTTTATAATAAATGAAGTGAGTTAAAGCAACCCGGGATTGGACAACTTTCTTCGAGAATATGCAACAGATGAAATAAAGTTCTTATCTCATCTTAAACTATTATTATTGTGGGTGTTTTTATGTCTATTATTCCGCTACGTTTGACTTACACAGCCTAAACTGCTCGCACGCTTTTGATGAAACTTTCTACAGCTGTAGAGGCTGACTCAAGAATAACAGAATAAATATTACACTGATTGGTCCAAAGGTGGCGCTAGAGCAACAGTGCAGAAATGCAAACTTTGAACAAACACATCTCGTAACCGCTTTGACTTAGAGTCATGAAACTTTGTTCACACATGCATAATCCTCATGGTGAACAAATATGCTTCAAGAACCTATGACTTTATTTGGATTTACAACTATCTTGAACTTTGTTAAAAACACTCACTTCCCTAAGGATCCTACATTTTTTCAATTAGACAAAAATCCTTTGCCACGTATCATCTGTAGACCAATGTCTTCAATCTGACAAAGTCTGATAAAGCAACGTCTGTACAATAAAGATTAAAGCACCCAGGAGCCATTGACTTCTAAAAAGGGTGTGGTTTAAAACACAAAAAGACTTAAATGCTTATATCAACAACAAAATGGACTCCTATGATCTTATGTCCAGTACAAAAGTTGTTCAGAATCAAATTCTGAACAAGATGAAGTCAACATATTTTCAATTAAGGTGTGGCATTGAAATGGGTGTGGCCTGTGACTAAAATCAACACAGTTTATAGACAGTGGGCCCTATCTTGTATCCGGCGCAAGTGACTTAGTCACTGGCGCATGTGTCGTTGCTAGTTACAACTGGCGCAGAGCGTTCTTTTCCCACCAGCGCCACTCGCCGGTAAATTAGGGATTGATCATGCGCCCCAAGGGGCGGTTCGGCGGAAGGAGGAGGCGTGTTCTGGCGCAAACGGTATTTTGCCGTCTCTGAATACCATTGCGCTACTGACCAGGAAATACCTGGTTTAAAGTCAGTGGTGCGTTGTTCAGATGCTATTTTAAGGGCGCATGCATACATGCGCATGCGATGCATACGGATTGCTTGTGCTGTGCACCTCGCGCATACACTTTGCTTCTCTCATCTACCTAGCCGCACATTCTTGGTAAATTATTTGGGAAAGAACAGCTGATGCAGCAGTAATAAGTTGTACTTTTAAATCAATGCATCTGCAAACACCGTACAGCAAACACATATTTTCTTGACACAGACATCGTGTAGGCCTACATGCCCATAACTTTTAGGATTGATGAGTAGGCCTATTTGATCGTGAAAAACATTGTTTTACCACGAGTGAGTGTTAAAAAGAATGAATGAATGCGGGCGCGCGTGTGTGCTCTGTTTAAACACACGCAAACTAAACACTCTCATCATCATCTCATCTTCGTTCGCTTATCCGGGGTCGGGTCGCGGGGGGAGCAGCTCAAGCAGGGGGCCCCAGACTTCCCTTTCCCGGGCCACATTGACCAGCTCTGACGGGGGGATCCCGAGGCGTTCCCAAGCCAGTGTTGAGATATAATCTCTCCACCTAGTCCTGGGTCTTCCCCGAGGTCTCCTCCCCACTGGACGTGCCTGAAACACCTCCCAAGGAAGGCGCCCAGTGGGCATCGTTACCAGATGCCCGAACCACCTCAGCTGACTCCTTTCTAAGTAAAGGAGCAGCGGCTCTAATCCGAGTTCCTCACGGATGGCTGAGCTTCTCACCCTATCCCTAAGGGAGACGCCAGCCACCCTTCTGAGAAAACTCATCTCGGCCGCTTGTACCCGCGATCTCGTCCTTTCGGTCATCACCCAACCCTCATGACCATAGGTGAGGATAGGAAGCTATGCTTTGCCTTGCGGCTCAGCTCTCTTTTCGTAACAACGGTGCGGTAAAGCGAACGCAATACTGCCCCCGCTGCTCCGATTCTCCGGCCAATCTCACGCTCCATAGTTCCCTCACTCGCGAACAAGACCCTGAGGTACTTGAACTCCTCCACTTGGGCAAACTAAACACGTAACGCATAATACAATCAATGGCAATGTCTATTACCGCGGGGACACATGCATATTAGGATAGCATACAATAGGCTACTGATAAGAAACAATGTTTATAATGTATTGCGTATATCATTAAATAGAACCACAGTTACCGCATATCATGTGTTATAGCCTATCATACGTTTTCTTTGCCGAAATTTATTTGAGGACTCAGTATTTCTGAAGTTGTGGAAGAAACCCCCTTATTCCATGTGTGAATTAGGCCATATTATTTGGCAATAAACTAAGCCATTTGCAGTTTGAAATTCATGTGCATCTGTCTCATCGGAGACTGCAGACGCGCTGTCAAAATATCAACTCGTCCGATTCAAATACGCTCGTGGCTCTTAAAGGGGATGGGAGCTGGCACTCTCATTGGTTTGTTGCACGTTACGCCCAAACCACACCTACGGGTAATTAGGCTGCTTCAGACCAACCCTTTTGACACTTGCGCCGCGGCGCAAGCGTCATTTATCCGCCTGTAAAATAGCGATAGCGCCGTAGAACCGCCCACAAAGCTACTTGCGCTTTGCGCTTCCCACTTGCGTTTCAGACCGTTAAAGGTTGGGTAGGTGATTTGCGAAACGCCAGCAGATTTTGAAAATACACAACTCAAATGGTCCTACCCCCTCTCCTTCAACGCTGACTCTGACTCCACCCATTCCAAGTACCTGGACGCGCAATCATGCGCGAGAGCGAGCCAGGCTAGCGTAGGTTTTCGTTTAACAACATGGCACTACATTCAGCTGTAAGTTGCACCCAGTACCGCGGGAAGTAGGGGTGCTGGGGGTGCTGCAACACCCCCTGTCCGAGGCCCTGTCTTATCACAGAAAACGATCATTTCTAAAAACTCCGGCCAAAGTGGAGATTTCTGAAAACGCCGGTTATGTGTTGTCGTGTCAGCGGGGAGAAACGGGATTTTAGGTTCTGAAGCGTCACATTATGCACCAGGAAATGCTTAACGTCATGTGAGCGCCCGCTGTACCGTATTGGTCCGAATCTAAACACAAACCCCATTGTAAGACGACCTATATTTGGAAAAAAGATTTGAAGACCAGATCCGTTTTTTATGAATAAATAAATTGTATTCATTGAAATAATATACGAAAATAAAAAGGCATCGAATAAAACACTGCCTTACCATTAAACAGTAGTGCAAATAGGCCGTACTGATGTGTACACCAAAGACTATTCCTGACACTCCTCTGCCCCGCTGTGTTCGCTCTGGCTGTGGTCGCTCCGAACTGTTTCGGCCCGTGGCAAAGCGAGTCATCCTCGCTGCTGTCCAAGGCATTTTGAGACGCAGCATTTATTTAATGCTCATATGACCTAGTGCTGAAAAAAGGTTATATGAAAAAGTGTGAGGGTAGCGGTGGTGCGCTAAACTTGTTCTGTGAGCAGCTGGATGTGAACGATCGATTTTCAACTGTGCGCGCATGCACTGGTGTAATTGAGCTGCGCTGCTATACATCTCTTTTTATCAATGTAACGAGTTGCGAGTCTAGTGCAGGCTGAGTTTTTTTTTCCCAGCACCCCCTGCTGAGAATACGTTCTCGCTGCTATGGTTGCACCAGATGTTATAAACATTAAACGGTCACATAAATCATTACTATTTTTAGTATGTTTGTTTCATATAATTGTATTGGAAGTCCTGGTTTTCACTAGGGTTGCCGCGGTGTGGACATTTTCACACCGAGTAATACACTCGTCTCCACACCGGTATTACCGAGTATAAACGGTATAAACTTTGAAACTAGGTCAACCGCCACACAAGCATCGGTTTTTAGACCCTTCTCGTCCTTCAGTTGCCGCCAACGTTCGAAAGCAGCACCTAGGATTATTCTTGATTTCAGTTTTTCTCTTTCAGCGTTTTTATTATCAATTACTCTCTGAAAAAGAGTTTTCCTTCTCTTTGCTGGTGGTGGTGGGGATGGTGGCGTCTTGTCTGCCATGGAAATTGTCTTCTACTGCTAGGTCCAAATGTGGATTAAAGGTTGGGTAGGTGATTTGCGAAACGCCAGCAGATTTTGAAAATACACAACTCAAATGGTCCTACCCCCTCTCCTTCAACGCTGACTCTGACTCCACCCATTCCAAGTACCTGGACGCGCAATCATGCACGAGCGCGAACAGAGATGCGCGAGAGCGAGCCAGGCTAGCGTAGGTTTTCGTTTAACAACATGGCACTACATTCAGCTGTAAGTTGCACCCAGTACCGCGGGAAGTAGGAGTGCTGGGGGTGCTGCAACACCCCCTGTCCGAGGCCCTGTCTTATCACAGAAAACGATCATTTCTAAAAACTCCGGCCAAAGTGGAGATTTCTGAAAACGCCGGTTATGTGTTGTCGTGTCAACGGGGAGAAACGGGATTTTAGGTTCTGAAGCGTCACATTATGCACCAGGAAATGCTTAACGTCATGTGAGCGCCCGCTGTACCGTATTGGTCCGAATATAAACACAAACCCCATTGTAAGACGACCTATATTTGGAAAAAAGATTTGAAGACCAGATCCGTTTTTTATGAATAAATAAATTGTATTCATTGAAATAATATACGAAAATAAAAAGGCATCGAATAAAACACTGCATTGCCACTAAACAGTAGTGCAAATAGGCCGTACTGATGTGTACACCAAAGACTATTCCTGACACTCCTCTGCCCCGCTGTGTTCGCTCTGGCTGTGGTCGCTCCGAACTGTTTCGGCCCGTGGCAAAGCGAGTCATCCTCGCTGCTGTCCAAGGCATTTTGAGACGCAGCATTTATTTAATGCTCATATGACCTAGTGCTGAAAAAAGGTTATATGAAAAAGTGTGAGGGTAGCGGTGGTGCGCTAAACTTGTTCTGTGAGCAGCTGGATGTGAACGATCGATTTTCAACTGTCCGCGCATGCACTGGTGTAATTGAGCTGCGCTGCTATACATCTTTTTTTATCAATGTAACGAGTTGCGAGTCTAGTGCAGGCTGAGTTTTTTTTTTCCCTGCACCCCCTGCTGAGAATACGTTCTCGCTGCAATGGTTGGACCAGATGTTATAAACATTAAACGGTCACATAAATCATTACTATTTTTAGAAAATGTATGTTTGTTTCATATAATTGTATTGGAAGTCCTGGTTTTCACTAGGGTTACCGCGGTGTGGACATTTTCACACCGAGTAATACACTCGTCTCCACACCGGTATTACCGAGTATAAACGGTATAAACTTTGAAACTAGGTCAACCGCCACACAAGCATCGGTTTTTAGACCCTTCTCGTCCTTCAGTTGCCGCCAACGTTCGAAAGCAGCGCCTAGGATTATTCTTGATTTCAGTTTTTCTCTTTCAGCGTTTTTATTATCAATTACTCTCTGAAAAAGAGTTTTCCTTCTCTTTGCTGGTGGTGGTGGTGGTGGTGGGGATGGTGGCGTCTTGTCTGCCATGGAAATTGTCTTCTACTGCTAGGTCCAAATGTGGATTAACTAGTTCCAGTAGCTACCGCAGGATAACAACAAACAGGAGCTTGCTCTGGGTCACGAGCTCTGGGTCACGAGTACTGCACGAAGGGGTCGCGCGCGGGGCGCGGGGGAGGGGGAGTGCAGCAGGCGCGTCGTTAGACCTGGGCATTCGGGGCTATAGCCCCGGATCTTTTGGGATCAGCCCCGGATCTCAGCCGTAAAAAAAAATAATAATAAAAAAAAATATATATATGTATATATATACATATATATAGCTGCTTTCATACACGTAAGTACTGGCTGCTCTTCTGAATATATGCTGCATCGTTGCAGCAACATTGAAGACGATCGCGTTGACTTCTGCGGTCTGTTCTGCCTCCATGCTGTCTGCGTCAAACCAAAACAAACCTGAGTGACAGCGGCCGCACTTATCCCGCCTCCTGCAAATGTACGTAATATCCCTCCCCTTGCAATGCCGGCGCTGGCACTGGCCGCGGGAGCAAGATGTTATTCAAACAAAAATGCATCGTTTTATTCTTTCATTGCACAATTTCTTTCATTCTTATAAATAAAAAAATAATGTAAATAGGCCTACATATATAAATCTAGCCAACTTGTCAATCAAAATTAGTCTTGTCTTGTCTCTCTAGTGGTTGTTCATTCTAAAACACTACAATCTTTTGAGAAGCAAATGGTTGCAGCCTCTATAGGCTTACTGTGGCGCTGATGTGAGTACTGTATGCATGCAATACTACTACTCATAGTAAGAATCGGAGAGGGTTGAGAAACAGTGGGTTGACAATCCATTCTGGTACCTCATTTTGAAAATCCCCAAAAAAGAAACTTCACATAGGACTTTCAATTTTTAATACATTGCTTTGGAGGTTTTCAATCTAACATCCCACTGGTTTGATTTTACCTAAGAGAAAAATGTTTATTTTTTAAAGCATCCACAGCAGCCATAATAATGAGATTATGAGACAATGAGAATGAAGCGGCAACAGTGTGACTGTGCAGAGTGAGAGAGATGGCTTCAATGGATGACCAGGGATTGGTGTGGTGGCGTTACCCAGGAAGGGCGGCTGTAGTTAACTGCAAGCAACAGAACATGAATAGTGAAGTGGAGGAAGGAGTCGAAATGAGACTTCATTAACAGATTCATGTACAGCTCAGATTTATATGGCGATAAGCTTCTTAAACAACGTGCATACAGCATAAGCAAGTAACAGAAACAGTCTGGGAAGATTATTTTTTCATTATTTAAATCTACATCCTGGTTACACGTCGCGCGATAGCGCATATCATTTCATGCAAGCGAGTGTTTACTTCCTGGTTACAGGTCGCGCGATAGCACATATCATCTCATGCGATCTTAAAGAGAACTTGACGTGTTTAGGAACAGTTTAGGAATGCATATTCCGGGAAAACATAAGAACTCTGAAATGCTGACTAAATATAAAGCATGTTTTTATCTGTAACATTAAACCTACACTGACAATAAGTAATAACTTAAAAATGAAACATAAAAGCAGACCACTACTTACTTGCCGTTGCCTGGCTGGGGGAGAAAGGTCCGTCGGAGCAGCGATGGCTTCTTGACATCGGGTAGGTGCACGCAGGCTATATCTATAGCTATTCTAATGTCTTATTTTTGCCCTGGCGCTCGGCATAGGCGACCTATGTGTTGGGGGCGCCCTTAATTAATTAATCGATACATTAATTAATTAATTAATTATTTAATTAATTAAGATACCGTAGCAGCAGGAGTCAGGACGGTGCTCCCCCCCGGGCTAAAGCCCCGGATGTTTTCAATTGCTAACGACGCGCCTGGAGTGCAGTACGACCGTTTGATTGACGTACTTACTGTCCAATGCAACTCGGTGGCAATGGAAATGATTGGCTGGAGTTTTTCGAGCCTGCCCCGTTCCACAGATGATTGACTTGTTTAATTTTCATGTCAGTACTTCTAACTCAGCGGCTGTAAGCGGGTTATGATAAGGATTTCAAGTAATTTTGCAAAAATGGCCAAAAAAGCAAATCACCTATACAACCTTTAACTAGTTCCAGTAGCTACCGCAGGATAACAACGAACAGGAGCTTGCTCTGGGTCACGAGCTCTGGGTCACGAGTACTGCACGAAGGGGTCGCGCGCGGGGGAGTACGACCGTTTGATTGACGTACTTACTGTCCAATGCAACTCGGTGGCAATGGAAATGATTGGCTGGAGTTTTTCGAGCCCTGCCCGTTCCACAGATGATTGACTTGTTTAATTTTCATGTCAGTACTTCTAACTCAGTGGCTGTAAGCGGGTTATGATAAGGATTTCAAGTAATTTTGCAAAAATGGCCAAAAAAGCGAATCACCTACCCAACCTTTGAAATAGGGCCCAGTATGTTTGATTTGAGCGGGACCAACTTAGTGGCTGTTGGGGACCAAAGTTCCAACTGCTCAAGTAAAATGAAGTCGATTGAGAAAAAAACATGGCCGCCAGAGGCTCAAAATCGTCCAAATTTAACTTAACGGCAAAAGGCAGGGTTCATTTAACCCAATCATCATCAAACTTGGTGTAGTCAAAGGCACATGGGTCAAAAAAATATCCATATTGGGCTATAGGGGGAGCTATATCAATTAACTGAAAATGCAGACTTTGGAAAGACATATTTTCTGACCTTTTTCTTCTACAGTCATGAAATCCTGAAGACATTTGTATCTCGTTGAGCAAATGTTCCTAGGACCCGAAAACCTATAACAAAATGGCGGCTTGACGTCCAAATTAGAAATCAATGTTAGGTGACAATTATCCCAATGTGGTGTACTTAAAGGCCCACTATGCAACTTCGGGCATTTCTTGGCTGTTTTCTTGGTTTTGGCACGCACATTTCTCTACACAGCGCCCCCTACAGCTTCGTAGTAGATATTTCACAACACTGTCGTAACAACTCGTTGACGACCCTTCCCCATGCAGTTCTACGCGAGCCATGTGCATTTGTTTTCAAAGAAGCCGGCGAATGCGTGGAGCCATGTCCGAAGTAGATGTTCATAAAGTGTAGGCAAGGTTATACATTCTTAAAAAGGTGTATTTGTATTGCAATAAACATAAATCCATCCTTTTTTATAGTTGACGGGGAGAATGTATATCCTAGATTATAATTGTTATATCTTAGGTTGAACAGAACAATCAGTGTAAGAGGTTTGGCTTGTATCTGGGGGACGAGACGGACGAACAGCAAAACACCCATGGAAACAAAGGTGTTTATATGGTTGCAACCAAGCAAGCTAGAAACATACAGGGCTCACAACAAAACGGTTTAGAAAAAAATATTTACAGGGCTCACAACAAAATGGTTGAGCAAATACATTTGTACAGAGACTATCAACATCAAGAATACCACGAAGACAAAGTTCACCCAAAGGTACTTTCAATTTCAAAAGCAACACGGCCGAGTCGGCGTCTGATTTGCAGTCTTCTTTTTCTTTCAGTTCACGCTATTCCTGAAAAGCTTGCTCAACGTTTACTCGTGTCTGGCCTCTCTGTCGGTCAGTCTCCCTTTTCTCTTCTTCTGTTCCTCCGACATTGGGTTTCTCTGTCTCTTTTTAGTCGGCTGATCTATGATGAATATAACAATCCCTTAGTTACTTGTGTTTATATCGAGCCGGTTCCGCGTTTGGGGGTCTGTGCCGTAAAGCACCAACGCCCGGAGTTCAGAACTTTCAACGCTCCAACGCGTGACGCTTAGCCACGATAGCCAATCAGCGTGGAGCTTGACCCGACATCACCGACAGAGAGTAGTGACCCTTGCACAGAAGCATACGGCCGACATCTTTCTTTATTCTGGGGGTGGAAATAGTAACATAGTTACGCCATTAAATGCGTTTATGGAAACATTTTTAGCGAGAAATGTGCATTTTACTTTCATAATGTTCGCTCGGTGAATGTGAAGGATGTTTGGTTTGATAGTTATGACGAAGCGTGAACGCTCCGTTCACTTGCACGGACAGAGTCTCTGGTTGCTAAGCAACCTCAACGTCTTGGCGGACTATTTCTCTGCTGATCAACACTACGAATGCTGGAAACACACCAGACACACCATGTGAAGTTATTTAACCCGATTATCGTTATTTATGAGTCCTTAGCCCAAGTGAAGGAGTTCAAGTACCTCGGGGTCTTGTTCTCGAGTGAGGGTACTATGGAGCGTGAGATTGGCCGGAGAATCGGAGCAGCGGGGGCGGTATTGCGTTCGCTTTACCGCACCGTTGTTACGAAAAGAGAGCTGAGCCGCAAGGCAAAGCTCTCGATCTACCGGTCGATCTTCGTTCCTATCCTCACCTATGGTCATGAGGGTTGGGTGATGGCCGAAAGGACGAGATCGCGGGTACAAGCGGCCGAGATGAGTTTTCTCAGAAGGGTGGCTGGCGTCTCGGGATAGGGTGAGAAGCTCAGTCATCCGTGAGGAACTCGGATTAGAGCCGCTGCTCCTTTACTTAGAAAGGAGTCAGCTGAGGTGGTTCGGGCATCTGGCAAGGATGCCCACTGGGCGCCTCCATTGGGAGGTGTTTCAGGCACGTCCAGTGGGGAAGAGACCTCGGGGAAGACCCTGGACTAGGTGGATAGATTATATCTCAACACTGGCCTGGGAATGCCTCGGGATCCCCCCGTCAGAACTGGTCAATGTGGCCCGGGAAAGGGAAGTCTGGAGCCCCCTGCTTGAGCTGCTCCCCCCGCGACCCGACCCCGGGTAAACGGATGACGATGAGATGAGATCGTTATTTATATCCGAGATTATTTAATCTAACCCGATCTAAACTCTATCATGCACCCAAACACGGCGGCGTTTGGGTTTCCTACCTCGGACTCTAGCGCAGCCACAGGCGCGTTGGGCGCGTTGAACCATTTTTGTGACACACAATGATCAAGCGTCAGGTTAGGCGCGTTACTCGCGTTATCCAACGCGAGTAACGCGGTTGGTGTGGCCGTACCATTAGTCGATTGATCCATGATGAATGCAACAATTGCCTCGCAACTGGCTGTTTATATCTAGCCGGTGCCATGTTTGGGTGTGTGTCTGTGCCGTAAAGCATTTTCGAAACTACAATCTGACTACATTTTCGAGGATACTTCCGTTGCGTCACATCCGGATTGTGTCGGTCCGAACAGAGCAAGTTGCATATGCGCTTTTTCACTGGAGAGGCGACATGGGTAAATGACACACCCACCAATCGACCCAGAAATGGATGCAGAACCATCAGCATAACTCTCAACCTGCATACTTAATGTAATTTTGGCTAAAAAAGTTGCATAGTGGGCCTTTAAAGAAGCATAGGTCAAGGTTAACCTGGCTAAAGTTCATCAAAATAGGATAATAGGTGGCGCTAAGCAGGGACGTGCACAGGGGGGTTGCTCAGGTTGCTTGGGCAACTACCCATATGCCCTCCTCGACTCACGTTGCCCTTCCGAGGAAAAAAATAAAAAATATATATATTTTTTTTTAATCATTTAATGGATGCAGAATTTCATGTAGGCCTAGATAAAAAAAATCGCCACTCGAAACATTTCATAAAGTAAGCGTAGCCTCATTCAATTCCGTTCGGGCACTGAGAGTGAAAGTCAGTAGGGGGAGGGCAAACTCTGCCGCGCGGCAACAGCCGCTTTGGCCGCCTCCCCTCTGCCGCCCTTCCCTCATTGAAATTAATGGAGGCGGCGAGTTGCCGCGCGGCGTGTGAAACGTAGCTGCAGCGATGCACGCGACCGGAACACCGGCACCTGTGAGACGACTGCCTTGATGTTGTCGGAAAAGGTGAATTTGAGATGTATAACAAAAAAACAATCATCACGTTTTATGAAATGAATTACAATCTTCATAAATCCAGGCTCAGTTTGCCACGTAACGTTTAGCCTAAATAATCAGACAGCTAGCTAGCTTGCAGACAAGCAGCCCGTTATCACTATAGTCTACACTTTCTTTTTTGGTAGGCAAACTAAGCTACATGTCTGCTGATAGTTAGTTTCTAACATTTCGTTTTAACAAGAAGTATAAATGATGGAAGTAATGCATCACATGAATTCTTTCATTCAAAATGGTTCATGCCTAAATCTTATCACTTGTATTTTGGGTATTGTTTGTTATTGTTTAGTGAAGCTGAAATGCCCAGTGAAAAGAGGAGGATTCAGGAGAGAGAGAGAGACAACTAAAGGAGGCAGCAAAGAGGAGCACATCACTACAGCGTTGGCTACGAAAAAGCCAAACAGCAGGTGGGACAGAGACTTTGCGATAAAAAATTATACTGTGTAGGCTAATTGATAAATTAATCAGACTCATATTTGCCTACTAATGGCAATTTTTCATAATTACATTACATTTAAGATGAGGAGCAGCCACAAGCCTCCAGACACTCGGAAAATGGGGACTAGGAGGAGGCACATAGGGCAGGTAGGCCTAAGTGCTGATCACCATATATGAGAGGACCATGCTAGAAAGTACAGGGTTAAAGAGCTGCATGGGGGGGGGGGGGGGGTGCCCTTTTTTCAGGTCAGAGCAACTGCCCCTCAAAATTCCTGTGCACGTCCCTGGCGCTAAGGCAATCAATTGAAAACTTGAAAAACTCATAATTCCTCAGCCTTTAGATGGATAGTCATCAAAGTTTGTTCGCCCATCAAGAGATCCAAGCTGAGGTTATTCCAGCGTTATCAACCGTATGCAAACAAAATCGGTCTTAATTGTCTTCGTCAGGGTCTTTAAGGTTTACGTCAGTCTTAATGCTTAATCAGATTCTTCATGGTCTGTGTCAGGGTCTTAATGGTCTGTCAGGGTCTTATTGGTCGGCTTCAGGCTTGGCAGCCGTAAAATGCTAATTGCAGCTTTAATCAATTGTATTACCTGGTGAGATTGTTTTTGAATGGCGAAAGGTTCCGTCCGCTTTAGTTTCAGGCTCCACTATTGTCCTCCTCCACAGCGTCCAACAGAAACACGTTTTCTAATTTGATCTCAATGAAGACACACGTCCGGTCAGTGTCGGCTATGATACTGTCTGCCAGCTACTGCTGTTCACCTGAAAGTTTATTAGAAACCGAAACCATATTTCCTTAACTGGCAGGCGTGTCCTACCTTATGGAGGCGTTTCCCTTACTGTCAAGATGTGGCAATACAGAGGTTGTTAAATCTAATAAGTCATCATAGAGTCAATCCTTATTACTTTCAGAGAGAAATAAAGCATTGGGATAAAGCATAGTGATACGATGCCATACGTATGTGGGCCCACTACTGCTTAGGTCTCCGATAAACTGGTTATTTTTGGGGTCCTGCTGTGAACTTTGGCCGCCGCTCCCGCACAATCTCTGACGCTGAGCCACGCGTTGATCTCTTCAATCTGGAGAAGTTTGGCTGCGAATTGTTTATCCAGAAGGAACCGGAAAGACCGTAAAACAATTGAAATAGGACACACACACACACACACACACACACACACACACACACACACACACACGTACCAGGCCTGAAAAAATGACAATAGCAAAAGATGGTAAAAAAGATTATCACATGATATGATAGTAGTGTGTATTGTGGCAACCCGTCTTGGTGAGTGAGCCGCCTCCTTCCAATCAGCTTACGAACTGGAGCTTACTTAAAGACAAAATGGCACTTTTATTCAAGCATAAATTATATTACTATCAAACCGAACAAAACCCAGCTTTGGAGGAATCACATCACCCACGGACACTGGTCAATCCGCACATGCGAACCAGGAGAGCCCTGAATGAGAATGCAAGCATGCTTTTTAAAGCATGCTTCCCCACCTGCTCCTCAGGTGCTCCGCATTTCAATGATTGGCACCAATGCTCTTACTGGCGCCAACTGTTGAAAATCTGTGGTACACCGCCTCCACAACCTGTCCCCTTGGTCTCCAGGGGCGCTATGCCAGAGACGGGTTGCCACAGTATGTACTGTATATATGTGTAAAGGAGCAGAATCTGGACTAAGACTGAGACTATATTAGTTTTGTATAAGTATAGCATGGGCGTACCTTCATCAATGCCTGTCCCCTCCCGATTCTCGAGTTTTACACGGGAACGGAGTCAAAGTTGTTAAATGTGTGACCAGTGTAACACGCACACATAATGTTGTGATAATATGCAGATTTCATAACTGATTTGATGTGACTGTCGAAATGTAAATCTGAATCTATGATAACCCCTAGATTTCTGGCTTTGATTGAGATTTCCAGGGACAGAGAGTGAAGGTTTTGGGTTACTTTAAGCCATTCCGTTTTAGCACCAAATACAATTATCTCGGTCCTCATTAAGTTGACGAAAATGTTGGCATTTCCAGTCTTTGAATTGCCTAATGCACTGGCACAGCAGCGCTATGGGCCGATGGTCATTTGGTGGTCATCGGCTACAGCAATTTATTGATAATAGAAAATCAAATTTTTACTTTTGAATGCTTAAGTATAAAGGATGTATTGAATAAGGTGATCATTGGCCTACAAATACTAATCATAAGTCAGAACGGGCTACATTTGGCTGAATTATAAAAGGTATAATTAGTAATATGAAGAGCCGCTTGGGAGCCAAAAGAGCCGGCTCTTGTTGGTGAGCTGATCCAAATGATCCGGCTCACTGAAAAAAGGCTGAAATTCCCATCTGGACGCGCATTGACAGTAGCGTCGTCTTGTTGTGCTTTGCCTTCCTAATTCCCGGATTTCCCTATGGTCTCCGCGATAAACGTCACAATGCTTTGAACTGTTGGTAGTTCCCTTAGGTGAAGTCTGCACTGATGCAGACTCATGGAGAGGGTAAGTGTGGACTCAAACCCTCACGCCCTTTGGAATTCAACTTTGGGACAGCCCTAAAGCCTTAATAATTCCGCGAGAACGCTCAGCAAAGTCTGTGAGTCCATGAGTCCAGATATTGGGATGGGGCCTCTGTTTCACTTTGTCTTCCAACAGCTTTTTTACTTTTCAAGGCGTTCGGCATACCATGGAGGCCTCGGTTGGAAGCCGATAAATCCGGTCTCTTGGGCTTTTTTGCATACAGCATATGTTTATATTGGATTTATTTGTTATGATATATTATAATTATAATACACTCAAATGCATGAATGACAACTGGACATTATGATTCACTTTTAAATCAGGAGATTGTTTACCTTGTGAGACCTTCCGATGTCTGTCAGCGACGATTGACAGCGGTTTGATTTGAGTTGGTCCTCAAGCCGGAGGAGGTCAGAGCTGCTCAGGAGGTCCTTGCGCTCCATTTCTAAGAAGACTTCAAGTGTAGACTAAGGGATGAGTGCATTGACAATGACATAGTTTATCATTATAACAGAGTATTCCTCAGTAGAGCACTCTGAAGGCCCTGTTGGAAGTGTGCTACCTAAATTAACTTCCCTTGCCTTAGGGCTTTAAAATGTTTGTAGAATAACATTGTAGATGAAGGGTTTGAAAACATGATCTCATACAAATGTAAACTATATTCATAATTAGAAACATTCACGAAACAGCATTTCTGGGTTTACAGAGTATTGAGAGTTGAGGGTTAAAGGTTGGTTGTCTGTGGTCAATTCTTTGCCATTAAAAATGAGAACGATCAACAGCTTGGTTAGACGACTAATGGTAATGCATGTTGGGGGAATTCTTTACCTGTAAGGGGAGATGGGTGGTGCTATAGACATCTCACCATTGAGATCAAGATAAGACAGACTCAAAGCGTTTGATGGCAAAGAGTAGATGAGTACAATGACTCAGCAGGTTCTCTGAGTCGTTGTGGTCCCCAAGACGTTGGAAGAGGTCAATGGGGGACTCGTCTGAACTTATATCACATGTCAGGATATCCTTAATAGTAATTGTTGTGTTAGGAGATATAGTACTAAGCATGTCTATGGGGGTTGGCCGCTGAGAGAGAATGCCAGGCATTCATGAATCATTCATTCCTTGTTGCATGCACACCTAAGACAGGTCTATCGGTATTGAGTACCTTCTTAGTAGCCGCTCTGCTATGAAAACCGGTTTCACTCCATTTCTAGGAAGGGCAGAGTAGTGCTCAATACAAAGAAACAGGAACCCTGTAGCCTAACCTTGACTTGATGGCAGATTAATTTGCTCTAACATGAATCTAACCACACACACACACACACACACACACACACACACACACACACACACACACACACACACACACACACACACACACACACACACACACACACACACACACACACACACACACTATACTTAGTTTCACTAAGTATTAGTATAGCATGGGCCTACCTTCATCACTGTCCCTATCCGAAAGTACTTTGGTTTCAACGGGAACGGCTGAAGTCAAAGTTGTTGACGATCAAGCAGAAGCCTCTATGTTGAGCCGACATGGGATATTGCTTGCCACCCTCCATCTCCTAGGAACACAAAGCTGCGTGAGATGAGGCTCCATATAACACCAGAGGTCAAAATCGGATGGTAATGTTGTGTCACCATTAAAGGAAGTTGTGGACCAGACTGAGGTTTTGGTTTCAGTGGTTCTGTTTATATTTGTCCTCGCATATGTGCAAGTATTACACAATTAAATGAGATCTCTGCATTTGACCAATGTCTAGGTAGCCTGGACTGGGCTTGCAAGGGGGGGATCTGACGTGGGGTCTTAGGTTGCGAGGCCAGTTATGAACAATGATGGGGGTAACGCATTGCAGTAACGATATTCCATTTTGGGTAACGAAGTAAAGTAACGCGTTACATTTAAAATATCGGTAACTACATTACTTTACTAGACTATAGTAACGCACTTTCCTGCGTTACCCAAGCCGTGTTTGCCTGCGTGTAAAAATTCTATCTGCTGTGGTGCGTGCATGCGTGCTGCCTGTGTGTCTGCAGCGCCTGCTTGCCTCGGCACGTTTTGCCTGAACAAGTGTTATAGCGACATGAAATGGAAGCTCAAAATAATTTTCGAGTCCTTCCTGGATCATGAGTCAACTACCACGGACATTTGATCCTCCAACAACAAAAGTTACTTAGGAATGAAGGTGCACTGGATATACAGCATTTCTTTGAAACTTGAGAAGGCTGCTCTTGCCTGCAAGAGGGTGAGAGAGAGAGACACACTTACGATGTCATAGCTTGCTGAATAGATCAGGTTCATTCAGCCTTTGGACCACATAGAGTAACAGCATGTGTCAACGCCTCTTAAGTGCATTTCTGTTTTAATTGTATGGGATAAAGTGACCTTTTTATATTTTTAATTGACCACTTAAGTTTTGTTCTCCTGTTTCCCAATGCCTGTGTTTTGAAACTTATCTGTTTCTACTAGAGCTGTCAAGCGATTAAAATATTTAATCGTGATTAATCGCATTAATGTCATAGTTAACTCACGATTAATCGCAAATTATTTTTCTATGCTAAATATCCCTTGATTTTTTTGTCCCATAATTCTTCTCATTTTAATTCTCTTATCAACATGGTGAAGGGCATCGGCTTGCCTAGTGCAAATTATTTTTTATTGATAACAACATTGGCATATACTGATCAAAACAGGACGATACAAAAAAAGAGCCTATGGTGCAATTAAACGACTGCTTTGAACAAATGTCATTTGAACATAGCAGTCAGGCTACTGCTTCTTTGTTTTGAGCCAAAGAATTTTTTTTATTTTTTTTAATAAAATAATTGCGTTAATCACGCGATAATCTTTTTAACGCCGTTAAATTTGGTTTGCGTTAACGCCGTTAATAACGCGTTTAACTGACAGCTCTAGTTTCTACTGATAAACATGGGTCGTTCGCGAAGGGCTCCCGGCCGCTAGCCATTTATTTTATTTTTTATGTATATATTTATAAAGTTGTTTTTTTTCTCGTCCTATCTCGTCCGCATGAAGAAACATTACATGGTAGCAGGAACCCGGGCGACCAATGGTTGAATCCATTGATCCATTGTTATTTACTGTCATCTCAACAGACCCTGTGGCTCGATATAATGCTATTAAGCCACCGGTTTAACCTGGCAAGCCAGACCCATATCGGAAAGATATTGGGTATGGTCTAGTGTTGGCTCGTTCGTTCGCGAACCGGTTCGAATTAACGAGTCTTTAGGACGAACAAACCGAACCGGTTCGTCTCTCTCGTTCGCTCGGTCGTCTCGTTCACCATTCGATTCACCGGAAACTCGACTGAACGAACAAACAAGTTTCCGGTAGCACTAACTCTACTGAGTCTGACTGACTCAGCTGAGAACCGTGCAATGGCGTGCATTCCATGATGCGATTCACCGTTGCCAGAAACTAGGCTGAATCGTGAACGACTCCTCCACGTTCAGTCACGGTTCTCAGTGGAGTTAGTGCTACCGGAAACTCGACCGAACGAACGAACGATTTGCGAACGACTCCTCGTGGCGAACTGAATCACACGAACTGGGTCACGGAAACAAATCATTAAATCCACCACTAGTCTGGTCTCGTACGGTGGCAGTGTGGGCGGGATAAACGGTTGTCTTTCAAGTTCCCTCTGCACTAACCCAATAGGATAGCGCTACAACCAATCAGAAGACAACTCGGAAAAGGTATTAGAGATTCGACGAGCACTGCCTGTCTTAAGAAAAACAAAACGTACGAGAGGTGTGTATTCAACATCAAGGAGTCATTTCATGGTTTCCTCACAGACCTCACGCTTAACATTAAGTTGTGCACTTTTAATGAAATTGGGGATTCATTGATTTGTGACCAGATCGTTTTTGGAACCAACGACAAGAAGATTAAGCAAGCTGTTCAGGTAATTTGCCCTCACGTTGGATAATACAGGGAGGCTGGTGAGCTAGCAGAGCAGCATGAGGCGTCCGACGACGCCACACATGGAGCGGATGCGAAGTGGAAAGGGACATCGCACATCGTTTTACCGGAATCTTAACATTGGAAACAACGGTCCGTTCTCCTAGAAAATCCAACTGAAAAGGGATGCCAATCAAGCCTGTGGTGCATTCCCAGAGGAGAATGCCAGTGCCACTTCGTGGCAGCCTGAATAAGGAGGTGGCCAGGAGGACAAAGTTTGGGGTCATTGAACATGTGGAACAACTGACTCCATCACCTGTGGAAGGGAAACTAGAACTGCAAGCAGTTATGCAGGGGTCCAAGAAGTGTGCATTTCGCCGGCACAACGCGACAAGAAATGTGCGTTTCGCCGGCACAACGCGAAGCATGTGTTCAAAACGCTACCCTGAACCTGTGGATACAAAGGATTTGACTGTGGTAGGAGTAGCGAGAAGTCAGTGTAGCGTTTTCGCGGCGAAATTTTTTAGAAGATATACAATTTCCTCGTTTATTGCGCCCCCTAATGGCGAAATTTTCCGATTTTTTTATTGAACGACATTAAGGCTAGCCCCGACATGTGTGTAAAATGTGGACTCGATCCGATGTCTAATTTTGGTTTTTTTGGATTTTTGATTTTCCACGTCAAATTTAGCTAATAAACCAATATTCAAAACGCTACCGTTTCGTCGTCGAAAGTCGGATCAAAAAACTGTCTGAGGGTTTCTTTGCGTGTGCGTCTGAAGATGCCGTGAGCAAAGTTTGGTGTTGAATGGTCGAGAAATGCTGGAGGAGTAGCGAAAAAACAGTTTTGCGGTTTTCGCGATTTTGCGAAAAAAAATTCAAGACGCAAATGGGCGTGGCCTATGCCAAAAGATGCAGCAGACTCCAGTGCATCTGTGTGTACAAGTTTTTGGACTCTGGGACGTTCGGTGTGGGAGTTATAGCCCCAAACGCGTATTCCCTGGTACTGACTCCATCACCTGTGGAAGGGAAACTAATGGTGAGTAAAGAGTCTGCCTGGATCCCGACGATCAGGATCCTTGCTATTGTTGCCTCAACAAAAAGGCAACGCAACTAATTAATTTTCCCATGTAATTCGCCACCATCATGCTCTGTATAACAAGTGTATAACGCTACAAAATCAAACCAATATACAATGATAAAATATATTTCACAATAAGTATCGCCGAAAGACAAAGGGGTGACGTGTTATCCCCGTGGTTACGGGCCAGCCCACCCGAAGATACTGTAGCGACCCCGTAGGAACATGGGGGAGACTTTTGGGGAGTTCATGGGGTGAAGAGGTTGCCCCTAGGTCAGCTGATAGGTCAGGTTAAGAAAAGGGGAGGGGCCTTCCTTGTGTATCAGCATTCTAATGAGCGATGTTACATATGAAATACACCCCACACACCGCGGTGTTAAGATGAACCCTCTCTTGGACGTGGCTATCAACATCAACCGCTGCACTGACGGAGCTCCACACAGCTACGTGTTGCCGTGAGTTACCATCAGGGGCGGACTGGCATCGGGAGGTTCGGGAGATTTCCCGAATGGTCGTAATTAGGGGTCCAAGCCAACAGGTTGGATCCCTATTGTTTTTGTAAGGATTTTTCTTATTAGGGGTCCAAGCCAACAGGTTGGATCCCTATTGTTTTTGTAAGGATTATTTTTATTATTATTCCAGCAATAAAAGTGGGACTACAGCCCAAACCGTAAATGGTGCACACGCGCCAATTGCATGACTAGATCCAGGTACGTGAAGGCTATGCAGACGACGAAATCCAGACATGCTGGCCACTAGGTGGCGCTATACCAAGGAATACGCGTTTGGGGCTATAACTCCCACACCGAACCTCCCACAGTCCAAAAACTTGTACACACATATTCACTGGAGTCTGCTGCAACTTTTGGCGTAGGCCACGCCCATTTGCGTCTATAATTTTTTTTCGCAAAATCGCGAAAACCGCAAAACTGTTTTTTCCCTACTCCTCCCACATTTCTTGACCAATCGACACCAAACTTTGCACACGGCATCTTCAGACGCACCCGCAAAGAAATGATAGACACTTTTTTGATCCGACCTTCGACGACGAAACGGTAGCGTTTTGAATATTTGTTTATTAGCTAAATTAGACGTGGAAAATTAAAAATCCAAAAAGATCCAAAATTAGACATCGGATCGAGTCCAAATTCTACACACATGTTGGTGCTAACCTTAATGACGTTCGATAAAAATTTCGGAAAATTTCGCCATTAGGGGGCGCAATAAACGAGGAAATTGTATATCTTCTAATTGGCCAAAGGAATGTTCTTCAAACTCAAGGGAAACCATCAAGGGGCAAACCCGAGTCTATATAGAAAATATGGCCAAGAATTATTAATATGGGCGGGAGTTATTTGGCAAAGGAAAATTGTCTTTGGAAAATTTCGCCACAGGGCGGCGCCAAAAAACGACGACATTGTCTATCTCCTATTTGGCCAATGGAATGTTCTGAAAACGCGTTTTAGGCTATAACTCCCACACCGAAGCTCCCACAGTCAAAACCTTTATATCCACATGTTGTTCACGGTAGCGTTTTGAATACTTGCTTCGCGTTGTGCCGGCGAAATGCACATTTCTTGTCGCGTTGTGCCGGCGAAATGCACACTTCTTGGACCCCTGCATAACTGCTTGCAGTTCTAGTTATTATTCTTACCTGCCTAAAAGTGTGCCCACAGCCCAAACCGTAAATGGTGACGACACGCCAATTGCCTGACTAGATCCAGATCTCTTCGGACTACGCAGACGACAAAATCCAGACACGCCGGCCACTAGGTGGCGCTATACCAAGGGAAAACGCGTTTGGGGCTATAACTCCCACACCGAACCTCCCACAGTCAAAAACTTGTTCGCACATATTCACTGGAGTCTGCTGCATCTTTTGGCATAGGCCACGCCCATTTGCGTCTATAATTTTTTTTCGCAAAATCGCGAAAACCGCAAAACTTTTTTTTCGCTACTCCTCCCACATTTCTTGACCAATCAACACCAAACTTTGCACACGGCATCTTCAGACGCACACGCAGAGAAATGATAGACACTTTTTTGATCCGACCCTCGAAGACGAAACGGTAGCGTTTTGAATATTTGTTTATGAGCTAAATTAGACGTGGAAAATTAAAAATCCAAAAAAATCAGAAATTGGACATCGGATCGAGTCCAAATTCTACACACATGTTGGTGCTAACCTTATTGACGTTCGATAAAAATTTCGGAACATTTCGCCTTTAGGGGGCGCAATAAACGAGGAAATTGTATATCTTCTAATTGGCCAAAGGAATGTTCTTCAAACTCAAGGGAAACCATCAAGGGGCAAACCCGAGTCTATATAGAAAATATGGCCAAGAATTATTAATGTGGGCGGGAGTTATTTGGCAAAGGAAAATTGTCTTTGGAAAATGTCGCCACAGGGCGGCGCCAAAAAACGACGACATTGTCTATCTCCTATTTGGCCAATGTTCTGAAAACGCGTTTTAGGCTATGACTCCCACACCGAAGCTCCCACAGTCAAAACCTTTATATCCACATGTTGTTCGCGGTAGCGTTTTGAATACTTGCTTCGTGTTGTGCCGGCGAAACACACATTTCTTGTCGCGTTGTGCCGGCGAAATGCACACTTCTTGGACCCCTGCATAACTGCTTGCAGTTCTAGTTTTTACTCTTTTTTTTAAAGGAGACATATAATGGTGTTTTCCCAACAAGTAAACATAGTACTTGAGTTCCAGAAAACATGTTTTTGAAGCTGTTTGCTGGAAATAGCTTTTAGGGAAAATCGTCTACCGCTATTCCTCTGTTTCAGTCCCTTCAGAATACGCTGTTTCTGGTGTCTGTAGCTTTAAAGGAGAAATCCGGTGTAAAATGGATTTGGGATACGTTTGGTATGATAATGAGTTGGAACGTTCGGTTGGGAGCAAAAAAAAACGTATGTAGACGCATTCTTTCGTTGGCTGTTTTTAGCAGATTCTACCAAAACGCTATAAACTTGGAACGATGAGGGCATGTAAAAACTAAATCGCTTTAAACCACTTAAAAGGCCACTTACCTTAATACAGATCCCCTACACCGGATTTCTCCTTTAATGCAAATGAGCTGCTGCCCATTGACCAATGAGCTGTCAGACTGAACCACAGCATGGAGGAGAAGGGATTGTTGCCATCTGAGGACTCCTGGAACTCTTCAACGGTGGCCAGACTGCCGCCGAATTATTTTTAAGAAAATAAAAAATAATAAATGTGCCTTGGGCTGGCCTGCTTGATATTCGCAAACAGCGCGAAACGGAGTCCTGGCCTAGCCGATATATAACTTCAATTTAGAGGGGGGGGATCATTTTTTAACACAGTGTATGGGGGCAAAGCGAGCGGCCAAACCGTCAACCCAAATCGGACTGCTCCTCGTTCTGTCAAATCTGATTGGCTCAGCCTGACACGGCCAGGTCACTTACTTCCGGTTTACCTCCCTCTGAAGTCACAGAAAAATACGAAAATGTCAAAAAGGAACAGTTCACAGCAGCATAGATATGACCTGTAACAAAGACAACTCTGTTTTGCCATGTATTTGCAATGCACGGTTATCCACGTTTAAGGACTAGTTTATATTACTTTACACAGTGGCAATATTCTACACATGGTTTTCTCGCGGTCTCATGAAAGGCCTCTCCATCCCAAAGTCCTGGGTCAGATATTTGTCCCAGTCCATCCCTGGTTACCATACAAGTAGTAACATACTGTATATGTTTTCATATTGTTGAGCGTTATGGAATAGGCCTACTATTAAATACCTATGCATATATATAGGATTCAATTGTGTCGATTTGAATGCTTTTATTTAAATATATATTAAGAATCATCCATACATCATAAGCATTCCCAACAATGACTTTAACTTCAACATTCAAGACTTTTGGATGGAATTGCAAAAATATTTCCATGAACAAGTTATGTTTGCCTTCCATTAAAAAAAAAAGAAATCAGAAAGAAAGAGAAATAAAAATAAAACATTTGACACGTCATATACAGGACTAAAAGTCAAATAATACCCAATTACAACCAGTTAAGAAAGACCACATCTCGTTGACATGTAGCTTATATACATCCCACAAATCCACTAAACTATGCAACAAATATGTTTTCATACTTAAAAGGGGATATCATTAATATCTATATCTTCTGTGCCATTCAAATTACACTGAATTATTATGATACGACTTCTTAATATGCTATTAATTACGACCATCCTGCATTCAAACATTCCCTATTGTGACAACGACAACCTCATTGTTGGCAATGTATTGGATAACAAACACCCCCACTTCCAAAAAGTGCTCCTCCACCAACTGCACATCTGAAAGCAGCTCCTGGAGGTCGTTTTGACTCAGGTATGTCATCAGGACAGTCGAGGTCAATGTCAACGTGAGTTTCACATCCCCCTTATTGACCTCGACTATCCCGGTGGCAGCCTGTACATAGGACCCGACCCTCTGAAGGAGGCCACAGGCCTCGCAGCGATGGTTTTTGGCATTTAGATCGAAGGCCAGCTGCCCTTTGTGGCAGCTGCTGCACTGCCGTTGGTCAGCTAGTTGGATGCCACAGACTGGTCCCCGCACCGCGGTGATCCCCTCCTGCTCCACCTCCTCCTCCTCCTGCTGCTCAACCTCCAGTCGCTGCCTCGCAACAGATTCTGGAACCAGGACCTCCTCCTCTGAGACCCGGATGGCGGTGGTCTTTGTAGACGTCAGATACAACCCATCCCGTTCACGGACCGCCAGGTCCGTCAGGACGTAGCACATGCCCTGCGCCACTTGGCCAATACATGCCTCCCAGAGGACCAGCCTAATCTTCCCGGTTTGGTCGGCAACATGGCAATCCTTGCGCTCCAGCTCTTTGCCATAGACAGTGGCCGTGGAACTGCAGTCCTGCAGCCACACAACCTTCGCCTGGATCTTTCCAACCTACAATACAGGAAAAAGACACCACATGCTTATCTACTCATCCCTCATATTGAATATGGAAGATTCATACAAGTTGGTCCTTGTTACCTTTCAAGTATTGAACCACTTACTTTCTGTTTAGGTTGGAGGGCAAGGACCTGCGCTACAGTAAATGTGCTGGAATCACTGGGTTCCTTGTAGCCAAAGACAAGGGACGCCAACACCTCCAGCGTAGACGTAAGATTTATAAGGATTTCAAAGTCAGCCCCATCATGTACTGTACAACCGAAAAGATAAGCGCACAATTACAATACATGTCCATGCATACCAACAGTTATACTGCCAACAACCCCCCCCCCGCCCACCACCTCTAAATCATTTAAAACAAGAGACCAATAGACCATTCAGACATTTATTATTTTAACTGATACAAACCTACGATTGAAAAGGTGCACTGAAACATATTAAGCCTCGCTCTTGATATACATCAGCCATGAATCATTTCAAAATAGAACAAATAGGTTTATTTTGCCACTAAATGTGTTATCACCCAGAAATCTTTTAAGGCTCTCAGTGTTATTTAAGGAAACAATGGACTAAAAGCATAATTGAATTTTTCATGTGCCAAACTCAAATATGTTATAAATTATCTTTGATTGCGTAAAGATGGTAAATGACGTGTCATTAGCTATAAAATACCCTACACTTCAAGAATACTTAATTCTGTTTGAATATCCTGTTAATTAGCACCAACACCCCGCCCGCCACCTCTAAATCATTTCACAAAAGCACCCATGCACACTAGCCCTCAAACAATACACCACTTTAATTGGCCGATAAATAAAACAAGCATGCATTCGACAACATATGTATAACTTACTCTGCCTTTTCTCGACATGGCCTAGCTTCAAGGGCGTGTGTTTGGCCGCTGCCAGCTCAAAGCGTCCATGCTTCCCTGCTTCCAACACGACGGCTCTTCTATATTTGTCTCCGGACATCTGCAAGATGCAATCGAAATATTTTGCTTTCTTCGCAGAAATCTTCACGGGCGACACGCGATGGAGGTAGCCCTGTACGACGTTCTCTTCCTCGCAGACTCTGGAGCGTTTTGGTGCAGAACTAGCCATCTTCAATCTGGAAGTGAATGGCATGGAAAAACACCGTAAGTACTGTAACTGTGATCTAAGGAGGTCACCAGGTGAGAACAATGGGCTTGAATAATGGACAAAGCTTAGGCTGCCTGAGCTTCATTTTTCATTTAAAGGCCAGTTAGGGGGGTCAAGCACAAAATGCAAGGAAACCATTGGGATAAAGCACAGTAATTTGATGCCATACGTATGTGGGCCCACTACCACTTCGGTATTTGAGATGACGCGTGGGATTATCTCTTCAATCTGGAGGAGTTTGACTGCAATTTGAAGGACCATAAGCAAATTAAACGACTCTCTCTCACACACCCACACACACACACACACACACACACACACACACACACATTTTTTGTTAAAAACAGGCCCTCTCCTTTGCTCAAAGGCTAGTTAGGGGGGTCCAGCACAAAGTGCAAGGCAACTTATTGTAATTGTTAGTTTTATTAGGGGGCCAGGCACATGGTGCGAGGCAACCTTGTGCCTGGTTGCCTATTTTATTTTTTCAACTTTTATATTCCATGGGCTGCTGTAACAAGTTAATTTCCCATGTATGTGATGAAATAAAGTTCTTATCTTATCTTTACCTATTGTTAAAGCTGGGTGTTTTTATGTTTATTATTCAGCTATGTTTGACTTACACAACCTATACTGCTCGCACGCTTTTGATGAAACTTTCTACAGCTGTAGAGGCTGACTCAAGTTTAACAGAGAATAAATATTACACTGATTGGTCCAAAGGTGGAGCTAACAGTCCAAAAATGCAAACTTTGAAAAAACGCATCTCGTAACTGCTTTGACTTAGGTTGAATCCCAATACTGGGCTCGCTTCAAAATCTCAGCCCTAACCCTCGCTGTTGCGCGTTCACGCGCCGTGGAGCCATGTCCCAATACCAGTTTAAAGGTAGCGCTTCAGTTCTGACTTGCTCCCACAATACCTTGCGAGAAAACGGAAAATCAAGAAATATCCTAGACAAGATGGAGGGCGAAAAGATGCGACAGGATTGGAAAAACACAAATGTAAGTTTTTTTCTCTGTAATTAACTAGTAATTATTTCGATAGATCGCGAAAGTCCGCGGCCGACTTTCGCGGGCCGCCCGACCCCGGTTCTCGGCCGGGCTGCAGACCGGGCTGCAGACCAGGCGTCGACCGGGCTGCGGACTGCATACGACCGGGCTGGATATCATGTCGTATGATATCCAGATCTTCCATGTTTCTAGCGACTCCAGGTTAAAAATAAGCTTTATACTAATATATTATATTATATTAGTAATATTATATAAGTAATATTATATATACTAATATATTATATTATATTAGTAATTTCTATAAGTATTATTATACTAATATATTATATTATATTAGTAATTTCTATAAGTATTATTATACTAATATATTATATTATATTAGTAATTTCTATAAGTATTATTATACTAATATATTATATTATATTAGTAATATGACATGGTTAATCAATGTATTTTTTGGCAGTACTATATTGTGTACATAGCTATTATATATTGTACGTAACGTATGGCCATATCAACCAGTTCTGGCATATAATTCCTATTTCCTTCTTATTCGTTTTCTTTCAGGACTTCGTTGAGTCCACTGCCACCAGCCCCCCCCACCTCTCCCTCATGCTCCTCCACCCCAGGCACCTCTTCCACCCCCCCAGACACCCCTTCCAAGAGGAGAGTGCCAGGGAGCAGGCGAGGCATGAGGAGAGCGAGGCAAAGTTGGCGGAATGGTGGAGAAGATGTGATCCTACACCATTCTCTCAAAAGCTGAGAGAGAGTGTGTGTGTGTGTATTTTTAGGTGTGCGTGTGTGTGTATTTTTAGATGCGTGTGTGTGTATTTTTAGATGTGTGGTTCAGTGTTTCTTATTTAAATAAAGTTTTTCTTCTAAAGTGTTCTTGTTCATAACCGATTATTATCTAAGGGTGCACTCACACTAGGCCATCTGTCCGTGGCCGTGGCCGTTTTAGCACCTAACCGTGCTCAAATCTGTCAGTGTGAGTGTGGCCAGTCTGGCCAGGCCGGGCCAATTTGGCCACTTGGGAGAGGTGTGCTGCTACGGCATGGGCCGCTACGGTACAGATGCTAATGAGCCGACACGCGCTACGCAACCTGAGCTGGATGACGTATAGTCAATGCGACGACCACGGACGACCTTAATACCACCTTTAACATGAAGCTAAGTGACATTCAAAATAAAGGTATATTACGAGGGACAAATAGTATTATTTATTTTTTAACACTTTATTTAAACATGCCAATTACAAAATATAAATACCATTTCAGGTTAAACATCTTTACAATGGGTCTTGCTCGTTGCCCGAGACAATGGCAGCCAGTCTGTCTCTTGTAACATTACCAGGGGTCTGGTTATCTGCTAGGGGGCACGGGGAGGCCATGATGACGTCACAGGGTAGGGTTGTCCCATTTGGCAGGGGATCGGTTAGGGGTAGCAATGAGGGGTAGCAATGAGCATGAGCAATGAGGGTTAGGGTTGAGATGTAGGGTTGAGACAGTGAGCAAAGAAACGGGATTGGGCCTAAGTATAGTGCCCTTGCCCTATATTGGGAACCTGATTGTTACACTCACATTTTGGAAAATTTTACAATATGGAACACCCTAAGTATTGAGCTATATAGTGCACAAGTTGACCAATTGGATTTGGAACTGAGCCCGGGGAGCTACTGGTGGGCAGACTGCGAGGAGGCTTTTCAGGGACTGGGAAGAACACACTCATCCGCAGAGTGTGGATAGGTTGGGGCATCTGTCTCATGTTGCTGCTGTTGGGGTCGGACATCTGGCTCACGTCGTTGTTCACCTCCGTCAGGATACTGAGTAAGTCTCTGTTACTGGGAAAGCAAAGAACACAAGTCCCAGTCAGTATGTGAACAGTTATAGGAATTTGTTTCCTCGTAGTCCGGAAGAGCCTAACTTTTACATTCAAACAGTATGAGGATAGAAATATAAAATGCAAAAACAACTGGATATATCACTATTAAATGATGGCACAAAGAAAATAATTATATACAAAATAAAAATCTAAGATGAAATGTGTAAAGCGTGCAACGGTTATGGAAAAATACATTTAAGCAATAGATCACGCCAGGCTGTGGTATGGGCTCATTATATCACTGTTAAGGGGCGTTGTCCGGCCCCGACGCGCAGCGGAGGGCCGGCGACCCCCTTCACAGTGGTATAATGAGCACATGCCACTGACTGAAGTGATCTATTGCTTTTATACAACGGTTACTGTTATGGCGAAACGAAAGTCATAGACACACTACATTTAAAAAGAAACCAAGAAAGTCAAAGTAGCCGTTTTAATAAAGAATACAAAAAAGTAGTCCCTCCTGGCTGCCGCTATGCATCGACGGTCGCTATGCAACACACTTTAGCATCCCTCCGAGAGAAGGCTCCGATAGAGCGGTTCGCCGGCAATTTATCCTATGGAGCAGTTCACTCGCCGTGTGCCTAAGCTTTCGTTAGTCTCTCCATCGCCTTGCTCACTCCCGGAGTAACAACATTTACACCCTCTCCATCATCCAACATATGTTTTACTCAGTGTCGGCGCTAAGGGGGGGCATTTAATAATAATAATAATAATACATTTAATTTAGAGGCGCCTTTCAAGACACCCAAGGTCACCTTACAGAGCATATAGTCATCATACATTTTTTAAAAAGCAAGACATTGTGGAAAAAATAAATAAATAAATAAATAAATAAACATAAGCAATAAGAAAAGAAAAAAAAGAAAGAAATCAAAACAGTGATCAGTTAGACGTTGTGTGCGAGTTTGAACAAGTGAGTTTTGAGTTGTGACTTGAAGGTTGAAATGGTGTCTGACTGTTTTATGTGTGGGGGGAGGGAGTTCCAGAGCCTGGGTGCTGAACAGCTGAATGACCGGGCACCCATTGAAGTGAGTCGTGATGTGGGGATACATAGTAGTCCAGCAGAGGTTGAGCGGAGGGAGCGGGAGGGAGTGTATTCTTGGAGGAGGTCGCAGAGATAACTGGGGGCTAGGTTGTGGAGAGCTTTGTAGGTGAGGAGTAGGGTTTTGTATTGGATGCGGTAGTGTACTGGGAGCCAGTGAAGTTGAATGAGGACAGGGGTGATGTGGTCAGATGATTTGGTGCGGGTGATGATCCGGGCGGCTGAGTTCTGAATGATCTGCAGTCTGTTGATAAGTTTGGTGGGGAGTCCGGTGAGGAGGGCGTTGCAGTAGTCTATGCGTGATGTGACAAATGAGTGAACTAGGATTTCAGCGCTGGATTGGGTCAGTGATGGGCGGAGTCTGGCGATGCTGCGGAGGTGGAAGAATGCAGTCCGGGTGATGTTGTGAATATGGGGTGCGAATGAGAGGGTGTTGTCCAGGATGACGCCGAGGCTCTTGACTTTGGAGGAGAAGGGTACTGGGAATCCATCGATAATTATGAGTGGAGCTGGGGTGTGTTGTGATTTAGTGAGGGTGGATTTGGATCCGATGAGCAGGGCCTCGGTCTTGTTTCCATTGAGTTTCAGGAAGTTCCTGCTCAACCAGCTCCGGATCTCTTCCAGGCACGTGATGAGGGAGGTGGGGGGGATGGCAGCGGTGGGTTTGGTGGAGATGTAGACCTGTGTGTCGTCAGCGTAGCAATGAAAATGGACCCCATGGTGACGGAGGAGTGTGCCCAGCGGGAGGAGGTAAGTGGTGAAGAGGAGTGGACCCAAGACTGACCCCTGGGGGACGCCCAGTGAGACACCTGAACACCCAGACTTGTGGTTGCTTAGTTGAACAAATTGTTGACGGCCGGTGAGGTAGGATGTAAACCAGGAGAGTGCAGCACCAGTGATCCCAATACCAGCTAGGCGGTCCAGGAGCAGAGGGTGGGAGATGGTGTCGAATGCTGCGCTGAGATCGAGGAGGATGAGAATGGTGAGTAATCCAGAGTCGGCTGCAAGGAGGAGGTCGTTGGTGATTTTGACTAGGGCTGTTTCAGTGCTGACGGAAGCCAGATTGGAACGGTTCGTGGAGATTGTTAGTGTCGAGGTGGGACTGTAGTTGTGCGGCAACCACCCTTTCAAGTGTTTTGGAGATGAAAGGGAGATTGGAGATGGGCCGGTAATGGTTAAGGTCAGTTGGGTCAGCACCAGGTTTTTTTAGGATGGGAGTGATGGCAGCCAGCTTGAGAGTGGGGGGTACAGTACCAGTAGTGAGGGAGGAGTTAATTATGTTGGTGATCATGGGGGAGATGGACGGAAGACATGCTTTGACAAGGGAGGTGGGAAGAGGATCGAGCTGACAGGTGGTGGTTTTGGCTTTGCGGATGAGTTCTGAAACGGTCTGTTCTGTTACTAGGGTGAAGTCAGAGAGGGAGCTGATGAGAGGTTGGCCAGAGGTGATCATCCAGGGCTGGTCATCAGAGGGGGTGCGAGATGAGGCCAGTTGTTGGTGAATGGTGTTGATTTTAGAGCTGAAGAAGTCAAGGAACGCAGTGCATTGGGTGGTGGAAATGTCTGGAGGGAGAGATTTAGGAGGCTGAAGTAAGTGGCTGACTGTTGAGAAGAGGACTCTGCTGTTGCCTGTACCAGTGTTGATGAGGTTGGAGTAGTATGAGGTTTTGGCAGTGGTGAGGGCATTCTTGTAGTGATGGAGGTGGTCCGAATACATTTGGCGGTGTACAGTGAGTTGAGTCTTACTGTAGAGTCGCTCCAGTCGACGACCAGTGGCTTTGAGCTGGCGCAGATGAGGAGTGAACCAGGGAGCAGTGTGGGTGAATGAGACTGAGCGGGTTTTCAGGGGGGCCAGGGTGGTGAGGGAGGAGGAGAGGCAGTTATTGTAGTGAGTCACCAGGTCAGTCAGGGAGGAAGCTGGGGGAGGGTTGGGGTAGGAGCTGATCATGGTGGAGAGGTCTGTGGTGTTGATAAGTTTGATGTTTCTGAAGGAGATGGTCCTTTGTTCCTTGGTTTTGTGTAGTTGGGTATGAATGTCAAAAAGTACAGCTTTGTGGTCGGAGATGGGGAAATCAATGACATCAAGGTTAGTGGGAGTGATGTCAGTGCAGCAGATTAAATCCAGAATGTGACCTTTGTTATGGGTTGGGAGGTTGACATGTTGTGTGATGCCAAGACAGTCCAGAAGTGATGTGAAGTCATTAGCAAAAGTACAGGATGGGTTGTCAATGTGGATGTTGAAATCACCAAGGAGGATAACAGAGGGGGACATTGCACATACAGATGTAAGTAGTGATGAGAATTCATTGAGGAAAACGACGGAGGGTTTTGGTGGTCTGTAAATGGTGACAATGATAGTGGGTTTGGGGCCTGAGAGTTTTACAGCTAGACATTCAAAGGAGGAATGAAGGGGGACTGTGACAGTGGTGACTTTGATGTTATCACGATGGAGGAGAGCAAGGCCACCCCCCCTCCCATTAACCCAGGGTTTACTAATAAACGAAAAACCTGGTGGGACAGCTTCATTTAGATGGGAGAAGTCATTTGGTTGTTGCCAGGTCTCAGTGAGGCAGAGAATATCTAGGCTCTGGTCAACAATAAAGTCATTTATCAAAAGGGCCTTATTACTGAGGGATCTGGTGTTCAGCAGACAGAGTTTCAGACAGGTGAGTGGAGTGTAGCAGGTTGCTTTGAGCAGAGGGGACAGTACACTGTGATTGACGGGACTGACCGTACGGGCTGTGCGAGGAGGGGGGCGGGGCCCAGTGGACCAGAAGGAGCGGATGTTTTTGTTGCTGGTGTGAGTGTACTGAAAATTCCGTCCAGAGCCTCGGTGGATGTATTTTGGTCGTTTGAGAATGTCATGGTGGGATGCAAGCTGAGGTGGTTGGGTCCTTGAGAAGGGGGCAGTGCCCCCCCTAGCGGTCATTAATGCCCCTCCTACCACAGGTCATTATTTTATTTATTTTCCCGATAATGACCGGCGTTCTATACATTATCCCTTATATTACACTGGTCTTCTTACTGCTGTGGAAATCGCAAGGTCCAGTTTTAGAACGCGGCAATTTAACTATTTCTCTTCAGCCAATCACAGCACAGAACAACTTGTACGTCACTGCCTTACTCTCCCCGTACCGTACTGTCCACTCCAGCATAAAAATATCCGATTGAAATATCCGATATCCGGAGAATGACAAAACACAGTAACTCTAGCCTACTCTCAAGCAAAATAAAAATAAAACTAATTGCAAACCTAACTAATTGCAAACCTAACTAATCTAACCTAACCTACGCAAATAATGCTGTTGCGGCTCTCAGCTGTGCCAGAGCGTTCACAGTTGCTAGGGAAACCACCTAGCGTCGCAGCCCGTTGCAGCGCGTTGCAGCCAGTGTGAACGGCCCAGTTTTAGAACGTCGCAGCCCGTCTCGTCGCAAGGAGTTGCGAGTTGCAAGCCGTTGCAAGCCGTATCTTTGGTCTGAACTGGGCTTAAAGCTTATATGTTGTCAGGGGTGGTTTTGATTATTGTGGAGGCTGTTCTCTAGGTTTATAAACAGTGCCAGGCCTACTTAATGTTTTTTTGGAGGTTCATAAACTGTTGATGTGAATAAACTATTTATGACATAGCAGAGGTGGTTAAACTTCATTTATTTGCGTTTAGCATCCACGACAGCCCTCCCCCTTTTTTTGCGTTAAAATATTTCACAAAAGGCAGTGCCCCCCCGCTGGCGACCCATGCCCCTCGAGTAGATCTGCTCTGGAGCCGACTCTGGTTTTACTTTGTAACTGTTTCTACTTCCAGGCGCGGAGTGATATGCAAACTTTCACAAAATGATCGGGCGTCATAGCAGTTATGTATACGCTCATTATACAACAGTTGGGAACCAATCAGATCGCTGGATTTAGGTCCCCCATTGTATAATTAGAAATGTATTTGTAGCGACAGCTTTCCAATAAAGGCCACTAAGATGATTACGTGGCCTCCATGCAGTTACGCCTCTTTCCAAACAAATCCAAGTCCAGATGTGAGTATAGTTTGAAAGTTTAATTTACTGAAAAGACGGACTAACAACTGGTGAATGGAAACTTGTAGATGGTAATGAAACCCAATAAATAAAGGCTAAAGGGGATGACAATGTCGAGGTTAACAATGATGACGACGACGGTAAACATAAAACATAAAAAAAACACCCTTTTTTTATTATTATTATATCAATATTAATTTAAACAAAAAATAAATAAATATAAAGAGAAAACTCGACTCTCTCTAGCTTTCAATTAAATCCTTTTACATTAGTTAGTTTTAATCCGACTTTTCTTTGAAAGGATGAACCTCAGTTTCGTGATTTAGACCTCACTTGACCTCACTCCCAGTGGTCGACAGTGCAGTGTTTATTTTCACCACTGGGATGCTGACAGCGTTTCCCGCCATTATTTTTTTCCTCTGGCGGCCCTCAGTAAAATTTTGGGTTCCTAAATTGGTCCTCAGCTGTCAAAACTTTGAGAACCACTGGCATAAAGTGTGCTACAAATTACAGCAAGAAGAATGCACAATGCCCCACCGACCCGACCCCTCCTTGCCTGATGCTCTGAACCACTTTTATGCCCGTTTTGAGGCCTCCAATAATATATATTATATATATTGTATATATATAATATACAATAATAACTCCCCTACCACCAAGCTTACATCCTCGCCAGGGGACTACACACTGAGTGTATCAGAGAGGGAGGTTGCACTCCTGCTACAACCACTACCAAAAGCCCAGACGGCCACCTGTCTCAATGACTGTAGACCTGTGGCTCTACTCACCCCAATAATCATGAAAACATTTGAGAGGGTGGTAATGTCACACATCAAGAACACCATTAACATCACATCCGACTGTCACCAGTACGCTTACAGGCAGAACCGTTCGACTGCTGATGCAGTTTCAGCCGTTATCCAACAAGCTTTCACACATCTGGAGAAGAGCACTTCATATGTGCGACTACTTTTTCTGGATTTTAGTTCTGCTTTCAATACAATCATTCCACAGACACTGATCAACAAGCTGTCAGCACTGTAACTCGCTCCGTCACTTTGCAATTGGATACTGGATTTCCTGACCCAGACCTCAGTCTGTTATGATTAACAACATCCTATCCTCACCCACCATCCTCAACATCGGCAGTCCTCATAGCTGTGTGCTCAGCCCTCTGCTGTACACTCTGCTTACTCATGACTGCAGAGCACACTACGGCAGTAATGTCAAAGTTAAGTTTGCAGATGACACTGTGATAGGACTTATCAACAATGGGGATGAGACGGCTTACAGGCAGGAAGTGAGGGTTCTGAAACTGTGGTGCGGGGAAAACAACCTGATCCTGAACACAAAGACGGAGGAGTTGATTGTGGACTTCCGCAGGAAGGGCCCTACCCCTCCCCCCTCTACAACAATGTCTAAACAGGAACGTTTCACTCACCGTGGAACCAAGAGTTTAAGTTTCTCGCACAAGGACTGGATGAACCAGGTGCCTTTCTTCCTGTCTCTGAGAGAGACACAGGAGGGAGTGGTAGCCATGGCGGTCAGGAAATCTGCCGAAATGGGTATCGACACAATCGCTGACGCAACGTCGCTGCGGATATCCCCAGAGCTGCTGGGTCCGTCGGTCTGGGCGGGGACCTCAGGGTTGACAGGTCCGTCGGCCGGGACAGGGACCGCCTGCTCCTCCTTGTTGCCCTGGCAGGCCTGGATGAAGAACAGCTTGGGCTTCCCTCTCAGGGAGCTGCATTGCTCCCCATCCACATACCGTTTGAGCTTCTCCAGCCGGACCACCCCCCCGTCCACCCCGTACACGCCGCCCTCCAGGCCGTGGCTCAGGACGACGCAAGCGAAGCAGTCCATCCTTCTGTGGTCCCTGCTGGCCAGCTCCTCCATGGAGGAGAGCATCTTGGCGCTGGTGGCGTCCTGCACCACCTCCACCTGGAAGCCCAGCCAGGTGAACACACACCTCAGGCTCTCTGAAGGACCAGTGGAACAGTGGAACACACACACACACACACACACTCACACACACACACACACACACACACACACACACACACACACACACACACACACACACACACACAGACACACAGACACAGACACAGACACACACACACACACACACACACACACACACACACACACACACACACACACAAATATAAATATCTGGACTGAGACTATATTACTATTGTATTATGATAGCATGGGCCTACCTTCATCCACTTCTGTCCCTGTTCGATTACTAAGTTTTGGAGAGGAACGGCTGAAATCGAAGTTGTTGACGATCAAGCAGTAGCCTCTCTGTGGACCCGACATGGGATATTTCTTGGCATCCAGATCCTAGAAACACAAAGCTGCGTGAGATGAGGGCGGCTCCATGTAACACAAAAATCGGAGGTCAAAATCGGATGGTAATGTTGTGTAACCGTTAAAGGAAGTTGTGGACCAGACTGAGGTTTTGGTTTCAGCGGTTCCGTTTTTATTTGTCTTGCATATGTGCAGGTACTCCAAAAATAAATCAGATCTCTGCATTTGACCCATGTAGCCTGGGGACCTCCGGGTGGTTAAGGGAGTTGGGCTTGCAAGGGGTGGGATATGACGTGGGGTCTGAGGTCGCGAGAGGCCGGATATGAAGCAGAATAAGTGCGGCAGCTGTCACTGTAGATGGGTATGGTTTGACAACAGATAGCGTGGAGGCAGAACTCATCGCGATCATCTTAAATGTTGCTGCAACATTGCATCATGTATTCCGTGGCATCCACAACATCTGACGCATCAATAAAGGATTGGAGCATGAGTCAGAGACAAATAGAAGAAACGACGAAGAAGAAAGGCGTCACGAGCACTGCGTTACTGAGAAAGACAGCGTTTTTTGCTGTTTTACCTGCATCGACGGCAGGGAAGCATTTGGAGAATCACGAGACCGAGCGGCGAAATGTTCTGGACCAATATTCTCGAGAATTTTTATAGCACTGGGACAGATTTAGTTGATTTTATGTGTTTAACTTAGCAAACAGGGAATGGAAGGCAGAGACCCTATAATGTTCAACTAACCGTTGTAAATAATAATAATAAAAAAATAATTTTCTATCTACTCGTGCAGCTGTGAACACATTGATTGTAATTTAATGTAGGCCTATGATGTGTACTTTTAGGGTTATAAGACCTATCCTTGAGAGTTCATCTAGGTGCAAAAAGACAATAAACCTGCATGGGACATGAGTTAGCAGCGTATACAGAAAGACATGTATGGCTGTGCCATCATGCACATATCTGCTTACTTCAACGAAGTGCTAAAAGGGCATGAACCTGCAATAAGCTTGATGGGTTGTAGTTAGCAGGTGTATAGACCCACAAAAAGACACAAATGACTCTGAAAAGCAGTGCCAACATGCAAATAGTAGGTAGATACATGTTAAACCAAATGAATAGCCTATCAAGTCAAGGTTAGGCTTGAATGTCATGTTAATGTTATGCTCTACGGGTGCTTCGTGCATGCCATGCGTGTGTGCAGTGACTGACTGTCAGGTTCATGCATGCAACCAATAAATGTCTGATAGACAAGGATCATACCATTAAGCAAGCAGCGAGGGGCGGGGATGCACGTTGCGAGCATCCCAACGAAAACAATGAAATGAAAACAATCGGCTACAGCAATTTATTGATATTAGAAAACGTAATTTTTTACTTTTGAATACTAATAGGATGTATTGAATAATTTAAGTGATATATAGGCATACACATACGAATCATAAATCAAAACGGTCTACGTTTGGCTGAATTATAAAAGGTATAAGTGGTAATATGAGGAGCCGTTTGGAAGCCGAAAGTTACCGAAATTTCCATCACTAAACTGAATTCCTCTTGACCTACTCGCTCTATGGGCTGTCAAACTAAAGTCCCATAGCACTATCTGTTGGTGGATGATAAATATAGCCGAGCTATAACAATTCTTTTTTTTAATACTTTAAAAATGGGGATTTCATTAATAACACTATCTTCTGTGACATTAAAATTATTTTTTTAATGACACAGAATTGAATTATTTTGATACAACTTCTTAATATGCTATTAATTACGTCCATCCTGTATTCAAACATTCCCTGTTGTGACAACGACAACCACATTGTTGGCAATGTATTGGTTTTCCCCACTTCAAAAAAGTGCTCCTCCACCAACTGCACACCTGCAAGCAGCTCCTGGAGGTTGTTTTGACTCAGGTATGTCATCAGGACAGTCGAGGTCAATTTCAACGTGACTTTCACATCCCCCTTATTGACCATGACTTTCCCGGTGGCAGCCTTTACATATGACCCGACCCTCTGAAGGAGGACACAGGCCTCGCAGCGATGGCTTATGGCCGTTAGGTTGAAGGCCAGCTGCCCTTCGTGGCAGCTGCTGCACTGCCATTGGTCAGCTAGTTGGATGCCACAGACTGGTCCCCGCACCGTGGTGAGCCCCTCCTGCTCTACCTCCTCCTCCTGCTCCACCTCCTCCTGCTGCTCCACCTCCTCCTGCTCCACCTCCTCCTCCTGCTGCTCCACTTCCTCCTGCTCCACCTCCAGTTGCTGCCTCACAACAGATTCTGGAACCTGGACCTCCTCCTCTGAGACCCGGATGGTGGTGTTCGGTGTAGCCGTCAGATACAACCCTCCCCATTCACGGACCGACAGGTCCGTCAGGACGTAGGACATGCCCTGCGCCACTTGGCCAATAAGACCCCCCCAGAGGGACAGCTTAATCTTCCCGGTGTGGTCAGCAACATGGCAATCCTTGACCTCCTTCTGTCTGCCACGGAAATTGACCAGTTTACTGCCGGCCTGCAGCCACACGACCTTTGCCTTGATCTTTCCAACCTACAATACAGGAAAAAGACAGCACATGCTTATCTACTCATCCCTAATATTGAATATGAAAGATTCATACATGATACAAGTTGGTCCTTGTTACCTTTCAAGTATTGAACCACTTACTTTCTGTTTAGGTTGGAGGGCAAGGACCTGCGCTACAGTCAATGTGGGTTCCTTGTAGCCAAAGTCAAGGGACACCAACACCTCCAGCGTAGACGTACGATTTATAAGGATTTCAAAGTCAGCCCCATCAGGTACTGTACAACCGAAAAGATAAGCGCACAATTACAATACATGTCCAAGCATACCAACAGTTATACTGCCAACACCAACCCCCCGCCCAACACCTCTAAATCATTTCACAAAAGAGACCAATAGACCATTCAGACATTTATTATTTTAACTGATACAAACCTACGATTGAAAAGGTGCACTGAAACATATTAAGCCTCGCTCTTGATATTTATCAGCCATGAATCATTTCAAAATAGAACAAATAGGTTTATTTTGCCACTAAATGTGTTATCACCCAGAAATCCTGGCTCTCAGTGTTATTTAAGGAAACAATGGACTAAAAGCATAATTGAATTTTTCATGTGCCAAACTCTTCAAATATGTTATAAATTATCTTTGATTGCGTAAAGATGGTAAATGACGTGTCATTAGCTATAAAATACTCTACACTTCAAGAATACTTAATTCTATTTGAATATCCTGTTAATTAGCACCAACACCCCGCCCACCACCTCTAAATCATTTCACAAAAGCACCCATGCATAGCCCTCAAACAATACACCACTTTACTTGGCCGATGAATAAAACAAGCATGCATTCGACAACATTATGTATAACTCACTCAGATATTTCTCGACATTGCCTAGCTTCAAGGGCGTGTGTTTGGCCGCTGCCTTCTCAAAGCGTGCATGCTTCCCTGCGTCAAACACGACGGCTCTTCTAAATTTGTCTCGGGACATCTGCAAGATGCAATCGAAATATTTTGTTTTCTTCGCTGAATTCCTCACGGGCGACACGCGATGGAGGTAGCCCTGAACAACGTTCTCTTCCTTGCAGACTCTGGCGCGTTTTGGTGCAGAACTAGCCATCATCAATCTGCAAGTGAATGGCATGGAAAAACACAGCAAGTAGGCCTACTGTAACTGTGATCTAATGAGGTCACCAGGTGAGAACAATAGGCTTCATTTTCCATTTAAAGGCCAGTTAGGGGGGTCAAGCACAAAGTGCAAGGAAACCATTGGGATAAAGCACAGTAATATGATGCCATACGTATGTGGGCCCACTACCACTTCGGTCTTTGAGATGACGCTTGAGATTATCTCTTCAATCTGGAGGAGCTTGACGGCAATTTGTATACCTGGAAGGACCATAAGCAAATTAAACGACTCTCTCACACACACACACACACACACACACACACACACACACACACACACACAGACAGACAGACAGACAGACAGACAGACAGACAGACAGACAGACAGACAGACAGACAGACAGACAGACAGACAGACAGACAGACAGACAGACAGACAGACAGACAGACAGACAGACAGACACACAAGATGCGAGGCAACCTTGTGCCTGGTTGCCTATTTTATTTTTTCATCTTTTATATTCCATGGGCTGCTGCAACAAGTTAATTTCCCTTTTATGGGATGAAATAAAGTTCTTATCTTATCCTATCGTTAAAGCTGGGTGTTTTTATGTTTATTATTCAGCTATGTTTGACTTACACAACCTATACTACTCGCACGCTTTTGATTAAACTTTCTACAGCTGTAGAGGCTGACTCAAGTTTAACAGAGAATAAACATTACACTGATTGGTCCAAAGTTGGCGCTAGAGCAACAGTCTAAAAATGCAAACTTTGAAAAAACATATCTCGTAACCGTAACTGCTTTGACTTAGAGTCATGAAACTTTGTTCAGACATGCATATCCTCATGGTGAACAAATATTGCCTAAAGAACCAATGACCCTATTTGGATTTACGACTGTCTTGAACTTTGTTAAAAACACTAAATTCCCTAAGGATCCTACGTTTTTTCACTTAAACAAAAAACCTTTACCACGTATATATCGCATCTGTGGACCAATGTCTTCAATCTGACATAAAGCGAAGTCTGTACAATAAAGATTGAAGCACCCAGGAGCCATTGACTTCTAAACAGGGTGTGGTTTAAAACACAAAAAGACTTAAATGCTTATATCAACATCAAAATGGACTCCTATAATCTTGAGTCCAATAAAAAAGTTGTTCAGAATCAAATTCTGAACAAGATGAAGTCAACATATTTTCAATTAGGGCATGGCATCAAAATAGGTGTGCCCTGGGATTAAAATCAACACAGTTCTTAGACGGCACGCTATGTTTGATTTGAGCAGGACCAACTTAGTGGCTGTTGGGGACCAAAGTTCCAACTGCTCAAGTAAAATGAAGTCGATTGACAAAACATCATAGGCTCAAAATCATCCAAATTTAACTTAACGCCAAAGGGCGGGGTTCAATTAACCCAATCATCATCAAACTTGGTGTAGCCAAAGACACATGGGTCAAGAGGAACCTCTCCCTTTTATCCATATCGGGCTATAGGGAGCGGTAAAACAATTTACTAAAAATGCAACTTCTTCAAATTGTACCCAGATCGGGTGATAGGGAGAGCTATATCAATTAACTGAAAATGCGGACTTTGGACGGACATATTTCTGATATTTTTCTGCCACAGTCATGAAATCCTGTAGTCATTTGTATCTCCTCACGGTGAGGAAATCCTTCCTGGGAAACCCAGAACCTGTAGCAAAATGGCGGCTGAACGTCCAAATTAGCCTAACTAAAGGCGGGGTTATCTTGAGTCAATCATCACCAGACTTGGTGTACTTAAAGAAGCATAGGTCAAAGTTAACCAGGCTAAAGTTCATCATAATAAGACGATAGGGGGCGCTAAAGCAATCAATTGAAAAATTGAAAATCTCATAACTCCTCAGCCTTTTGACGTATAGTCATGAAAGTTTGTTTGCCCATCAACAGATCCAAGCTGAGGCTATTCCAGAATTGTCAACCATATCCAAACAAAATCGGTCTTAATTGTCTTCGTCAGGGTCTTAATGGTCTATCAGATACTTCATGGTCTGCATCAGGGTCTTAATGGTCTGTCAGGGTCTTAATGGTCTGACAGGGTCTTACTGGTCAGATTTAGGCTTGGAACCCGTAAAATGCTGCTTGCAGCTTTAATTAATTGTATTATTATTACCTGGTGAGATTGTTTTTGAACGGCGAAAGGTTCCGTCCGCTTTAGTTTCAGGCTCCCCTATTATCCTCCTCCACAACGTCCAACAGAAACACGTTTTCTAAATTGATCTCAATGAAGACACACGTCTGGTCAGTGTAGGCTGTGATACTGTCTGCCAGCTTCTGCTGTTCACCTGAACATTTATTAGAAACCTGAAACCAAATTTCCTTATCTGGCAGGCGTGTCCTACCTTATGGAGGCGTTTTCCTTACTGCTAAGATGCGGCAATAAGGAGGTTGTTAGATCACATTAAAAGTCTTTATAGAGTCAATCCTTTATTACTTTAAAGTGTCTGGTGTTTAAATGTGGGCGATAGTGTTTAAATGTGGGCGAAAGTGTTTAAATGTGGGCGATAGTGTTTACGTGTGGTCCATAGTGTTTAAATGTGGGTGATAGTGTTTAAATGTGGGCGATAGTGTTTACATGTGGTCCATAGGGTTTACATGTGGTCGATAGTGTTTAAATATGGTCGATAGTGTTTAAATGTGGTCGATAGTGTTTACATGTGGTCGATAGTGTTTACATGTGGTCAATATTGTTTAAATGTGATCGATAGTGTTTAAATATGGTCGATAGTGTTTAAATGTTCTTTTCCCTCACTCTCCACCTCATCCCTAACTCTCCACCACAAGCTGGTGTGTAGTGAGCGTTCTGGCACCGATTGGCTGCCGTGCATCACCCAAGTGGGTGCTACATATTGGTGGTGGTTAGTGAGGTCCCCCCTTCACTTTAGGCGTCTTTGAGTGTTATTAATTATTATTATTCTTCATGTTTAACCTCTGTTTTCCTTTTATTCCTAGTCTGTTTTACATAGTTTTGAATGATGACTATATGCTCTGTAAGGTGACCTTGGGTGTCTTGAAAGGCGCCTCTAAATTAAATGTATTATTATTATTATTTTACTTTCAGAGAGAAATAAAGCATTGGGATGAACTACAGTGATATGATGCCATACGTATGTGGGCCCACTACCACTTAGTTCTATGAGATGACGCGTGAGATGATCTCTTCAATCTGGAAGAGTTTGACTTAAAAAAAGAAATGTTGTTGTAAAATCTGATTGGCTCAGCCTGACACACGGCCAGGTCACTTACTTCCTGTTTACCTCCCTGTGCAGTCTCAGAAAAATACGAAAATGTCGAAAAGGAACAGGTCACAGCAGCGTAGATATGACAGGTGCACTAGCGGGCATGTTTGGCAATATAATAATGACTTAACCTCCTAAACTCATTCATATTAGCAATACATTCAATGTATTTTTTTCTTTGTCTTTCATTTAGTTATTTTCTTTGTATTTAAAGGGCAACTGTTCCTTCTAAATGATAAAAAAAAAACATAAATTAAGAGAATATCCACTATTCCCTTTAATGTATTGGCCTGCAGAATTAGAATTATTTGTTACTTCTCATTTTCATGCAGATGTAGCTCTGCAGTCAACACGGGCAGATTCAGGGTCCAGCAAAGGGGAAGCTGAGCTAGCTACCGAGATGAGGGATTTCATTTTTCTGAATTTGTTTTGTTATTTTGCATTGATTTGTATTTTCTTCCACCCTCAACAACCCCCCAGAAAAGGTATGCTCATCTATGAAACCAATGATGGTATAAACAGAAAGTGGCTCACATGCTGTAACAAAGCAACTCTCTCTTCTGCTCAGTATGTTTTGCCTATTCAAAGCCATCTGCACTATTTGGAAGCTTTTCACCCTTGATTTGGAGGGTTGCTTATTTGGTTATACATTTTTGCCTGTGAACCTCACACAATCCTAACCATACGCACTTCCCCACATTGAGATGTATTTGCAAGGCAAATATCCACGGTTAAGGACTAGTTTATATTTTTTTACACAGTGGAAAAACTCTACACATAATATTATCGCTGTCTCATGAAAGGCCTCTCCATCCCAGTCCATCCCTGGTTACCATACAAGTAGTTTGTTTTCCACAATATGTTTTCATATTGTTGAGCGTTATGGAATAGGCCTACTATACTAGTATTAAATATATGCATGCATTAAATTGTATTGATTTAAATGCTTTTATTTAAATATAACTTAAAGAAACCTCCACACATCATAAGCTTTCCCAACAATGACAACTATAACATTCAAGACTTTTGGATGGAATTGCAAAAATACTTCCATGAACAAGTTATGTTTGCCTTCCATTTAAAAAACAAACTCAAAAACAGAAAGAAAGAGAAATCTATCTAGTGAAATAATACCCACATAGGAAAGACCACATCTCGTTGACAGTTAGCTTCGATACATTCCCCAAATCCACTCCGCTATGCAAGAAATATGTTTTCATACTTTAACTTTAATCTTCTGTGCCACTAAAATGACGCTGAATTATTATGATACAACTTCTTAATATGCTATTAATTAAGACCATCCTGTATTCAAACATTCCCTGTTGTGACGACAACCACATTGTTGGCATTGTATTGGATAACAAACAACCCCACTTCCAAAAAGTGCTCCTCCACCAACTGCACATCTGAGGACAGTCGAGGTCAATGTCAACGTGAGCTTCACATCCCCCTTATTGACCATGACTGTCCCGTTGACAGCCTGTACATAAGACCCGACCCTCTGAAGGAGGCCACAGGCCTGGCAGTGATGTTTCATGGCCTTTATGTTGAAGGCCAGCTGCCCTTTGTCAGAGCTGCTGCACTGCCGTTGGTCAGCTAGTTGGACTCCACAGACTGGTCCCCATCGTCATCATCGTCATCATAATCGTCATCATCATCATCGTAATCATCATTATAGATGGCTTTTGGATTTTACTGTAGAAGCTTTGGTCATGTTTAATACAGTGCTTCACGCAGCATCAACGCAGCAACAAAGTGTTAATAACAATGGATCCCGAGTTCCTATACTAGGCATTATGATGGCAGTCCTCTGCGTAGTGCAGTGAAGTCTAGTTAGTAGAGATGCGCAGATGAGCTGTAATGTCATCCCGATTTTGAGTTGCGTGTTCCGCGTCCCGACAAAAAGCCTGTTGCTCGCTAAAATGTCTAACCACTATGAAATGTCCCATTTTGTCAGCGAACATGGCCAACATGATCCTATTATAGCCCGATCAGTAACTAAAAGCCACACAGAAAGAATAAAGCATCCAGCATATGAGTTCAACAATGTGTGAGGGCATAAGCAGCAAGGATGATCGCACAGTGGAATGTTTATGGAAAACCAGCGATGAGCGCTGGGCGGAGATTTCAGAAGGAGGGAGATTATAGAAAAATATAATTTGTCAGTTTGCCCATTGTCTAGTCAATATGTTAACCTACTTATTATTTATTTATTTATTTCAACCGCAATCCGCCCGCAATTCCTCCAAGTATTACTTTTTTTCATGTAATCCACCCAACCTGTGGATTGTCCACGGTGTCCGCGGGTACCGTCAACCGCACATCTCTACTAGTCTTTACTTTACTAGTTAGTTCTTTACTAGTTAGAAAAACCTGCCCGTGAGCTCCAGCGGTTCGTGGGATTGCCTCCATGTCAACAATGGATACGCAATGCGATTCCCCAAAATTTCTGGTGTGCCAAACTTTTGTCGTGGGGTTTTCGAACGTCGCAGACGAAGAAATTGCAGATCGTAAGCATATCACATTACAAGACCTCGTTTCGTCGCGTCATTTCAAAATCATGTACGACTCGCAAATTTGTCTGCGACAAACAAATCGGGGCAAAATCGGGCTGAAATCGTGTAGTCAGAACCAGCCATAGGCAAGCAGCAGCAGCGCCATTGTGCGAATTCCCTACTAGACCAAACGAGGATCGTAATGGTAGGTAAAAACAATAGTTTATTAAAGCATGCAATTGTGATGTAGAAAAAAATAAAAATAAAACAAAGTGCTTGCATGATATTGAAGCCTACAGCGATTGTTAGTTAAATTGTGTGGTAGTGCGTTATCATTTGTTTACCCATGGGCCATGGCAACCCAATTGCTACCTGCTGCAGTATTCTCATTGGCTGAATCGTTGAGAACGTTTTAGATTCAATCAATATAAGGTCGCGGGGAGACAAAGCTCTGTTCGTTTGTATAGTAACAATATTAGGCCAAAACATTACTAAGAAACTGAATAATTCATCAATACAGGCAATATTATTGTTTTTTGTTTTTTCACGAAAAGTGGGGTGGCCATTGGCCCCGCGGCCTCATAGGTTCCGGTGCCTATGGTCCATGCATACCAACAGTTATACTGCCAACACCAACCCCCCGCCCACCACCTCGAAGAGACAGAGCAGCAGCAGAGAGAGGTCATGTTTCCCGAAGCTCCGCTAGGCATTGGAAAAAACTAGTTAATTCATCGTTCAGATCTACTTTATCTTATTTTATTTCATGATCATAATACCTAACAGTATATAGTTTGTTTTCGTCGTCCTCCATCGCTCGATTCAACAATACATTTTGGCACTTTTTACTCCCGGATCAGACCGCAGAAAAAGCCTTGGACTTTCCTATCGCCAACATGCCTCTGTACTCGGATATCTCAGGCACGGAGACTGGGAAATGCACAGACTGCACCAAACTGCAACAGACGGTGGCTTTAATTGGAACGAGACTAGCAGCATTAGAAAAATGCAAAGGACCCCTACAGGATACAGTGCCGATGGGTAAGTTTGCTGAGCTCACTCAGATACAGCAAGATGATCAAAGCTACACTGTATCCTTCCCGAAGCTGGACAAGAGAGAGACAGTTCCAGCTGCGTTTCACTGGCACAGAGTTGGCGCTAAGCCAAAACAACATACCAAAGTGAATCAACAAGTTCACTCAACGCCAAATGCTAAACTACCCAAAGCTAAAGTTATCAGCCGGATTAGCCCGTCAGTGAAATTAACCCTGCCACTGAAGAACCGGTTCCTGCCACTTCAAGAGTCCACGAACGAGCCTGCCACCCATGCACCCCTGAGCCCCGAGATGCGTCCGGACGGACAGTGCGGACAGAGACGGAACATGAACCAGTCGCCATGGAGGCGAGCTGCCTATGTGTCTGCCACCGTCCAACAAGGGCCCATCTCAGAGGAAGCAGATGAACCAGACACTCTGATTAAGGACTCAACCATCAAGGATATAACCGGTAAAAAGATCAAAACATGCAACTTCCCATATGGAATGGTTATTGATATCAACCATAAAATAGCCAAAATCATATTGGAAAACCCCAAAATCTCACAGATTATTGTGCATGCAGAATTCAATGATATTCAAAGAGAACGGTCAGAACTTCTGAAGAGGGATTACACTGATCTATTGGATACACTGGACAAAATACACATCAACTCATTCATCAGTGGACCCATACCAGCAGTTGACAGGGGAATAAACAGATTCAGTCGTCTACTTGCACTGAATACATGGCTTTCCAGAGTCTGCAATGAAAGAGGAAGGGGCTTTATTGACAATTTCAACTTATTCTGGGGGCGCAAATATCTTTTCAGAGCAGATGGCCTACACCTAAACAGGTTAGGCTCAAAACTGTTGAGGGACAATCTTCTCTTCTCGCTTTACGCACAGGCCACAATTTTGCCATGGTCTGACGCACAGGCCACAATCAGAGCACAGGTTGAGAAGAAGCGAGACTACAGCCTCCCCCACACATCTACTCTGCCACTATCTGACACACAGATAGCAGACAGCCCACAGACCTTGAAGAGAGACAACAGCCCGCCCGACGCCATCAACACTGTGCCTTCCCCAATCGCTGATGCTGGCTTGACGAGGAACGGCCACCCCCCTCCTCTGCACTCCCCCATCGACGATGACCTCCAGCCTCATCTCTCCCATAGCCACAACAACAACTCCAGCTCCAATCTCTCCTCCCTTTGCGATTTTCCAGCCGAATTTAAGAAAGTGGAATATGTTGGCATCAAACTTGCATCTGTGTCAATGATAGCATCGCCAGGTCATTCCCACAGGCTGATAACACCAATGCGGAGGGAGCCCCAGCCCCCCGCCCCCTGTACCGATAGTAGTCCTGAGTATTACTGAGACAAAAAAGGGTTCAGCCGTAGACAAAGTATAAAGGACGTTTCGCATAATCTGCTGAACCCAATGTTGCCTATGTCAAAACATGGCAACTTTTGCATTCCTGCTGTAACCACTAAGAGAGTAAACAAAGGGAAACTTAGACACACTGCTAACCTCACAAATCTCATACATATTTCCTCCAAACCAAAAACAACCTTAAAGCCTATCAACAACACCATCAGGATGGGTCTACTTAATGTTAAGTCTCTTAATAACAAATCATTTTTAGTTAATGATTTTATTACCACCTCTAAACTGGATTTTATGTTTTTAACTGAAACATGGCTGGAACAAAATAACAGTGCAACCGTTCTGATAGAGACAGCTCCTCCCAACTATAACTTTTTCGATGCATGTAGATCTGGAAAAAGAGGTGGAGGGGTTGCTGTTATATTTAAAAATGATTTTCAGGGGAAACGGATGTTATTTGGTGATTTTCCATCATTCGAATACCTTTGTGCTGTATTGAAATGCTCCCCCAGAGTTCTCCTATTAATTATTTACAGGCCACCCACATACTCTGCAAATTTTTTCGATGAATTCACAGAATTATTGTCTAGCATCTCCACAGACTTTGACTGTCTAGTTATAACTGGTGACTTCAATTTTCATACTGATGATTTGAATGACAAGTGTGCAAAAAAACTTTTTACCATTACCCAACATGTGAAAGAGACTACTCATTGTAAGGGCCACACTCTAGACCTGGTTATCACAAAGGGCCTCAATGTTTCTGATCTCTCTGTGACTGATCCTTCCTTGTCTGACCACTTTTGTGTTTTCTTTAATATATCTTTTATTCCCGACATACAGACAAAATCAAATACTGTCAAAAAACGGTATATCAATGAAGAATCTTATGTACTTTTTAGAAAGGCCATCTCCTTACTACCACCTCTCAACCCATGTTCTGCTGATGATCTTGTAGAAAACTTTAATTTGAAAATTTTGAAAGTCATGGATGTTATTGCACCTTATAAGGTTAAAACGATTTCTGGAAAGCAAAAGGCACCCTGGAGAAAAGCTGCTTCTGTAACAGCACAGAAAAAAGAATGCAGGAAGGTTGAACGCATCTGGCGTAAAACAAAACTTCATATTCACCGTGATATCTACAAAGAGAGCCTCCGTGCCTACAATTCAGACTTAAAAAGTGCCAGAGAAACATTTTTCTCCAATATTATTAAATCCAATAATAATAATGCAAAAACCCTATTTGCAACTGTTGACAGACTGACCAACCCCCCAACACAAATTCCACCTGATCTCCATTCCATGCAGAAATGCAATGAGTTTGCAGCTTTTTATACTGATAAAATTGAAGGCATCAGACGCGCCATCAATATCTCCACTTCAAACAAAAATGTTGGACTACCACCCTGTTCAGGCAAAAGAAACGTGGCAGGGATGGCATGCTTTAATGTTATTGACTCTAAAACTCTTGTGGAAACTGTTACACAACTAAAGCCATCCACCTGTTGCCTTGATTCTTTACCTACCAACCTCTTTAAGAATGTTTTTGACTGCCTAGCAATAGACATATTGCAGATAGTTAACAACTCTCTCCAGTCAGGCAACTTCCCAAAAGCCCTGAAAACTGCAGTTATCAAACCCCTTTTAAAAAAGCGGAGCCTAGATACCTCTATTATTAACAACTACAGACCAATATCAAATCTGCCCTTCATAAGTAAAATCATTGAGTAAGTTGTCCTCCAGCAACTTAATCACTTCCTGGCATCAACTGGTTGTTATGACACCTTCCAATCAGGATTTCGACCCCTGCACAGCACTGAGACCGCCCTCATTAAAGTTTTAAACGACATCCGTCTTAACACAGACTCTGGCAAAACCTCAATACTAATGCTACTAGACCTCAGTGCTGCATTCGACACTGTAGACCATACAATACTTTTGGACAGGTTAGAAAACTGGGTGGGGCTTTCAGGCACAGTCTTAAATTGGTTCAGATGCTACCTACAAAATAGGAACTACTTTGTTTCCATCGGCGACTTTGTATCAGAATCAACCAACGTGATGTGTGGAGCCCCACAAGGTTCGATCTTAGGACCCTCTTTATTCAACATCTACATGCTCCCATTAGGGCAAATCATGCATAATAACAATATTGACCATCATTGCTATGCTGATGACACGCAAATCTATGTATCGCTATCACCAAATGACTATCGGCCCATAGATCTGCTGTGCCAGTGCATTGAGCAAGTGAAAGACTGGATGTGCCGAAATTTCCTTCAGCTAAATGAGGATAAAACAGAGATAATTGTATTTGGTGCTAAAACGGAAAGGCTTAAAGTAACCCAACACCTTCACTCTCTGTCCCTGAAAACCTCAATCAAAGCCAGAAATCTAGGGGTTATCATGGATTCTGATTTACATTTCGAAAGTCACATCAAATCAGTTACAAAATCTGCATATTATCACCTTAAAAATGTAGCAAGACTTAGAGGGCTCATGTCCACCGAAGACTTACAAAAACTTGTACATGCCTTTATCACTAGTAAGCTTGATTACTGCAATGGTCTCCTTACAGGTCTCCCAAAACAAACTCTAAGGAAGCTTCAGCTTGTTCAGAATGCTGCTGCTAGAGTTTTAACAAAGACCAAAAAATTTGAACATATTACACCAATTCTTAAATCGTTACATTGGCTTCCTGTAGGTCAGAGAATTGATTTTAAAATCATGTTGCTAACCTATAAATCCCTACATGGTTTAGGCCCAAAATATTTAACTGATATGCTTCCACTACATAAGCCTTCTAGAACACTAAGATCTTCTGAGACCAATTTGTTAATTATCCCCAGAGTAAACACGAAACATGGGAAAGCAGGATTTAGTTACTATGCAACAAATAGCTGGAATAAACTCCCTGAGGATTTAAGACTTGCCCCAACTCTGAGCACCTTCAAAACAAGATTGAAGACTTTTATGTTTGCTTTAGCTTTCTGCTAAATCTTAAATACTTTACTAAAATGCCTTTTTAACTTTCCCTTTATTTTCTATTTTTACCAGAAAAATACATGATCTGATACCAGAGAGAAAGGTTGCTGGGCTAGAGTCCTAGAAGCTGGGTTAGAGTCCTAGAATATTGTCCTTTAGGTCGGGTTGTAGTCCCGACTTGGGTTCCAGAGAGACTGTTGATCTGATCTTAAATCCTTTCTAACTTTCAATTTAATTTTCTCTTAAATACATTGCACTTTCTTAAATACATTGCACTTTCAATTTTACTTACTAAAAAGCCTTTTTAACATTCAATTTAATTTTCTATTTTTACCAGAAAGATACATGATCTGATACCAGAGAGAAAGGATAAGCGTTACTAGAATCCGGGTTGGAGTCCCAGAGAAAGTACCAAGTTCCTTTTAGGTCGGGTTGGAGTCCCGACGCGGATACCAGAGAGACTGTTGATCTGATCTTAAATACATTGCACTTTCTATTTTACTCATTTCTTTGCATATGTTTTCTTTTACTTATCTATTATTTTATTTTATTGTATAACAATGTTTATATGTGAAGCACTTTGAGTCTGCCTTGTGTATGAAAAGTGCTATATAAATAAAGTTGCCTTGCCTTGCCTACATATAATGCGACTATGCTATATAATAAGCTATATTAACTTCCCTGGCTTGGCCCACTATTGCCCTCACTGCCGAACTGATGATGCAGAAAGGGCAACCATTACTAATGGTTGTACTGATGTGTCTATGCTCGGCTATATACTTAATTATCATCCACCAACAGATGGCGCTATGGGTCTTTAGCGTGACAGAATTCCTCTTGACCTACTCAGAGTGAGTAGGTCAAGAGGAATTCAGTTTAGTGATGGGAATTTCGGCACTTTTCAGGGAGCCGAATCATTTGGATCCGCTCACCAACAAGAGCCGGCTCTTTCAGCTCCCAAACGGCTCTTCATATTACCATTCATACCTTTTATAATTGAGCCAAATGTAGTCCGTTTTGACTTATGATTCGTTCATGCCTATATCACTTGAATTATTCAATATTTATTTTTCAAAAGTAAAAAATACATTTTCTAATATCAATAAATTGCTGCAGCTGATTGTTTTCATTGCATATTTGCGCAACGCGCATCCCCGCCCGCATTGGTTGCATGCATGAACCTGACAGTCAGTCACTGCACACACGCATAGCATGCACGGAGCACCCGTAGAGCGGACATCCTCATATCATTTTGCCTAGGAAAACTTTATAAATATATATATAAAAAATAAAAGAATTGGCGCGTGGCTGAGTTTGACGGGAAATGGGGAAGTAAACTGAAGGAGCTCAAACAGCGGGTTCCACACCACAGTATGTTGCAGCTGTCAGAGTGGAGAGACAGCCTGACGGGAGAAAGATGGATGTTGCTGCTAACCGTTTGCTGGCACGGAATCGTTGGAGGTCTTCAACACGTGTGTGTTCGAAGGGGACGAAGACAACTCGGAAAATGTATGAGATTCGACGAGCACTGCCTGTTTTAAAAAAACGAAAGTATGATGAGAGATGTGTTTCAACATCAAGGTTTCCTCACAGACCTCAAGCTAAAAGCTAGGTTGTGCCCTTTTAATGAATTTGGGGATTCAATGATTTGCGACCAGATAGTTTTTGGAACCAACTACAAGAAAATGAAGCAAAAGCTGTTACGGTGCGTGGCACTCACGTTGGGTAATACAGGGGGATGTGCCAGGCTGGTGAGCTGGCAAAGCAGCATGAGGCTTCCGAGACACCACACATGGAGCAGCCTGTCACGTGGCGAGGCTGTGGACGCCATTTCAGTAAAAGAAAAGCACCCAGTTCAGATACAAGGACAGCTAGAACCTTCACGGTACAATCTGAAGATGGACAAGTGTTTAGGAGGAACCGCGTTGCTTTGGATTCAGGAGCATAGTCGGGAGCTCATGCAGGGGGAGCAGATCAGAGTAAGTTCGGACAGACACACTGATGATTCACCTTCACCAACCACAGAGACCGATACCCCAGCCGCGAGAAAATCAACGAGACATGTTGTACTCAGAAAGACCGATAGAGGAAGCATGACACTGAAGGGAGAAAGGAATGTTTTTATATTAAAGGCCCACTATGCAACTTTTTTAGCCAAAATTACATTAAGTATGCAGGTTGAGAGTTATGCTGATGGTTCTGCATCCATTTCTGGGTCGATTGGTGGGTGTGTCATTTACCCATGTCGCCTCTCCAGTGAAAAAGCGCATATGCAACTTGATCTGTTCGGACCGACACAATCCGGATGTGACGCAGCGGAAGTATCCTCGAAAATGTAGTCAGATTGTAGTTTCGAAAATGCTTTACGGCACAGACACACACCCAAACATGGCACCGGCTAGATATAAACAGCCAGTTGCGAGGCAATTGTTGCATTCATCATGGATCAATCGACTAATGGTACGGCCACACCAACCGCGTTACTCGCGTTGGATAACGCGAGTAACGCGCCTAACTGACGCTTGATCATTGTGTGTCACAAAAATGGTTCAACGCGCCTGTGGCTGCGCTAGAGTCCGAGGTAGGAAACCCAAACGCCGCCGTGTTTGGGTGCATGATAGGGTTTAGATCGGGTTAGATTAAATAATCTCGGATATAAATACCGATCTCATCTCATCGTCATCCGTTTATCCGGGGTCGGGTCGCGGGGGGAGCAGCTCAAGCAGGGGGCTCCAGACTTCCCTTTCCCGGGCCACATTGACCAGCTCTTACGGGGGGATCCCGGGGCGTTCCCAGGCCAGTGTTGAAATATAATCTCTCCACCTAGTCCTGGGTCTTCCCCGAGGTCTCCTCCCCAATGGACGTGCCTGAAACACCTCCAAAGGGAGGCGCCCAGTGGGCATCCTTGCCGGATGCCCGAACCACCTCAGCTGACTCCTTTCTAAGTAAAGGAGCAGCGGCTCTAATCCGAGTTCCTCACGGATGACTGAGCTTCTCACCCTATCCCGCGACGCCAGCCACCCTTCTGAGAAAACTCATCTCGGCCGCTTTTACCCGCGATCTCGTCCTTTCGGTCATCACCCAACCCTCATGACCATAGGTGAGGATAGGAACGAAGATCGACCGGTAGATCGAGAGCTTTGCCTTGCGGCTCAGCTCTCTTTTCGTAACAACGGTGCGGTAAAGCGAACGCAATACCGCCCCCGCTGCTCTGATTCTCCGGCCAATCTCACGCTCCATAGTACCCTCACTCGCGAACAAGACCCCGAGGTACTTGAACTCCTTCACTTGGGCTAAGGACTCATAAATAACGATAATCGGGTTAAATAACTTCACATGGTGTGTCTGGTGTGTTTCCAGCATTCGTAGTGTTGATCAGGAGAGAAATAGTCCGCCAAGACGTTGAGGTTGCTTAGCAACCAGAGACTCTGTCCATGCAAGTGAACGGAGCATTCACTCTTCGTCATAACTATCAAACCGAACATCCTTCACATTCACCGAGCGAACATTATGAAAGTAAAATGCACATTTCTCGCTAAAAATGTTTCCATAAACGCATTTAATGGCGTAACTATGTTACTATTTCCACCCAGAATATAGAAAGATGTCGGCCGTATGCTTGGGGCCTTTAACCTATTGTCGGTTTTGGGACATCAGTGGTTGGCAACAACCATGGCAACAACTGGTTGCCATGGCGGCGCGCACGGTCGCAGCGGCTTATAACGGCTCTTCCCTTTCTGTGCTTTATTTTTTTTTTACGCTATTATTTACGTTTTTGTTTGTGTCTACTACGCAAGGAAACAATTGCTACAGTAGACAGGCTTTACTGGACGTTGGTTTCCACAGTAAAAATCCCCGGTTACAGCCGATTTTCACTTCCACAACAACATCCCGGACGAGATAGCGAGACCACCAGGCTCTCCGTGGATCGTCATCAGCTGCGGCAGGCGAAGCCGACGGAGAATGGAGAGGAAGCAGAAGCGGGGATGTCGCTCCGGCCTCCTGGCAAGACTGAGGAAAGACCCACATAAGCCTCCTCTACCGAGTATGTTCCTCTCCAACGCAAGATCTCTGACCCACGAAATGGACGAGCTGGAACTACTCGCCAACGGTAACCGCTATGTACGAGACTGTTGCGTGTCTGTAATATCAGAGAGATGGCTTCACCCGTCGATCCCGGACGCAGCCGTACAGCTTGGGGAGCGCACCGTCCACCGCTGGGATCACAACAGACTCCGGTAAGAGCAGACGAGGTGGTTTGTGCATCTTTATACACAACAGCTGGTCTATAAACACAACAACTATAGACACACACTGCTCCCCGGACTACATTTATATTTGGTATATGAGTATATTTTCATGATTTATGAAGATCGCTTGTACATTAAGTTGCCATATCCTACTTGACTGTCATATTATTATTGTTTGGAATCAAATCAAATATGCTAACAATAAGTTAATTTACACAAGGGACAGATGATTAGGCTACCGGGCACTAGAATAATTAATTTCAATATGTTTTAGAAATATACTCATTCAGGAATCAAATTGCCCCTTTTTACTGGGGCACGTGCCCCAGTAAAATTCCAGTGAACATTATTAAATTAATCTGCAGTAGCGCATGTCCTGCTGCCTCGGGAGTCCTGAGTCGAGCCTGCCACTTACCAGCCAATCAAAAAAAGAAAGGGGCGACAGTAGCCAATCAGAAAATAGCACTACTGTATCTGGGTAAGATTCAACGCAACCCTCGCAATTCTGGAATCGTTCACGTGATTCTTCTGAAGGTTTCGTTGAAAACACAGTGGAAACCACGGGAGCTGGAAACAGCACAGAGTAAGTAATCTCCTGTTTTAGTACAACAAATTCACAAATTGTTGGAAACAAACAAAGACAACTTGATTGCTGTTAGAGAATGTTGCAAACATGATTAACAGCAGTTTTTCAATAAAGAGTGTCTGTAACCTAAATTTAGCAGCCAGCCAACAGTTATACAGCCTGCTCTCTCTCACACACACACACACACACACACACACACACACACACACACACACACACACACACACACACACACACACACACACACACACACACACACACACACACACACACACAGAACAGAGGAGCAGTGAGGAGAGCTGAGGAGGACGAGGGAGGTATGATAATTGCCCACATTAACGTTGACATTAATATTTATGCTGTTAATAGCCAACAATTGCTAGTATGATGTGCTGTGATTTGATCAATGGTTTAATGGCAAACTGAAATAACTTTGCTGCATTTTTAAATGTACCTTATAATCTACAGAATCAGAGTCGGCTACAATAAAAGTCACTAAAAGTCAGTATGAAGGCTTTAGTATACCAAGAACTGTAGTATTGCCAGGATGACTATAGGACCCTACGTTAAATTCAATAATTTTATAATTATCAAAAAACAACCTGTAATAGGACATCTGACTGGTTTGCCTTGAAGGGAAGTACATCTCCATTTTGCCTATTCAGTTTTGTCTATACTGAATAAGGTCAGCTTCCCTGTTGTTAAGTAGGAAAGCCTATGAAATGCATGCAGTAAGTATACTTAGGCCTATGTGGATGTTGCTGGCCAGTGGCTGCTACACTGATTGAGGGGCAGAGTGCTTAAGGAGGAGGAAGAGGAGGAGCAGAGAGGGGAGGAAGAGCACAGGCTGGGCAGTCCAGGGCCAGGCTGGTGGAGAAGGAGGAGAGAGACGGGCAAGAATCGGATGAGGACATGATGGGGGCTAGATCAGAATATGGAGGAGGATATCTGTGACCAAGGGGAGATATATTTTTGTCCATATCGTTCTGCCAAACTTATGCTGTTTCCACACAGCTTGTAAATAAGTATAAATGTGCATTTTAGATTTTACCATCTTGTAAAGAGTTTGTAAGCCTAAGGCACAACTTCGCCTTAAAAGGGAGCATCCTGCATAATACTGCTTTAGATAAGAAGGTGAAGGTTATAAAGAGGTGAAGGTTATAAAGAGACTTTTTGTTTATTTGTTTGTTGCTTACTTTATTTTCCTGAAATACTTACTTTAAATGTGGATTGAGGTTGAGGTAGCTAATAATCTGAGTCTTTCTTATCTTAAATGGTTGCAGTAAGAGGATCTTATTGTTTGCATATCCTTGAGGTGTGTATATGTTTAAATAAATATCATTGTACGGTACTCATGAAGCTTTGAATCTTTACCTTTACCAGTGCTTTAATATATAGCCTACATACTACAGATTTTGAAGTTCGTACAAAATCTTCTGTAGCCATCTATTTCATATTGTGCGGAGTTGGGGGCCTGTTCCCCAGTAAAGCTCTAGGTCTAGCAACGCCCCTGATTACGTGGTTGAACTGAAAACAACCTGAAACCTGAAAACCAAAGAAATTCCTAATAATGTTTGGTAATTCATGCCTAAGGCGGGAAAACACATTTTCTCAGAGGTTCAAATATTCCTTCACCAGATGCAATGTTCAGAAACACATTTTTTTGTGGTATATTTTTCCGTAACCAGAGAACCCAAAGGGAACCGAATTCAGAGAATCTCCCAGGCCTACTAAAAGTGTACTTAGTAGGCCTTTCGTAAGTACATCCTTTCAAAAGTATAGTTGAGGCACAATATTTTTTCACCTGGGCAATTAATTATTAATTGTATTATTATTACCTGGCGAGATTGTGTTTGAACCGCGAAAGGTCCTGTGTGCTTTAGTTTCAGGCTCCCCTATTGTCCTCCTCCACAACGTCCAACAGAAACGTTGGAAACGCAACAAATGTTCTCCTCTAAATGAAGACACACGTCTGGTCTGTGGCTGTTACACTCTCTGGATGGACACGTCACCTGTTCACCTGAAAGGTTATTAGAAACCAAAAGCATATTTGTTTTTCTGGCAGGCGTGTCCTAACTTATTGAGGCGTTTCCCTTACCGGTAAGGTGCAGAAGGAGGTTTGTTAAATCAGCTCAACCATTATATCACAATCTTTACTATTGACTGATGTAACGTCTGTTGGCATGACTTTGCTCAGTTTGAAATGTTGTGTAGGCCTACTGGTAAACCAGTTCTAGATAAGGGGAAGTTCTGCCTTCCATACAGTGGCTAATTATATTGTATGTGCTTCTCATAAATAAAAGCAAAAGGATAGGTCTACTATCCAACAGCCGGTTGGGAATCTAAAAGTTCTTCACAGCAGGTTTTTTTTATCCGATGAAAAAACAGTCAGAAGTAAACAGAACTTAGTAGGATCAGTTTCAAGTTTGCATGCCTTTCTTTCCTTGATGCCTATCCTATCTCCAGCGACCGTACACTGTGGTGTCACGGTCGCTGTCGGGTACACGCGTAAGCGTGAATGTCATCACTGGTGGCGAGACGTCTCGTTATCACCAGGAGAGTGAACGCGCCTAACGCCTGATTTCCACCGTCCTCTGACCTGCGTCAATCCCAACCGGGCGCACGGCAGCGTAGCGCTGCCTTGCGAGGCAGCCGTATTCACGCGAGATCACGCGATAATCTTAAACCTAGTGTACTCACCATCGACTCACAAAACTACTGCAATTAAATGCCAGGCTTTGTCCTTTCTGACCTTGTCCTTATAAAAAGGATGATTTATTTCATAAATTATTTTATGTTGCTCCACTTCGACAATCAGTCTCTCGTCGTCCATTTTGCCAACCCTCTGATCAGTTCAGTTAAACTTTATGTTCCCAAAAAGGGCAGCTTGTCTTGCAGTCAGGAACACATAAAAAACACAATATACACAAGGCAAAGAGACAAAGAGATAGACACGGGCTAATATAAGTTAAAAAACTGTCATACTTATCTAGTCATCAGATTCAAAAACATTTACAGGTATGTGCAAAGAATTGTGCAAATTGAGCAAACGAATTGCGCTAGGGATAAAAGAGTTCTTTGTCCTATTGGACTTAGAAAGAGGGACTCTTAGTCGCCGGCCTGAGACAAGGGCCTCAAATGAACAATGAAGGGGGTGAATTTTACAGTCCAAGGATACTTGTGGACAGCCAATCAACTTTCCAGCCACCTTCACAATATGGCTGAGGTTGTTTTTGTCCCTAAGGCTGATGCCCCCATACCAGGAAATAAAAGAAAAAGTGAGAACAGATTCTATAAAAGATTTATAAAATAAAGACAACATAACCTTATCGACATTGTCCGTCGATCACCGGCCGGTGATCACCGGCCGTCAACAATTTGTTCAACTAAGCAACCACAAGTCTGGGTGTTCAGATATCTCACTGGGTGTCCCCCAGGGGTCAGTCTTGGGTCCACTCCTCTTCACCACTTTTTTTTTTAGAATTTAGAATCTTTATTTGTCATTGGGTTAAATACAAAGTATTTACACAACGAAATTAATGTGCAGATCTTGTTCAGTGCTTTTTTAAATAAATAAATAAATAGAATGCAGTAAGAAATATTAATAAATATATAACAACAATAACAACAATAAGCCCAATAACCCCCTCCCCCTGCCTTCCACTTAAGGCACATTAAAGTGTCCTACACCCTCCCCTCCCTCCCAGACAACAACGCCTTCTGCCCACATATATCTAAATAGCAGCAGGTCCAGGAAGGTAAGCAAGATGAGGAATGTCCAGAGGTAGTGGTGATCGATTATGTGGTTGTCTATGTATTGCACAGGGGTTATTTTTGTTTAGCGTACGTATGGCCCAGGGGAAGAAGCTGTTGGTTAGTCTGGTGGTGCGTGATTTCATTGACCTGTATCGCCTGCCAGAGGGAAGCAGATCGAACAGGTGGTGAGCAGGGTGCGCAGCGTCTTTTAGAATGGCACTCGTCCTGTTTCGGCAGCGGGAGCTGGCCAGCTCTTCCAGGGAGGGCAGTGGGCAGCCAGTGATCTTCTGAGCTGTGCCTATAACCCTCTGAAGTGCCGTCCTGTCTGCCGCCGAACTCCCAGCATACCATGCTGTGATGCAGTAAGTGAGCACACTTTCAATGGTTGAGCGGTAGAAGGACTTACCTCCTCCCGCTGGGCACACTCCTCCGTCACCATGGGGTCCATTTTCACTGCTACGCTGACGACACACAGGTCTACATCTCTACCAAACCCACCGCTGCCATCCCCCCCACCTCCCTCATCACATGCCTGGAAGAGATCCGGAGCTGGTTGAGCAGGAACTTCCTGAAACTCAATGGAAACAAGACCGAGGCCCTGCTCATCGGATCCAAATCCACCCTCACTAAATCACAACACACCCCAGCTCCACTCATAATTATCGATGGATTCCCAGTACCCTAGTCAAGAGCCTCGGTGTCATCCTGGACAACACCCTCTCATTCACACCCCATATTCACAACATCACCCGGACTGCATTCTTCCACCTCCGCAACATCGCCAGGCTCCGCCCATCACTGACCCAATCCAGCACTGAAATCCTAGTTCACTCATTTGTCACATCACGCATAGACTACTGCAACGCCCTCCTCACCGGACTCCCCACCAAACTCATCAACAGACTGCAGATCATTCAGAACTCAGCCGCCCGGATCATCACCCGCAACAAATCATCTGACCACATCACCCCTGTCCTCATTCAACTTCACTGGCTCCCAGTACACTACCGTATCCAATACAAAACCCTACTCCTCACCTACAAAGCTCTCCACAACCTAGCCCCCAGTTATCTCTGTGACCTCCTCCAAGAATACACTCCCTCCCGCTCCCTCCGCTCAACCTCTGCTGGACTACTATGTATCCCCACATCACGACTCACTACAATGGGTGCCCGGTCATTCAGCTGTTCAGCACCCAGGCTCTGGAACTCCCTCCCCCCACACATAAAACAATCAGACACCATTACAACCTTCAAGTCACAACTCAAAACTCACCTGTTCAAACTCGCACACAACGTCTAACTGATCACTGTTTTGATTGTTTTTTTTGTTTTGTTTTGTCTTGTTTTTGTTTTATTTATTTCTTATTGCTTATGTTTATTTATTTTTACACAATGTCTTGTTTTTTTTAAATAATGTATGATGACTATATGCTCTGTAAGGTGACCTTGGGTGTCTTGAAAGGCGCCTCTAAATTAAATGTATTATTATTATTATTATTATTATTATTGAAGGAGTTGGTTGGGGCATCTGTCTCATGCTGCTGGTGGGGTTGGACATCTGGCTCACGTCGTTGTTCACCTAAGGTGAACCACTGGGAAGGCAAAGAACACACAAGTCCCAGTCAGTAATAAGTGAACAGTAATAGCAAGTCGTTTCTTCATAGTCCGAAAGAGCTTAATTTACATTCAAGGATTATTTTTTCTGAGTATGAGAAAAAAGTATGAGGATACTAATATAAAATGAAAAAAACAACTGGATATGAATATTAAATGATGGCACAAAGAAAATAATTACATACAAAATAAAAATCTAAGATATAATGTCTAAAGCGTGCAACGGTTATAGAAAAATACATTTAGAAATGTATTTGTAGCGACAGCTTTCCAATAAAGGCCACCAAGAGGAATACGTGGCCTCCATGCAGTTACGCGTTTTTCCAAACTGGTGAATGGAAACTTGTAGATGGTAATCCAGTCCAATAAATAAAGGATAAAGGTGATGACAATTTCAATGTTAACAATGATGACGACGACGGTACACAGTAAATATCAGGACCGCCACTAACCCCCTTTCCATAACTTTGCAGATCCCAGTGCCCAGGTATATAGATTAAACCCCACCCATGTGCCAATCAAACGGAAGTGACATGAACCAAGAACAGGGTGAACCCATCAAAATAAACCAACAGAAAAAGCAGACAAATATAAATGTTGGCCCCTACTGTATTTATTAGCTTTCGGATTTTCGTAGCAAAATATGATGACAGACAACAATATCTAAACAGGAACGTTTCACTCACCGTGGAACCAAGAGTACAATATTCTGGCACAAGGACTGGATGTACCAGGAGCCTTTCTTCTTGTCTCTAAGGGCCCTATCTTGCATCCGGCGCAATTTACTTTCTCACTGGCGCATGTGTCGTTGCTAGTTTCCAACTGGCGCAGAGCGTTCTTTTCCCTCCTGCGCCACGCGTCGGTAAATTAGGGAAGGATCAATTATTTGGGAAAGAACAGCTGATACAGCGGTAATAAGTTGTACTTTTAAATCAATGCATCTGCAAACACCATACAGCAAACAGATATTTTCTTGACACAGACACGTGTCGTGTACATGCCCATAACTTTTAGGATTGATGAGTATTTGATCGTGAGACCGCGAGTGAGTGTTAAAAAGAACGAATGAATGCGGGCGCGTGTGTGTATGTGTAAAATAATTAATGAATGTGGGAGCGCGTGTGTGCGTCCATCTGTTTAGACACACGCAAACAAAACACGTCACGCATAATACAGTCAATGGCAATGTTTATTAACGGGGGGACACAGGCATATTAGGAACACAAGTCGATAACGATAATGCATACAATACTTATAAGAAACGATGTTTATAATATTGTATATTTGTATATTGTTTATAGTATTGCGTATATCATTAAATAGAACCACAGTTACAGCATATCATATGTGTGTTAAGTTTTCTTTGCCGAAATTTATTTGAGGACTCAGTACTTAAGTTGTGGAAAGGCACTCTCATTGGTTTATTGCATGTTACGCCCAAACCACAATACGGGTAATAAGGCTACTTCAGACAAACCCTTATGCGCCAGGCGCAAGAGTCATTTTTGCGCCGGTAAAATAGCAACATCGCCATAGAATCGCCCACAAAGCTACTTGCACTTGGCGCTTCTTACTTGCGTTTCAGACCGTTAAATAGGGCCCTCAGGGACATATCGGAGGGAGTGGTTGACATGGCTTTCAGGGAATCTGCTGTGCTGGGTAGCATCTCACTCATGGCGTCGCTCCAGATGTCACCAGGGCTGCAGGGTCCATCGGTCTGGGTGTTGACCCCAGGGCTGCTGGGTCCGTCAATTTGGTCGTGGTCCTCAGGTTGGACGGGTCCAGTGTTTTGCTGTTTAAACTGCATCATCGGCAGGGAAGGATCTGGAGAATCGAGAGACCGAGCAGCAGAATGTTCTGGACCAATGTTCTCGAGAATTTTTATAACAGCCAACAGATTTAGTTGATTTTATGTGTTTTACTGAGAAAACAGGAAGTTGAAGGCCGGGACCCTATAATATTCAACTAACTGTTGTTAATAATAATAATAAAAAAAATCTATTCACGTGTGCAGCTGTGAACACATTGATTGTAATTTATTGTATGATGTGTATTTTTAGGGTTATGATCAGACCTATCATTTAGCGTTCATCTAGGTGCAAAAGGCCATAAACCTGCATGGGACAAGATGGGCTAGTTAGCAGTGTATACAGAAAGACATGTATGGCTCTGCCATCATGTACAACATATCTGCATACTTCAACAAAGTACTAATAGGTCATGAATATGGATGGGAATTGATAAGAATTTCACGATTCCGATTCTGATTCCGATTCTGCTTATCGATCCGATTCCTAACGATTCTCTTATCGATTCTCATTGGGTGAGAAAATAAGTACGAATGTGTTTGTTTGTATTAAGTCTCTTTAATATCTGATCAGAAGTGTGTCTAGAATTAGGAAATTGTACATTTTCAAATCAATTGGTCTAGACAAAAAAATATATGTTTGGCTTTTAAGTCCAAATGCCATCATTATGCGCCAAAAAACTAAAAACACAGACTGAAAACAGTCAAGTAAGAGCTTTTGCCTTTTGGAATGCGAACAGTGCTCATTTGCATTCAACTTGTAACAAAAGTAAACTGACATAAACAAAATGAAGTATTGATTAGACAGAGATTTATTAGATGGGCCTACCTAATAAACTGGTTTGGAACACACACGACCGGAAACCATAGCAACGCCGGTAAACAAACCCCGAGAAGCCCAATCCCTATGAGAGCTCCCCACGCTATGGCCATCCGGAGGCGCACAGAGCTGTTGGCCGTGATATTATATATACAATTATATTATATTATATACTATTATATATAGAGCTCCGGACTGCACTGAGTTTGACGGTTGAACGCTGATTGGCTGTTACGTTACATATGTCACTCAGTTGTCACGCTGTTGAACGCTGATTGGCTCTGCATAGCCACCCTCCCCCTTCTGGCCACCATTGTACACTTTATTGTATTTTATTGTAGTACTTAACTGTGTAGCAACTGCAGTAGCTGCTATCATGGCTGTAACACGGGGAATTGATTGACCTAGCGATTGTGGTACTTGCACTTGGTTCTATGAACATCCTTTCTGTACCGACAGCGATATATTGATGCACTTTTTGTGACAAATGTACTTATTGTAAGTCGCTTTGGATAAAAGCGTCTGCTAAATGCCCTAAATGTAAATGTAAAATGTCATCACGACAAAAACTTGTCGCCGGTTCTCTCTCGGGAAAAATTCGCCCGATACGCGTCTCTACGTTCACTTTGTATGGGATCTTGTCGCCCAATTGCGTTTGGTGTGAACGCACAATGCGCTTCTTCCTCGGCGGCACCATGTTTGCTGCGTTCTGAACCAAAACAAAGCAGCGTGTGTGTGACGTCATGACGCATTTGCCGCGACCGGAACCAATAAGCGGAATCGTTAAGCAGGCTTGCTAATGATGCCAAGGAATCGGTTGACTCGGCACCGGTTCTGAACAAGAACCGGTTCTCGATTCCCATCCCTAGTCATGAACCTGCAATAAGATTGATGGGTTGTAGTTAGCAGGTGTCTTTTTGAAGTGTTCCTGTCACAGGAACGCATAAGGAAGCGTCATCAACGCACCCACTCACGTGGTGTGAGAAATACTGACTTTGTATGTGTCGTGGTCTTTCTCTTTCCTTGTCTTGTTTTGGTGTGTTTCCCTGTGTTTACTGTTTTACTTTGGTATCTCTGTTTTTGTTTCTCCCCATGTCCTGTCAAGTTTCCCTCCTGTGTGATTACTGCTCCCTTCCCTAATGTGTTTCAGCTGTTCCTCGTTGCGTGCCCTGTGTTTGGTATTCAAGCCTGTGTCTTTCCTTTGTTCCTTGGATCATTGTGGTTTGTGGTGAGTTGTGTCCTGTGTGTTACCTGTGTTACCGGTCTTACCGGTAGACAACAGCCCGCCCGACGCCATCAACACTGTGCCTTCCCCCATCGCTGATGCTGGCTTGGCGAGGAACGGCCACCCCCCTCCTCTGCATTCCCCCATCGACGATGACCTCCAGCCTCATCTCTCCCATAGCCACAACAACAACTCCAGCTCCAATGTCTCCCTTTGCGATTTTCCAGCCGAATTTAAGAAACTGGAATATGCTGGCATCAAACTTGCATCTGTGTCAATGATAGCATCGCCAGGTCAAGGCCGCAGGCTGCTAACACCCAGGAGGATGGCGCCCCAGCCCCCCCCCCCCCGTACTGATAGTAGTCCTGAGTATTACTGAGACAAAAAAGGGTTCAGCCGTAGACACAGTATAAAGGAAGTTTCACATAATCTGCTGAACCCAAGGTTGCCTACGTCAAAGCAGGGCAACTTTCGCATTCATGCTGTAACCACTAAGAGAGTAAACAAAGGGAAACTTAGACACACTGCTAACCTCACAAATCTCATATCTATTGCCTCCAAACCAAAAACAACCTTAAAGCCTATCAACAGCACCATCAGGATGGCTCTACTTAATGTGAGGTCTCTTAATAACAAATCATTTTTAGTTAATGATTTTATTAACACTTCTAAACTGGATTTTATGTTTTTAACTGAAACATGGCAGGAACAAAATAACAGTGCAACCGTTCTGATAGAGACAGCTCCTCCCGACTATAACTTTTTTGATGCATGTAGATCTGGAAAAAGAGGTGGAGGGGTTGCTGCTATATTTAAAAATGTATTTCAGGGGAAACAGATGTTATTTGGTGATTTTCCATCGTTTGAATACCTTAGTGCTGTATTGAAATGCTCCCCCAGAGTTCTCCTATTAATTATTTAAGGGCCACCAACATATTCTGCAATTTTTTTCGATGACTTCACAGAATTATTGTCTAGCATCTCCACAGAATTTGACTGTCTAGTTATAACTGGTGACTTCAATTTTCATATTGATGATTTGAATGACAAGTGTGCAAAAAAACTTTTTACCATTTTGGACACATTTGAACTGTCTCAACATGTGAAAGAGGCTACTCAAGGGGCACACTCTAGACCTGGTTATCACAAAGGGCCTCAATGTTTCTGATCTCTCTATGACTGATCCTTCCTTGTCTGACCACTTTTGTGTTTTCTTTAACATATCTTTTATTCCCGACATACAGACAAAATCAAACACTGTCAAAAAACGGTATATCAATGAAGATTCTAATGTACTTTTTAAAAAGGCCATCTCCTTGCTACCACCTCTTAACCCATGTTCTGCTGATGATCTTGTAGAAAACTTTAATTTGAAAATTTTGAAAGTCATAGATGTCATTGCACCTTATAAGGTTAAAATGATTTCTGGAAAGCAAAAGGCACCCTGGAGAAAAGCTGCTTCTGTAAGGGCACAGAAAAAAGAATGCAGGAAGGTTGAACGCATCTGGCGTAAAACAAAACTTCATATTCACCATGATATCTATAAAGAGAGCCTCCGTGCCTACAATTTAGACTTAAAAAATGCTAGAGAAACATTTTTCTCCAATATCATTAAAACCAACACTAATAATGCAAAAACCCTATTTGCAACTGTTGACAGACTGACCAACCCCCCAACACAAATTCCACCTGATCTCCATTCCATGCAGAAATGCAATGAGTTTGCAGCTTTTTATACTGATAAAATTGAAGGTATCAGACGCGCCATCAATATCGCCACTTCAAACAAAAATGTTGGACTACCACCCTGTTCAGGCAAAAATAACGTGGCAAGGATGGCATGCTTTAATGTTATAGACTCTCAAAATCTTGTGGAAACTGTGACACAACTAAAGACATCCACCTGTTGCCTTGATACTATACCTACCAACCTCTTTAAGAATGTTTTCGACTGCCTAGCAGCAGACATATTGCAGATAGTTAACAACTCTCTCCAGTCAGGCAATTTCCCAAAAGCTTTGAAAACTGCAGTTATTAAACCCCTTTTAAAAAAGCGGAGCCTAGATGCCTCTGTTATTAACAACTACAGACCAATATCAAATCTACCCTTCATAAGTAAAATCATTGAGAAAGTTGTCCTCCAGCAACTTAATCACTTCCTGGCATCAACTGGTTGCTATGACACCTTCCAATCAGGATTTTGACCCCTGCACAGCACGGAGACCGCCCTTATTAAAGTTGTAAACGACATCCGTCTTAACACAGACTCGACACGACACTGTAGACCATACATTACTTCTGGACAGGTTAGAAAACTGGGTGGGGCTTTCAGGCACCGTCTTAAATTGGTTCAGGTCCTACCTACAAAATAGGAACTACTTTGTTTCCATTGGCGACCTTGTATCAGAATCAACCAACGTGACATGTGGAGTCCCACAAGGTTCGATCTTAGGACCCTCTTTATTCAACATCTACATGCTCCCACTAGGGCAAATCATGCAAAATAACAATATTGACCATCATTGCTATGCTGATGACACGCAAATCTATGTATCGCTATCACCAAATGACTATCGGCCCATAGATCTGCTGTGCCAGTGCATTGAGCAAGTGAAAGAATGGATGTGTCGAAATTTCCTTCAACTAAATGAGGACAAAACAGAGATAATTGTATTTGGTTCTAAAACGGAAAGGCTTAAAGTAACCGAACACCTTCACTCTCTGTCCCTGAAAACCTCAATCAAAGCCAGAAATCTAGGGGTTATCATGGATTCAGATTTACATTTCGACAGTCACATCAAATCAGTTACAAAATCGGCATATTATCACCGTAAAAATGTAGCAAGACTTAGAGGGCTCATGTCCACCGAAGACTTACAAAAACTTGTACATGCTTTTATCACTAGTAAGCTTGATTACTGCAATGGTCTCCTTACAGGTCTCCCAAAACAAACTCTGAGGAAGCTTCAGCTTGTTCAGAATGCTGCTGCTAGAGTTCTAACAAAGACCAAAAAATTTGATCATATTACACCAATTCTGAAATCGTTACATTGGCTTCCTGTAGGTCAGAGAATTTACTTTAAAATCATGTTGCTAACCTATAAATCCCTACATGGTTTAGGCCCAAAATATTTAACTGATATGCTTCCACTACATCAGCCTAACTAGACCACTAAGATCCTCTGAGACCAATCTGTTAATTATCCCCAGAGTAAACACAAAACATGGGAAAGCAGGATTTAGTTACTATGCAACAAATAGCTGGAATAAACTCCGAGAGGATTTAAGACTTGCCCCAACTCTGAGCACCTTTAAAACAAGACTGAAGACTTTTATGTTTGCTATAGCTTTCTGCTAAATCTTAAATACATTGCACTTTCTAAAAAGCTTTTTTAACTTTGCCTTTATTTTCTATTTTAATACTAAAATGCCTTTTTCTATTTTATGTTTGCTTTAGCTTTCAGCTAAATGTCTATTATTTTATTTTATTGTATGACAATGTTTATATGTGAAGCACTTTGAGTCTGCCTTGTGTATGAAAAGTGCTATATAAATAAAGTTGCCTTGCCTTGCCTACCTTCCCAGATAGCAAACAATCATTGAAACTATATCAACATTCCGTTGTCAACATTAAATCATTGAATCAACATCTGAACTCTGATGTTGAAAATGTAATGCCCTAAATTAAATAGCCTATAATGAATATCCTGCTTTACCGACAGCCAGGATGTTAAAAAGTTATGGAAAAATTGAAAGCTTGTATGCCCTAGCCTAAAACACGGACCACAACACACTGTTTAAGGTAAAAACAACAACATTTTATTACAGGATTACATGACGTCACGTCTTCCACTCCCTCCTGCCCGGTCTGGCGCATAGCGCAGCCACTTTTGAACAGCCTGGGCAAAAGTGTATTGGGTGTAGAGCTGTCCCAAACGATTATTTTTCAAACGATTAATCTAGCGATTATTTTTCCGATTAGTCTACTAATCTAACGACTAACATTTGACTCACCCTTATGCAAAGTAAATCGCGCGAGAGAAGTGTATTTAATCCAAGGCGAGCACTGTATTATTATGAACTCCTACGAGGAATTCAAAGTTCAAATCACAGCCAAGGGGAACACGGTTGCCCATAATATGGCTAGGGTGGCGTGCTGGCAAAAAATAGCCGACCGTGTTAATTCGTAAGTGATTGTTTCATGGTGCTTCAGGCCCCGTTCACACGAAGCCGATTTCATGGCGAAACCGCAAAGGTCTTGTACGGTTCGGCCTTCCGTACACACGAAGCCGGCGAATCCGCTGACCGAAACCGCAAACTTCTGAAACCAACCTCGGAGGTGGTTTCAAACCTACCCGGTTTCGTTTTGGATTCGTGTGTACGCCTGAAACCGACTGAAACCGCAAACCATGACGTCATCGCCCCACCCCTCGACCTTCTAGCCAATGGCTCTTAAGTCCGCGGAGTCTCAGAAATAACATGCGAGCATGCGCATAAGGGCAGCCTTAATGCGCATGCTCGCCTCTTCTTCTTATTTCATTTCTTCTGGATTTCTGTACCAGAAGAGGCGCCCCTTATGGGCCCGGAATGTGTACTACAGCGTTTCTACAGATCTACCCGGTTTCGCTTGGCTTCGTCTTTACGGAGATACTTTGAAACCGGATAGATCGAAACCGTAACGGTTTCGCCCGTTTCGGCTTCGTGTGAACGGGGCCTCAGTATCTTTGAAAGACACTGCCAGTTATTATAACCCACCACAAGGCGCGTGTCAGCAACTCTAGCTTCACTAAACCGGTTTTACTGGGTCTATTGACATAAAACAAAGACTTGCATAGAGGTTGAAGTAAAACAAAATAACCACAAACAAGTTCCTTTATTTTTCTTGTTATGATCCGTTATATTGTAGGCTCCATTCAGGGGTCTCATTTATAAAACTGTGCGTGGGATCGTTACTAAAAATGTGCGTACGCCCAGAAGCCAAGTTTTGCGTGCGCCAAAAAATATTCGGATTTATAAAACACTGCGTACGCACACCTGTACGCAAACTTTGCTTTATAAATCACATACTGACTATAATTGTGCGCAGCTGAATCAGCTTCACGTTCCGCCCTCTACACGCCCCTTTTTAACCATAAATGGTCAATGCAAATGACCTCATGAATGCGATCTGCATATAAAACAGACTCAGATGCCGGTATTATGTCTTGTTGGAAACAATGGCAGAAGTACTGAGAAAATCCAAAAAGCGAAATTTCACGGAGGTTGAAGTGGAGACACTTGTGGGTGAGATGGAGGCCCGAAAGGTAGTTTTGTTCGGCGGTCACGGGATTGGAATCGCCAACAACAAAAAGCAGAGTGAGTGGCAACATGTTGCTGCAGCAGTGAACTCTGTCAGTAGCACGGAGCGCACTGTCCCAGAATTAGAAAAATAAGTGGTCTGACATAGAGTTACATATTTTTATGTAGCCTACCAATAAATCGTTATGGTCCCTAAATACCCTCTCCCTCCGAATCCTGCATGGTCCGCCAGAAGTGCCATATGGTGCAGCATTACCACGGCCGGCGCTCACCTCTGTATTTATAGGGTTACGGTAATAAGACTGACGAGAACGCCTTGGATAATCAGTTTGTAATTACCCACGTAAAATGTTCTTGAACATAACCCCTTTTTAATGCCTGATTTGTCATGAAAAGCATCAAGAGTAACGGACAACGATTGTGATGAGTGTGGCTTGGTTTTTCACACTTGGGATTTAATTGACATTTGATCATGTGTTTACAGTGTCACATAAAAATATTATGTTATTGACACATGTTGGACAGATGCTTTATTCCATGCAGTCGCGCCGTCAGTGGACAGTATGGAGTGACGGGATTAAATATAGAGAATTTCTTTTTATTTCTATTCTAAGGAGATATTTCTGGATAAATAACGCAGCGGACTTAAATTATTCTGATTAGGATTTAACGCATGATACGGGTTGAAATTAAATTGATGAAGGGCGATGATAAAACATAATCGTTCTTCTCACTCTGCAATTCTTCGGTCTGACTTCAGTTCACCACCACACCGTCTGTGTCGCCAATTCTCCTTTTCCTCCAAACCATGCGTACGCATGGGTCAGAGTTTGCTTAGGGCTGCGCACATTTTCCCGTCAAGTTGGTTTTTTATAGATCACAACCTTGGCGTGAAAAGTCACGTACGCCAATTTCAGCCCCGTTTTGTGCGTACGCAACGGTTATAAATGAGACCCCTGATCAGTACACAGTGTATTATGTATCATCATCCCTTTTCCCATATATGTGGGGCCTCATGTTTGCTCCTACGAAACTGGGGCCAAGTCAAAAATAAATATAAAATATTATTCAATGTGGTGAGTTGTAAGCATCCATTTGAATAATTTCAGGTGAATCTAGCTAGCCTATGATTCGGTTTTACGACTATTGAGGTGATTTTTCTTAACAATTCTCACAGTTATAACATGAATTTGTAGAATGTCACTGACATAGCGGTTATATAAGGGATAATGGACAACACGGCACTTGACTATAGGTTAATGTACGTTGAACGTGCGGGGCCACCTCGAACTTGAAACAGACACACTGCGCAACACTAGCCGCGTTTACATGGCACATCTGATCCACATAGATTTCTATGCGGAATAGATCTGTTCCTAAAATGTGATCCCCTACTGTATACATGGCAGTAACAAAAGTGTCCTTTATGTCTCTCGCGCACACCTCGCGCACACCTGACACATCTCTGGACCGGCGGCGACATAATGGACGTCTTATCACTATTTGGCATTGTGAATTTGATTTTAATGAAAGCACAGCAGGAGAGAGCTTTTCTCTGCCTGCTCCTTAAATTAAGAAGGAGGACAGCACAGCTACGCGTCCAATCTTTATATTAGCTCGACACTGTAGACCGTACAGTACTTCTGGACAGGTTAGAAAACTGGGTGGGGCTTTCAGGCACCGGTTCAGGTCCTACCTACAAAATAGGAAATACTTTGTTTCCATTGGCGACTTTGTATCAGAATCAACCAACGTGACATGTGGAGTCCAAGGTTCGATCTTAGGACCCTCTTTATTCAACATCTACATGCTCCCACTAGGGCAAATCATACAAAATAACAATATTGACAATCATTGCTATGCTGATGACACGCTATGTATCGCTATCACCAAATGACTATCGGCCCATATATCTGCTGTGCCAGTGCATTGAGCAAGTGAAAGAATGGATGTGCCGAAATTTCCTTCAACTAAATGAGGACAAAACAGAGATAATTGTACTTGGTTCTAAAACGGAAAGGCTTAAAGGAACTCAACACCTTCACTCTCTCTCCTTGAAAACCTCAATCAAAGCCAGAAATCTAGGGGTTATCATGGATTCAGATTCACATTTCGACAGTCACATCAAATCAGTTACAAAATCTTCATATTATCACCTTAAAAATGTAGCAAGACTTGGAGGGCTCATGTCCACCGAAGACTTACAAAAACTTGTGCATGCCTCTATCACTAGTAAGCTTGATTACTGCAATGGTCTCCTTACAGGTCTCCCACAACAAACTCTGAGGAAGCTTCAGCTTCAGGGGCGCAACTGCCTACTTTCTGGGGGGTATGCAGACACATAGCAGGCGCCCCCCCTCCCTCTTTTATCTGGGCACAAATTTGACCTAAAACACACTCTGATATTGAATCAAAAAATTTATTTTGAGTGCACCAGGACAGATATCCAGTGTTTTTTTTAGAGGCAGCCTTTCTAAGATGCTCTGCCAGAGTAACATCATACCGTGCTATGAGATCAAGGATACCCAGAAAATGTCCATTTCTAGGTTTTCCTAACTGTGCATTTTTCCCCCCTCAGTGGCAGGTTTCTTTCTGCAAGGAAGAGTATGCAGTCGATCACTCGAGTCAACAGGCTCTCTGCAATTCGCTATCAATAGTTTTACCTAGGCATTAGCGGGATGCCAATTCTTTCCACATCAGATAAGCATTTATGTGGTAACCACTTGTTTCATGGTGCTTCAGTATCTTTGAAAGACACTGCCAGTTATTATAACCCACCACAAGGCGCGTGTCAGCAACTCTAGCTTCACTAAACCGGTTTTACTGGGTCTATTGACATAGAACAAAGACTTGCATAGAGGTTGAGGTAAAACAAAATAACCACAAACAAGTTCCTTTATTTTTCTTGTTATGATCCGTTATATTGTAGGCTCCATTCTGATCAGTACACAGTTGCAAGACAACAGTAACCTGTTGTTTTACTATTAGATTTAGCTAACCTGAATATTTACAAGCCTCCTCTTGATACACTGACATAAAAACGACTTTCAACCACTTTGAAAAGCTTTCTTTCATCCCTGCGAACCCTTTCTCCTTCCCAATCTTTCTTTTTCTATGTTGTGACCCTGAGGGCTTTCTTCTCCTCTCAATATTGAGGTACGTGTCATCAGATGACAATACTGTTGAAGACACTCTGGCGCTCGCCTCCAGGGCGTGGTCGAGGGGGCGCCCACTGGAGCACCGTGTGCGGAGGAGGGCCTTATCAGTGACGTTCCTCTGTTATTGATCATCATATCATGTACAATATATTTTGTTAAAATATTGTTTAACATGATTTGGTAGTGTGTATGTACTGTATAATATTGTGGCAACAGTGTTCGTGGTCGCCGTGTTCCATGTGCTGCTGGAGTTGGCAAACATTGATCACGTCACTGAGGTGCTCATGGTGGTGGGTTAGGTGGAGGGTGTTTTGTGTATGCTGTATGTGTAAATATAATAAAATTATTCAATGATTTGTGACCAGATTTTTTTTGGAACCAACGAAAATGAAGCAAAAGCTGTTACGGTGCGTGGCACTCACGTTGGGTAATACAGCGAGAATGTGCCAGGCTGGGGAGCTGGCAAAGAAGCATGAGGCGTCCGAGACACCACACATGGAGCAGCCTGTCACGGGGCGAGGCTGTGGACGCCATTTCAGTACAAGAAAAGCACCCAGTTCAGATACAAGGACAGCTAGAACCTTCACGGTACAATCTGAAGATGGACAAGTGTTTAGGAGGAACCACGTTGCTTTGGATTCAAGGTTGTTTGTGGTCAATTCATTCATATCTTGTATGTTGAGGCTCCACGAGATTTTATAAAGCAGCTTTCTACATGACGAATGCAGACATTTAAAATGAGAACGATCAACAGCTTAGTTAGATGACTAATGTTAATGCATGTTGCGGGATTTCTTTACCTGTAAGGGGAGATGAGATTTTTTATCTCACTATTGCGATCAGAATCAGACAGTAATTTAGAGCGATCGACGGTTAAGAGAGGATCGGTGAGTAGGTTCTCTGAGTCGTTTTGCTCTCCCAGACGGTGGAAGAGGTCACTTGGGGACTCCACCAAGCGTATATAACATTTCAGGATATCCTTGCAGAGAAAGGCTTAAGCTTTTGTGTCATATCTGCTCAGGTCCTGAGCCACCTTTTGTAGCTTCACCTGGAACTCCATCTCTGTTCCAAAAGTCAGATATTATAGACTGTTTTGTAATTGTTGTGTTAGGAGATATAGGCCTAGGCATTTCTCAGGGCGTTGGCCACAGTGCCAGGCATTAAACTTGAATCTTCCTTGTTGCATACACACCTAAGACAGGTCCATCGGCAAGAGTAACTTCTTAGTAGCTGCTCTGCTATGAAAACCGGCTTCACTCCATTTCTATGAAGGGCACAGTATTACTCAAAACGAAGAAACAAAAGCATGTTACCTAACCTTGACTTGATAGGCTATTCATTTTCTCCAACTTGTATCTAACCCCCACAAACACAGACTAATATTTACCAGGGATGAATCTTTGCAAAAAGGACAATCTATATATTTTGTTAAAATATTATTGAACATGATTTGGTAGTGTGTATGTAGTATGTACTGTATAATATTGTGGCAACAGTGGTCGTGGTCGCCGTGTTCCGTGTGCCGTGTGCTGCTGGAGTTGGCAAACATTGACACCGTCACTGAGGTGCTCATGGTGGTGGGTTGGGTGGAGGGTGTTTTGTATATGCTGTATGTGTAAATAAAATAAAAATTATTCAATGATTTGTGACGATTGTTTTTGGAACCAACGAAAATGAAGCAAAAGCTGTTACGGTGCGTGGCACTCACGTTGGGTAATACAGGGGGATGTTCCAGGCTGGGGAGCTGGCAAAGCAGCATGAGGCGTCCGAGACACCACACATTGAGCAGCCTGTCACGTGGCGAGGCTGTGGACGCCATTTCAGTAGAAGGAAAGCACCCAGTTCAGATACAAGCACAGCTAGAACCTTCACAGTACAATCTGATGATGGACAAGTGTCTAGGAGGAACCGCGTTGCTTTGGAATCAAGGTTGTTTGTGGTCAATTCGTTCATATTTTGTCTATCGAGGCTCCCCGAGATTTTATAAAGCAGCGCTCTACATGACGAATGCAGACATTTAAAATGAGAACAATCAACAGCTTAGTTAGATGACTAATATTAATGCATGTTGCGGGATTTCTTTACCTGTAAGGGGGGATGAGATTTTTTATCTCACTATTGCGATCAGAATCAGACAGTAATTTAGAGCGATCGAGGGTTAAGAGAAGATCGGTGAGTAGGTTCTCTGAGTCGTTTTGGTCTCCCAGACGGTGGAAGAGGTCACTGGGGGACTCCACCAAGCGTATATCATATTTCAGGATATCCTTGCAGAGAAAGGCTTAAGCTTTTGTGTCATATCTGCTCAGGTCCTGAGCCACCTTTAGTAGCTCGACCTGGAACTCCATCTCTGTTCCAAAAGTCAGATATTATAGACTGTTTGGTAATTGTTGTGTTAGGAGATATAGGCCTAGGCATTTCTCAGGGCGTTGGCCACAGTGCCAGGCATTAAACTTGAATCTTCCTTGTTGCATACACACCTAAGAGTGACTCCATTTCTATGAAGGGCACCTGATTGCTCAAAACGAAGAAACAAAAGCATGTTACCTAACCTTGACTTGATAGGCTATTCATTTGCTCTAACATGTATCTAACCCCCACAAACACAGGTGGAAGAGGTCACTTGGGGACTCCAACAAGCGTATATCATGTTTCAGGATATCCTTGCAGAGAAAGGCTTTCGTGTCATATATGCTCAGGGCCTGATCCACCTTTAGTAGCTTCACCTGGAACTCCATCTCTGTTCCAGAAGTCAGATATTATAGACTGTTTTGTAATTGTTGTGTTAGGAGATATAGGCCTAGGCATGTCTCAGGGCGAGGGCAAATGCGAGAGAGTGCTGATTAACTTCTTAGCAGCTGCTCTGCTATGAAAAACGGCATGACTCCATTTCTAGGAAGTGTACAGTAGTGCTCAATACAAAGAAACATTCTTTGACACACACACACACACACACACACACACACACACACACACACACACACACACACACACACACACACACACACACTACGTTGAGCGCTTTAGATCTACTTTGAAAAGCGCTAAATTAATGCAATTAATTATTTATTGTATTATTATTACCTATTGAGATTGTGTTTGAACAGCGAAAGGAGCCATCCGCTTTAGTTCAGGCTCTCCTATTATCATCCTCCACAAACATTTTTCTAAAGTGACACGCGTCCGGTCTCAGAGAAGTATTTGTTTACCCAGAAGGAACCAGAAAGACCATGAAGCAATTAAAATATGATGCACACGCACACACACACACACTTTGGCAACCCGGTCTCAACCCCTCGGGCCAGGTGGCCCAGGGGAGAGGCGGTGAATGGCGTATACCGCCGATATCCACCAGTCGGAGCCAGAGAACGTCCATTGCGTCACCCTAATCGGCGCAAAAGAGAACATCTGCGGCGGAGAACGAGGAAGACCACTAGGTACCCTTTAAAAGGCTTTGGCTCGTTTTCTTAGGCAGGAGAACTGGGAGCACGAGTGAACCTCCAGGACCCGATATGGACGGGTCGACAAGTGGATCTAGCGGGCCTCTCCCCATCGTTCCCGAGGGAGCCCGCACATACGGACGTTAGCCGACGAGGAACGCCCCGCCGGCACAGCTCTCCAGACGGGAGCGACCTCCCTCTCCAGGGACAAGACCGGCCCGGCCGGAGAGACAATGGCATTGACTTTACCACGGCTCACGGTGCCATTAGTATAATTTTCGTTTATCCCGCGTTGGGCACCGACCCACGCGTTTCAATTCAGTTTATTGATGGGTATTTTGGCTCTCTTCAGGGTGCCGGATCATTTGGATCAGCTCACCAACAAGAGCTCCCAAACGGCTCTTCATATTACCACTTATACCTTTTATAATTTAGCCAAATGTGTAGGGCCTATACATCACTTACATTTTATAATACATAATCCTAGCCTATTAGTATTCAACAGTAAAGAATACTTTTTCTAATATCGATAAATTGCGGTAACGATTGTTTTCATTGCATATGAGCGCAACGCGCATCCCCGCCCCTCGCTGCTTGCTTAATGGTATGATCGTTGTCTATCCACACTTCATTTTGTTGCATGCATGAACCTGACTGACAGTCAGTCACAGCACACACGCATAGCATGCACGGAGCACCCGTAGAGCGGACACTTCATATCATTCTGCCTCAAAAGTTTTCCCAAAAATAAGAGCCGGCTCCTTGAACCGGCTCGTTCGCGACCGACCCTTCACTAATTCAGCTCAACCAGTACATATTGCGAAGATAAATATTCAAAATGGTACCTCTCCGAGACCTCAAGCTAAACATTAAGTTGTGCAATTTCAATGAACTTGGGGATTCATTGATTTGTGACCAGATCGTTTTTGGAACCAACAACAAGAAGATTAAGCAAGCTGTTCAGGTAAGTTGCACTCACGTTGGATAATACAGGGAGGCTGGTGAGCTAGCAGAGCGGCATGAGGCGTCCGACGACGACACACATGGAGCGGATGCGAAGTGGAAAGGGACATTGCACATCGTTTTCTCGGAATCTTAACATTGGAAACAACCGTCCGAACCGTCAACCCAAATCGGACTGCTCCGCGTTCTGTCAAATCTGATCAGCCTGACACGGCCAGGTCACTTACTTCCTGTTTACCTCCCTCTGAAGTCACAGAAAAATACGAAAATGTCGAAAAGGAACAGGTCACAGCAGCATAGATATGACAGGTGCACTAGCGGGCATGTTTAGCAATATAATAATGACTTAACCTCCTAAACTCATTAATATTAGCCCTTCCATTAAATGTATTTTAATTCTTTGTCTTTCATTTAGTTATTTTCTTTGTATTTAAAGGGTTACTGTTCCTCCTAAAGGGTAAAAAAAAAAAAATTAATGTATTGGCCTGCTAAATTAGAATTATTTGTCACTTCTCATTTTCATGCAGATGTAGCTCTGCAGTCAACACGGGCAGATTCAGGGTCCAGCAAAGGGGAAGCTGAGCTAGCTACCGAGGTGAGGGATTTCATTTTTTTGAATTTGTATTGTTGTATTGCATTGATTTGTATTTTCTTCCACCCTCAACAACACCCCGAAAAGGTATGCTCATCTATGAAACCATTGATGGTGTAAACAGAAAGTGGTAGAGGTTGCCAAAAATTCTAACATGTTATATGCAATCTAACAACAGCATATAGACTTATGGCATGTAAAAGAGTGACAGTATTGCGAAGTAAATTGAGTTTATTAAGTGTTCATGCATTTTGCATGATTTTTCTAGTCATGTCGTAGCCTCGTTAAGCTACGGCCCGGTTAGGAATGTCCCGCGGCCCGGCACCGGTCCGCTGCCCGGTGGTTGGGGACCGCTGATATACTTGACTAAAAGTAAAATAATACCCAATTACAACCAGTTAAGAAAGACCAAATCTCGTTGACATGTAGCTTATATACATCCCACAAATCCACTCAGCTATGCAAGAAATATGTTTTCATATTTTAAATGGGGATTTCATTGATAAAAAATATCTTCTGTGCCATTAAAATGACACTGAATTATTATGATACAACTTCTTAATATGCTATTAATTACGACTACCCTACATTCAAACATTCCCTGTTGTGACAACGACAACCTCATTGTTGGCATTGTATTGGATAACAAACACCCCCACTTCCATTAAGTGCTCCTCCACCAACTGCACATCTGAAAGCAGCTCCTGGAGGTCGTTTTGACTCAGGCATGTCATCAGGACAGTCGAGGTCAATTTCAACGTGAGTGTCATATTGAGCCAGACTGTCCCGGTGGCAGCCTTTACATATGACCCGACCCTCTGACAAAAGCCACAGGCCTCGCAGCGATTGTTTTTGGCCTTTAGGTTGAAGGCCAGCTGCCCTTCGTGGCAGCTGCTGCACTGCCGTTGGTAAGCTAGTTTGACTCCACAGACTTGTCCCCGCACCGTGGTGATCCCCTCCTGCTCCACCTCCTCCTCCTCTTGCTGCTCCACCTCCTCCTCTTGCTCCACCTCCTCCTCCTCCTGCTGCTCCACCTCCTCCTGCTGCTCCACCTCCAGTTGCTGCCTCGCAACTGATTCTGGAACCAGGACCTCCTCCTCTGAGACCCGGATGGCGGTGGTCTTCGTAGACGTCAGAAACAACCCTCCCCATTCACGGACCGAGAGGTCCGTCAGGACATAGGACACGCCATGCACCACTTTCCCAATAAGCCCCCCCCCAGAGGGACAGCCTAATCTTCCCGGTGTGGTCAGCAACATGGCAATCCTTGACCTCCCGCAGATTGCCATAGACATTGACCATTTTACTGCCGGCCTGCAGCCACACGACCTTCGCCTCGATCTTTCCAACCTACAATACAGGAAAAAAGACACCACATCTACTCAACCCTCATATTGAATATGGAAGATTCATACAAGTTGGTCCTTGTTTCCTATCAAGTATTGAACCACTTACTTTCTGTTTTTTTTGGAGGCCAGCCACCTGCGCTACAGTGAATGTGCGATCACTGGGTTCCCTGTAGCCAAAGTCAAGGGACACCAACTCCTCCAGCGTAGACGTAAGATTTATATGGATTTCAAAGTCAGCCCCATCATGCACTGTACAACCGAAGAGATAAGCGCACAATTACAATACATGTCCATGCATACCAACAGTTATACTGCCAACACCCCCCCCGCCCACCAGCTCTAAATCATTTAAAACAAGAGACCAATAGACCAGACATTTATTATTTGAATTGATACAAACCATGATTGACGATTGACGATTGAAAAGGTGCACTAAAACATATTAAGCCTCGCTCTTGATATTTATCAGCCATGAATCATTTCAAAATAGAACAAATAGGTTACTTTGCCACTAAATGTGTAATCACCACAAAATCTTTTAAGGCTCTCAGTGTTATTTAAGGAAACAATGGACTGAGAGCATAATTAATGTGCACATAATTTTTCATGTGCAATAATCTTCAAATATGTTATAAATTATCTTTGATTGCGTAAAGATTGTAAATGAAGTGTCATTAGCTATAAAGTACTCTACACTTCAAGAATACTTAATTCTGTTTGAATATCCTGTTAACTAGCACCAACAGCCCGGCCCACCACCTCTAAATCATTTCACAAGCACCGATGCACACTAGCCCTCAAACAATACACCACTTTACTTGGCCGATGAATCAAACAAGCATGCATTCGACAACATATGTATAACTTACTCTGCCTTTTCTCGACATTGCCTAGCTTCAAGGGCGTGTGTTTGGCCGCTGCCTGCTCAAAGCGTCCATGCTTCCCTGCTTACACGACGGCTCTTCTATATTCGTCTCGGGACATCTGCAAGATGCATTCAAAATATTTTGAATTCTTCACGGGCAACACGCTATGGAGGTAGCCCTGTACGACGCTCTCTTCCTCGCAGACTCTGGCGCGTTTTGGTGCAGAACTAGCCATCTTCAATCTGCAAGTGAATGGCATGGAAAAACACTGTAAGTAGTGTATCTGTGATCTAATGAGGTCACCAGGTGAGAACATAAGGCTTGATTACTGGACAGAGCTAAGGCTGCCTGATCTTCATTTTGCATTTAAATGCTAGTTAGGGGGGCCCAGCAGAAAGTGCAAGGCAACTTATTATAATTGTTAGATTTATTAGGGGGCCAGGCACAAGGTCCGAGGCAATCTTGTGTCTGGTTGTCTATTTTATTTTGTTGTTGCATCTTTATATTCCATGGGCTGCTGTAACAAGTTAATTCCCCATGCATGGAATAAAATAAAGTTCTTATCTTATCTTAACCTACTGTTATTGTGGGTGATTTTATGTTTATTATTCCGCTGTAAGTCATTCCTACGTTTGACTTACACAGCCTAAACCACTAGCACGCTTTTGATGAAACTTTCTACAGCTGTAGAGGCTGACTCAAGATTAACAGAGAATAAATATTACACTGATTGGTCCAAAGGTTGCACTAGAGCAACAGTCCAAAATGAAAACTTTGAACAAACATATCTCCTAACTGCTTTGACTTAGAGTCATGAAACTTTGTTCAGACATGCATATCCTCACGGTGAACAAATATGCCTCAAGAACCTATGACTTTATTTAGATTTACGACTATCTTTCACTCAGACAAAAGCTTTGCCACACATCATCTCTGGAGCAATGTCTTCAATCTGACTTAAAGCGAAGTCTATAATAAAGATTAAAGCACTTATATCAATGCTTATATCAACAACAAAATGGACTCTTATGATCTTGAGTCCAATACAAAAGTTGTTCAGAATCAAATTCTGAACAAGATGAAGTCAACATGTTTTCAATTATGACGTTGCATCGAAATAGGCGTGGCCTATGACCAAAATCAACACAGTTCATAGACGGTATGTTTGATTTGAGTGGGACCAACTTAGTGACTGTTGGGGATCAACGTTCCAACTGCTCAAGTAAATGAGTCAATTGACAAAACAATATGGCCGCCAGAGGCTTAAAATCGTCCAAATTTAACTTAACGCCAAAAGGCGGGGTTAACTTAACCCAACCATCATCAAACTTCAAAGGCACATGGGTCAAGAGGAACCTCTCCAAATTGTATCCATATCGGGCTAGGGAGCGGTAAAACAATTAACTAAAAATGCAACCTCTTCAAATTGTACCCAGATCGGGCGATCAATTAACTGATAAAACCAATGACCAGATTGGTTTTGGGACCAACGAAAATAAAGCAAAAGCTGTTACGGTGCGTGGCACTCACGTTGGGTAATACAGGGGGAATGTGCCAGGCTGGGGAGTTGGCAAAGCAGCATGAGGCGTCCGAGACAGCACACATGGAGCAGCCTGTCAAGTGGCGAGGCTGTGGATGCCATTTCAGTACAAGGAAAGCACCCAGTTCAAATACAAGGGCAGCTAGATCCTTCACAGTACAATCTGATGATGGACAAGTGTTTAGGAGGAACTGCGTTGCTTTGGATTCAGGAGCATGGTCTGGAGCTCATGCAGGGGGAGCAGATCAGACTATGTTCAGACAGACACACTGAAGAATCACCTGTTTTTGTGATGTTTTGTAACTTTGATAAGTGAAATAAATATTTTGCTTTTATCATAAGGTGTTAGAACAGGGAAATATAAGAGAAGTCTAAGAGAATTTAAGTTAAATGTAATGATATGTTTGGTAATGTTTTATGGAGAGCTTGAAAATGTATCTTGTTGAAGTAACATAGTCAGAATGGAATGTCTATAGCTCGACTATACTTATCATCCATCAACAGATGGCGCTATGGGTATTTAGTGTGACAGGCAGGCAGCCCATTGAGCGAGTCGGTCAAGAGAAAATCTGTTGATCCTGTACATGCATGGCGAAGAGACACATTTAAAAAGAGTAACTCCTAGAAACCATCTACTCGTCCTATTTCTTATACATGAGGAAACATTGCACTGGTAACGGCAAAAATTCAGAGATGTTGGTTTGTTGGTTGTTTGTGGTCAATTCTTTCATATCTTGTATGTTTAGGCTCCTCGAGATTTTATAAAGCAGCTTTCTACATGACGAATGCAGACATTTAAAATGAGAACGATCTACAGCTTAGTTAGATGACTAATGTAAATGCATGTTGCGGGATTTCTTTACCTTCAAGGGGAGATGAGGTTTTTTATCTCACTATTGCGATCAGAATCAGACAGTAACTCAGACTAGAGCGATCGACAGTTAAGAGAGGATCGGTGAGTAGATTCTCTGAGTCGTTTTGGTCTCCCAGACGGTGGAAGAGGTCACTGGGGGACTGTTTTGTAATTGTTGTGATAGGAGATATAGGCCTAGGCATGTCTCAGGGTGAGGGCCAATGTGAGAGAGTGCTGATTAACTTCTTAGCAGCTGCTCTGCTATGAAAAACGGCGTGACTCCATTTCCAGGAAGTGTACAGTAGAGCTTGTTGAGTATTCTCGAAGAAAGTTGTCCAATCCCGGGTTGCTTTAACTCACTTCATTTATTATAAAGTCGTCGGCATGGTAAGTGAAGCTATACGGAGGGAATTGTATCTAACACGAGTGAGAGATAATAACTCTGGCTACTACGGGACATGGGCAAAGGCCCATGTCCCCTCGCGGGTGTCGCTGAAAATCTCTGGCCCCTTCTGGTAGTGTGCACAGGTAAGGGACCGTCAAGTGGGCGTGGCCTAGTGGGCGTGGTGGCTTCGGCTTCTTCAGGTGATGCCTTCTGTGGTGGAGCCGCTTTCAATAAGGTCTTGCTCCCCTAGTGGCTATGTATAGTATTTACGGCTTATATGTTTGGTCGTGCTTCATTGGGTCTATGTGTGGGTAGCTTAGATTCTTAAAATACGTAACAATCCCTCCTTGGTCATCTTAGATGACCATACAATAATATTTTAAATCAAAAACACCATTTACCACACCGAAAACATAGTCAAATTAGGATCAATCATCAACACCATCAACCGGAGTGGAAACAACTCTATCGAATAGAGAAAAACCACTACGCGTCCCCATAATACTGAGACGGCATTCACCTTGTGGGTCTCATTGGAAATACAGGTCATTATTTAACAATACAACAATGAACATGAATCTTGTTATCATACAATCACATGGCCAAACAGCACACAAACAAAACTATCAATAGAAATCCTGAGCTAATACTCTTGGTCATGTGCTACAAGGTCATACAATTTTCATCATGTGCAAAAGTAAAGTAAAAATTGGTAGTCATAATACAATTTTTTAAAAATTCAAGATTATTGATAGCCTAGCATGGATTCGGGTGGTTCAGGTGATCTTCGTGCATTGGTTCGCTGTTGCATGTGGGTGGTTTTGGGCGTTGTTATTATCGTAGCCATTGTTTCTTCTGTCGCCGTTGGGCCTGCAATTCATGAACCCAAGACTCGTCCCTCCTTGTCAAGGGCTCAACTCAGAGAGGTTACTCCTACATCATGGGAGCCTCCAAACAGGTTCTCCGTCGTCGTCGTGTCAGTAACAGGTGGCCTGTAAAACAACCGTCTCAAAGATCAACTGTATGCAGCGATTCAGAACAAACATAGTCTGATATGGTTGTTTTAAAATTTGTTTCTAATGGTGGACAACCAAAACAGAACCGATTCAAATCCTGCTGTTATTTGATCTCCTCATGTGACTGTTAGTCCTTGCTCGGCGGTGGTAGTTTGTAGGCTCCGGGTGTGTCTGCATCTGGTTCTGGAACTTTTGTTTCTATTGCAGAAATACAAACTCATGTTCAGCAGTTAGTTGTTCAAAAACATATTTCCATGAATTCTAATTTTAATTGTTTTACAGTATCTACTTTGATTTAATTTCACACTACATCCCTCCTTGCGCATTGCTTCAGCCATGCGCATTAAATGACAACCAAAGTTAACAACACCGTAGTTCAACCAAGTTGCTATAACCAAAAAGATGTAAAAGGGAATTAACAATGTTAAAATTTGCATGTTCAATATCACTTCTGTGTTAACCGTGTCTCATAATAACAGTTACCTTCATCATACTACCCGATTGTCCTACACTAACTATGTATATTGGATGACCTTATCTTCATTTATTCTACCTATTGCTCTCATTTGATGTTGTCCACACTTTGATTCACTCCTATGTACATTGCATACCACATCAAACGTGAATACGCCTTATTCTCTGCACAATATCCTATTGCGCCACTTTCTGCATACCACATCAAACGTGAATATGTCTTAGCAAAGTGAAGTAAAGTAAAACTCAGTTTTATCTTTACTTATTTTATAGCTACACATGTCCCGGACACGTTCATTACTATTTCCAAAACAGTCCCAGACCTAACTATACCATTACATGAACAGTATTTATTATTATAATTATCTAGTTTTTTGTTGGTCAACATCAAATCGATACATTAATTCAACCTTCTGACTTACCGACCTACCCGATTTCTCCCCGTGTGAGCCCGCGAATGACAACTCTCCCGGGGCCTCCCCATGAGCCCCATCGTTACCACCTCAGAACACTGCAGGAACGATTAGTCGATTAACGTGTGGCTTGGAGGAGGCTCCCAGGAAGTGCCACAATCCTACGTCTGACACCCGGTGAATCTTGAGCTAGGTCAATCAAAACCGTCTAAACTAGGCAGAACAAAGAGTCATCCAAACCTACAACAATTATGCACATCTGGGTATCAAATATATGGTGATATTCTATAAACAAAACAAAAACTGAACCTAAAAGAAAAATTCAGAAGTTATCGGATGAAACAAATGTTATTGTAATTGAACTACAGCAGTTGAGCTAACTCCCGCCTTGGGCACCGGTTAAAACCATGAATGCCGGGCATCCATCACTGCTTGGGTTGCAAAGGCCTGAAGAGGAAGAACAAATTTAGTACAAATGTGAACATTTACAGATCGTTTAAACTATTAATGTTGGTGAATCAAAAAACATTGATTACAACCCACACAAACATTTGCGTGTTTTGCCGATATCAACTAGGGAGTGGCTCTCTGTATTTCAGCACCTAGACACACAGACCCTCAAATATACAAACACTAAATTTACATCCTGCCTCCAACACATGGCTAGGTGTGAGGGTGGGAGGGGGCAAGGGGAAGAAAGAACTTCCCCCTGCCCCCTCAACCCAACCAAGAACCTCAACCCAACCACTCTATTGTTAGTTAAATCGAAGCCCCCGTCCCACCGTTCCCGATCTTCTTTAAGCAATATGAATAAGGAAGGGTAGGGGAAGAGAATGTTTGCAGGGACAAAGGGTGGGGAGGGGGGGGATCTGACGACTGGACCTGTGGACAGGGGGATGGGGGGGGGGGTCTGACTACTGACCTGTGAAGACTGGGACAAAGGGAGTGGGGGGGTTTCACGATAGGATCTTCTAGGGAGAGGGGGGGGGGGGTGGAGAGGGGGGGAGGGAGAGGGGGGGGGTGGAGGGGGAGAGAGAGGGGGGGGGAGGAGAGAGAGGGAGGGTGGGAGAGAATGTAACACTGTAGTTAGGCTCCCCGCTGCTCTTGGTCTCTGCAAGACCCAAGATGGCGGACGTCTGGACAAAGGAAACCCACGTCACGAAGACGCGCCGTCTCTTTAACACCACGTGGTTACACTCTACGGCTGCGTTGTATACTAATCAAAATTGCACATTAGATTTGAAATGAACCGGGAGGAATCAATCCAATTTGAACTCCTTGGCCAAGCCTCCGTTTTAATATGCAACTAAGCTAGATTAACGTTAAAAACCTGACCTTTCCTCCCCCCACCGTAAAGAGTTTGGAAGTTTGTGGCCGGTAATAAATAAACCTTATAGTGGCCCGGCTTAACTTCGGCGCTTTCACTATTTACCTTATGATGGTCTCGGCTTAACTTCGAGACATTCATCATATAAAACAAAAAACACAGGTACTACTTCTCCCACGTATTACCTGAGGTACAGACAGACACAGAGACAGAGACAGACAGAGACAGAGACAGACAGACATAACACACCGGGGGTCCCTTTGTGCAGGCTACCATTGCCTTATCAAACAGCCAGGAGTGCCCAGGTAAACAAAGGGATGGGGAGAGGGGGGGGGGGGGTAGAAGAGGGAGAGAGAGAGGGTGGGGTGGGGGGGGGGGGGGGGGGAGACTTCACGTGTCTAGGGGGTCAGGGGGTATTTTACCTTAATAATTCATCGTCTTTAATAACAAAATACCTATAGACTTGAATGTAAAATGAAGCATGCAGTCTTGGGTGGCATTTAGCGGATCGGCAGATAAGATAGTATACACTCCGAACGTCCGCTATGGTGGACGCAGACCGTGCCGGCCTCAGCGGAGAAGTTAAAGATAACTCTTGTTAATATACTATTTTGGCCCGATCTATACAGAGACCGATAATGGAGGGCTTCACCTCTCAACCAGTAGCCTACCAAGAATGATAGTTAACGACGAGTACTCAAAACAACTCAAGTGTTATGAAGGGGGGAGGTTGGGTTTTCAGAGTTCCCTGCAACCGTTGATCTGCACGTGCTGTTATGCTAGGCCTCTGCAGCAGCATCTTTGGTGGCTAAAACAAACTTACACCTAAGTGTTCTTATAACCAATCCTATTTCAGATTTAATCTTTAAAACAATGATTTATACTTACCTCAGACGTGTGTGGCCTGTTGAAGTTGTTTTAGTGTCGCGCCCGCCGGGATTCTAGGGACTTTCTTCCAAACGTCGGTGGTCACCATCTTTGTTGAGTATTCTCGAAGAAAGTTGTCCAATCCCGGGTTGCTTTAACTCACTTCATTTATTATAAAGTCGTCGGCATGTTTCGGCATGGTAAGTGAAGCTATACGGAGGGAATTGTATCTAACACGAGTGAGAGATAATAACTCTGGCTACTACGGGACATGGGCAAAGGCCCATGTCCCCTCGCGGGTGTCGCTGAAAATCTCTGGCCCCTTCTGGTAGTGTGCACAAGTAAGGGACCGTCAAGTGGGCGTGGTGGCTTCGGCTTCTTCAGGTGATGCCTTCTGTGGTGGAGCCGCTTTCAATAAGGTCTTGCTCCCCTAGTGGCTATGTATAGTATTTACGGCTTATATGTTTGGTCGTGCTTCATTGGGTCTATGTGTGGGTAGCTTAGATTCTTAAAATACGTAACAAGCTCAATACAAAGAACAATTCTTTGACACACACACACACACACACACACACACACACACACACACACACACACACACACACACACACACACACACACTACGTTGAGCGCTTTAGATCTACTTTGAAAAGATTTACAGGGGGGCATAATTTTTTAACACAGTGTATGGGGGCAAAGCGAGCGGCCGAACCGTCAACCCAAATCGGACTGCTCCTCGTTCTGTCAAATCTGAAAAAAATCCGAAAAGGTATCCTCATCTATTAAACCATTGATGGTATAAACTAGTGCTGTCAGTTAAACACGTTATTAACGGCCTTAACGCAAACCAATTTTAACGGTGTTAATTTTTTTAACGCGCGATTTTTAATTATTACTTTTAAAGAAATACAAAAATAATATTTTTTTTTTTTCTTTGGCTCAAAACAAAGAAGCAGTAGCCTGACTGCCATGTTCAAGGCAGTATGTTTGTTTGTTCATCGTTTAATTGCACTATAGGCTTTTTTTTTGTATCGTCCTGTTTTGATCAGTATATGCCAATGTTGTTATCAATAAAAAAACATTTGCACAAGGCAAGCCGATGCACTTATATGCATAAATATTAAATATTTATGCATATATATAGGATTCAATTGTGTCGATTTGAATGCTTTTATTTAAATATATATTAAGAAACCTCCATACATCATAAAAATTCCCAACAATGACTTTAACTTCAACATTCAAGACTTTTGGATGGAATTGCAAAAATATTTCCATGAACAAGTTATGTTTGCCTTCCATTAAAAAAAAAGAAGAAAAACAGAAAGAAAGAGAAATAAAAATAAAACATTTGACACGTCATATACAGGACTAAAAGTCAAATAATACCCAATTACAACCAGTTAAGAAAGACCACATCTCGTTGACTTGTAGCTTATTTACATCCCACAAATCCACTCAGCCATGCAAGAAATATGTTTCATACTTTAAATGGGGATTTCATTAATAACAATATCTTCTGTGCCATTAAAATTACACCGAATTATTATGATACGACTTCTCAACATGCTATTAATTACGACCATCCTGCATTCAAACATCCCCTGTTGTGACAACGACAACCTCATTGTTGGCATTGTATTGGATAACAAACAACCCCACTTCCAAAAAGTGCCCCTCCACCAACTGCACATCTGCAAGCAGCTCCTGGAGGTTGTTTTGACTCAGGTATGTCATCAGGACAGTCGAGGTCAATTTCAACGAGAGTTTCACATCCCCCTTATTGACCATGACTTTCCCGGTGGCAGCCTTTACATATGACCCGACCTTCTGATAGAAGCCACAGGCCTCGCAGCGATGGTTTATGTCCGTTAGGTTGAAGGCCAGCTGCCCTTTGTGGCAATGGCTGCACTGCCGTTGGGCAGCTAGTTGGATGCCACAGACTGGTCCCCGCACCGTGGTGATCATCTCCTGCTTCAACTCCTGCACCAAGTCCTGCTCCTCCTCCTCCTCCGGCTTCAGCACCTGCTTCACCTCCTGCTCCTCCTCCTCCTCCTGCTTCAGCTCCTTCAGCACCTCCTCCTCCTTTTCCTCCTCCTCCTCCTCCTGCTTCAGCACCTGCTCCTCCTCCTCCTCCTGCTTCACCACCTGCTCCTCTCCTGCTTCTCCTCCTGAGATCCGGATGGTGGTGTTCTTTGTAGACGTCAGATACAACTCTCCATTTCCACGGACCGACAGGTCCTTCAAGACGTAGGACTCGTCCTGCTTCACTTGGCCAATAAGTCCACCCCAGAGTTGCAGCTTAATCTTGCTCGTGTGGTCAGCAACATGGCAATCCTTGAGCTGCAGCATTTTGCCATGGACCTTGACCATTTTACTGGAGTTCTCCAGCCACACAACCTTCGCCTCGATCTTTCCAACCTACAATACAGGAAAAAGACACCACATTCTTATCTACTCATCCCTAATATGGAAGATTCATACCCGGCTTACAAGTTAGTCCTCGTTTCCTTTCAAGTATTGAACCACTTACTTTCTGTTTAGGTTTGAGGGCAAACACCTGCTTTACAGTAAATGTGGGTTCCTTATTATAGTCAAAGTCAATGGAATTCAACAGCCTCAGCTTGGACTGAAAATTTATAACGTAGAAAGCTCCTCCATTACCTGTACAACAGAAAAGAAAACCGCACAATTACAATACATTTCCATGCAAACCAACAGTTATACTAACAACACCAGTATACCTCTAAATCATTTCACAAAAGAGACCAATAGAAATTGAAAATCATTCAGACATTTATAATTTTAATTGATACACAAACCTATGATTGAAAAGGTGCACTGAAACATATTAAGCCTCGCTCTTGATATTTATCAGTCATGAATCTTTTAAAAATAGAACATATAGGTTTATTTTGCCACTAAATGTGTAATCACCCAGAAATCCTTTAAGGCACTCAGCGTTATTTAACGGAGACATATTATGGTGTTTTCCCAACAAGTAAACATAGTATACGAGTTCCAGAAAACACGTTTTTGAAGCTGTTCGCTGGAAATAGCTTTTTGAAAAAAAATATCGCCTACCGCTATTCCCCTCTGTTGCAGTCCCTTCAGAATGCTCTGTTTCTGGTGTCTGCAGCTTTGATGCAAATGAGCTGCTGCCCATTGACCAATGAGCTGTCAGGCTGAACCACAGCATGGAGGAGAAGGGATTGTTGCTGTTTGCGGACTCGTTGAGCTCTATATCTATCTAATATAATAATATATAGGTATTTATATAATAAATTCACACTGGCACCGAAGCTTCGGCAGCAGTCCGGCAGCTCCGGCGGGGGGAGCTCGGCGGCAGTCCGGCAACGAAAGGGATTGTACTCCCGGAGCAGAGCTGCCAGGCTTCTGCCGAGCTCCCCCCGCCGGAGCTGCTCGTCCACTGGTCCACAAAATCTTAGCTATGCTCTGATTGGAGGGGGTGGAGAAGTGGCAGGTAATATTCAAATGTGCCCCCTTCCTACGTAGTGGGGGGCGCCGAAATGTACTCGCTCGGGGTACTTTCAGAAATGCATATCTCACTCAAAAAATGTGTGTAGGAGCACCAGAGACCCAAAACAACATCCCGAATCCCAGGAAAAGTGTCGTTTTCATAATCAGGCATGCAAACTAGTCACCTTTCGGCGAAATTCGCCGTTTTGAAGAAAAAATTGACCACTTGTGTGATTCGTGGAGATCCGTTGAGGAAACATTTGGGGGGGGGGGGGGGGGGTCTGATGGCCAGCCATGGAGTCCTTGTAGCGCCTGCTAATACATTCTCAATGGAGAGGCGAGCGGACAGAGAGAAGGCGCAGCATTCTGTCAGGCGGCACGACAAGTGGGCGCACTCCCGTGGAACTGTCGCTTCCGTGCTCGTCGGACGCATGCGCGCGCTAGTGAAGCTGCGCGGCCAACCGACAGCGCGAGCGGAAAGTCGCCTACCATCTGAAACGGCCAAGCGTGAGCCCAGCGGAGCCTTTAAATGCCTCGTTTCCACCGAGCGTTTCCACCGCCGACAGTACCCTCATGGTAGGCCGGATGTCGATCGCCGCGGCAGCTACGTAAACATCCCGAAGGTGAACGACGAGAACTGATTCCCAAAACAAACATAACAAAAATATGGTCACGTAAATAAAATATACAAACGAACAGAGCTTCGTCTCCCCGCGACCTTATATTATCTAAAACGTTCTCATCGATTCAGCCAATGAGAGTGCAATCGCGTTGCCATGGCAACGCGAGGGTAAACAAATGAGGGTAAGGCACCACCACACATATATATATATATTGTGTGTGTATATATATATATATATATATATATATATATATATATATATATATATATATATATATATATATATATATATATATATATATATATATATATTCCGCGACGGGGTTTGGGTCCTTGTCACCTTTTTCATCCCTGATGAGTTTGCACCCCTGATAATATGTCCCCTTTACGGAAACAATGGACTGAAAGCATAATTAATGAGCACACAATGTTTTGTGTGCCAAACTCTCCAATTGTTATAATTGATCTTCGATTGAGTAAAGATGGTAAATGACACGTGTCATTAGCTATAAAATACTCTAGACTTCAAGAATACTTGATTCTGTTTGAATATCCTGTTAACTAGCCCACCACCTCTAAATCATTTCACAAAAGCACCCTGCATGCATAGCCCTCAAACAATACACCACTCTACTTGGCCGATTCATAAAACAAGCATGCATTCGACAACATATTGTATAACTTACTCGTACTTCTCTTGACATTGCTTAGCTTCAAGGGCGTGTGGTTGTCAGCGGCCTGCTGAAAGCTTTCATGCTTGTCTGCTGAAAACACGACGGCTGTTCTATATATGTCTCGGGACGTCTGCAAGGTGCAATTGAAAAAAATATTTTTTTTATCTGAAATCGTCACTGGGAACACGTTATGGAGGTAGCCCTGAATGACGATCATTTCCTGGCCGACTCCGGGTGTACGTGCACAACTAGCCATCTTCAATCTGCAAGTAAATGGAATGGAAAAACACTGTAAGTACTGTAACTGATCTAATGAGGTCACCAGGTGAGAACAATAGGCTTGATTACTGGACAGAGCTTAGGTGGCCTGAGCTTCGCTTTGCACTTGAAGGCTAGTTAGGGGGGCCAAGCACAAAGTGCAAGGCAACTTATTGTAATTGTTAGTTTTATTAGGGGGGCAGGCACAAGGTGCGAGGCAACCTTGTGCCTGGTTGCCTATTTTATTTAATTATTGCAACTTTTATATTCAATGGGATGCTGTAACAAGATAATTTCCCATGTATGGGATGAAATGAAGTTCTTTACTTAACCTATTGTTATTGTGGGTGTTTTTATGTTTATTATTCCGTTACGTTTGATTTACACAGCTCGCACGCTTTTGATTAAACTTTCTACAGCTGTAGAGGCTGATTTAAGATTAACAGCGATTAAATGTTACACTGATTGGCCCAAGGGTGGCGCTAGAGCAACAGTGTTAACTTTGAACAAACATATCTCGCAACCGCTTTGACCTAGAGTCATGAAACTTTGTTCACACATGCATATCCTCATGGTCACAAATATGCCTCAAGAACCCATGACTTTATTTGGATATACGACTATCTTGAACTTTGTTAAAAACACTAATTTCCCTAAGGATCCTACATTTTTTCAATTAGACAAAAACCAATGACCAATGTCTTCAATCTGACATAAAGCGAAGTCTGTACAATAAAGATTAAAGCTCCCGGGAGCCATTGACTTCTAAAAAGGGTGTGGTTTAAAACACAAAAATACTTAAATGCTTATATCAAAATCAAAATGGACTCCTATGATGTTGAGTCCAGTACAAAAGTTGTTCAGAATCAAATTCTGAACAAGATGAGGTCAACATATTTTAAATTAGGGTGTGGCATTGAAATGGGCGTGGCCTGTGGCTAAAATCAACACAGTTCATAGACAGTATGTTTGATTTGAGCGGGACCAACTTAGTGGCTGTTGGGGACCAATGTTCCAACTGCTCAAGTAAAATGAAGTCGACTGAGAAAACAACATGGCTGCCAGAGGCTCAAAATCGTCCAAATTTAACTTAACGGCAAAAGGCAGGGTTCATTTAACCCAATCATCATCAAACTAGGTGTAGTCAAAGGCACTAGGCTATAGGGAGGGCTATAACAATTAACTGAAAATGCAGACTTTGGACAGACATATTTTCTGACCTTTTTCTTCTACAGTCATGAAATCCTGTAGACATTTGTATCTCCTCATGTTGGGCAAATGTTCCTAGGAAACCCAAAACCTATAACAAAATGGCGGCTGGACGTCCAAATGAGCAATCAATGTTAGGTGACTTCAAGGTGAGGTTAACTTGAGTCAATTATCACCAAACTTGGTGTACTTAAAGAAGCATAGGTCAAGGTTAACCTGGCTAAAGTTCATCAAAATAGGATAATAGGTGCCGCTAAGGGAATCAATTGAAAAACTCATAATTCCTCAGCCTTTAGACGTACGGTCATCAAATTTTGTTCGCCCATCAAGAGATCCAAGCTGAGGTTATTCCAGCGTTATCAACCGTATGCAAACAAAATCGGTCTTAATTGTCTTCGTCAGGGTCTTCAAGGTTTACGTCAGTCTTAATGCTCAATCAGATTCTTCATGGTCTGTGTCAGGGTCTTAATGGTCTGTCAGCGTTAGGTCGGCTTTAGGCTTGGCAGCCGTAAAATGCTGCTTGCAGCTTTAATTAATTGTATTACCTGGTGAGATTGTGTTTGAATGGCGAAAGGTTCCGTCCGCTTTAGTTTCAGGCTCCCCTATTATCCTCCTCCACAACGTCCAACAGAAACACTTTTTCTAAATTGATCTCAATGAAGACACACGTCTGGTCAGTGTAGGCTGTGATACTGTCTAGCTTCTGCTGTTCACCTGAAAGTTTATAAGAAACCAAAAGCATATTTCCTTAACTGGCAGGCATGTCATACCTTATGGAGGCGTTACCCTTACTGGTAAGATGTGGCGATACAGAGGTTGTTAAATCTAATAAGTCATCATAGAGTCAATCCTTATTAATTTCAGTGAGAAATAAAGCATTGGGATACAGCACAGTGATACGATGCCATACGTATGTGGGCCCACTACTGCTTAGGTCTTTGATAAACATTTTATTTTTGCTGTGAACTTTGGCCGCCGCTCCCGCACAATCTCTGATGCTGAGCCAAGCGTGGGATGATCTCTTCAATCTGGAGTTTGACTGCGATTTGTTTACCCAGAAGAAACCAGAAAGACCATAAATATGACACACACACACACACACACACACACACACACACACACACACACACACACACACACACACACACACACACACACACACACACACACACACACACACACACACACACACACACACACACACACATTGGCACTAGGGATGGGCAAAATGACTATTTTCCGGGAACTAGTTTTTTGAATTCAGTTCACTATAAGGATTTGTTCGTTTTGATTAGTTCGTTACGTCAGATTACGACATTTTTCAGGGAATCTCACAGGTGTCTGCCCCCCTCCCCGCGAGATGCCCCTGAGCTTAATTTAAGCGACTTCTAGGGCTCTACCCTCCGTGAAAATCGAGAAGATATACTATATATTATAACCAAACGTCACACCAATTTTTATACCACTTGCTTACTCTCTATATTTCATTCATGGTTTTATATTTATAATTTTATTTTACTTTACATTTAATTCTTCATTATTCAGGCATTACAGAACTTTCATGGTCATAAATAAAAAATACGAACTGTATATCTTTGTTTGTTCTTGAATTGACGTAGAATGGAGCAGACTCCTGGGATTGGGAAATGCGTTTATCCAATAAACAGATGGAGGTCAAGTCTATTTTCGGAAATGTAGGGGGATATATGAGTGACCCCACGTTGAATGGTATGACCCAAGATACGTCAGACAGAGAAAGCGCGCAAATTCGACGGTACCACCTTGTCATTTGTTTACCCAGGTGCCATGGCAACACCATTGCTACCTCTCATTGGCTGAATCTTTGAGAACGTTGTAGACTCAATCGATATAAGGTCGCGGGGAGACGAAACTCTGTTCGTTTGTATATTTTTATTTACTTGACCATATTTTTGTTTTATGTTAAAAAAATGAATCAAAGAACCAGTTCTTCTTGTTTTGGGGAACCAGTTCTTGTCATTCACGTTCGGGATTCGTTCGTTGTGAATAGCATGGGCGTACCTTCATCAATGCCTGTCCCCTCCGGATTCTCGAGTTTTACACGGGAACGGAGACAAAGTTGTTCAATGTGTGTGACCAATGTAACACACACACATAATGTTGTGATAATATGCAGATTTCATAACTGATTTGATGTGACTGTCGAAATGTAATTCTGAATCTATGATAACCCCTAGATTTCTGGCTTTGATTGAGATTTTCAGGGACAGAGAGTGAAGGTTTTGGGTTACTTTAAGCCTTTCCGTTTTAGCACCAAATACAATTATCTCGGTTTTGTCCTCATTAAGTTGACGAAACTGTTGGCATTTCCAGTCTTTGAATTGCCCATGCACTGGTACAGCAGAGCTATGGGCCGATGGCAGGGGCGGAGTGGGGCACTAATAGCCACCGGGAGAATCCTCCCCGGTCCGGCCCTCTCCCCCGCCAACAACATATATATATATTTTTTCCAGTAATAAAAAAAAAAATCGGTAAAAATGAATGACATAATTATAATTAAGAAACCCAAAATTTGTAAAATAGGCCACAGTTCTGCTCTGTGCGGGAGAGAATCGGTGCTCCGAGAATTGGCGCACTTCCTTACAAGACGGGTAACCATAGCAACGCCGGTAAACAAAAGCACTCCGGATGGCCGTAGTGCTCCCCGCATTACAGCCATCCGGAGGCACACAGAGCTTTTGGCCATGATATTATCTATAAAATTATATTATACTATTATATATAGAACGTTATAAGACGCTATCACCGAGTGTGAGAGGCGAGTTGACGAGAAGATGGCGGTTGACCTAGTTTCAAAGTTTATACCGTTTATACTCGGTAATACCGGTGTAACATGTTGACAAGACTACTACTACATGTTCCAAATCTGTTAACATATTCTCCATGCATTAAAAGAGTAAGATCAGTTAAGTCATTAATTTGTCTGAAATATACCAGCCAGCACATACACATTTGACTAGCAGATTGGCTCCCGGCTAGACATAACGTCAATGGTGGAGCTCTGGCTTTTTCTGTCAATTCACCTGCACAACTCGTTAATGCCTGACTTCGGAATAAATCCGTTATCTTTGAGCAGTTAGATGCATCCCTCTACAGCATCCGCTTCTTTATTCGTATTATTTATTTATGGCTATGAAAGTTCTGTAACGCCTGAATAATGAAGAATTAAATGAAGTAAAAAAAAATAATATAAAGAAAAACCATGAATGAGACATAGAGAGTAGGCAAGTGGTATAAATATTGGTTGGATGTTCTCGAGAAATGTATTGTTTATTTCGGGGATTTTCACGGCGTCTTGACGGGGAATAAATTATGCTCAGGACCGGCTTGCAGACGCCTCTCGGCCGCTCACAACTGTGGGCCGGTCCAACTGACTTCGCAGGCCGCTACACAATTGCGGGCCGGTCCACCTGACCTCGCCACCTGAATCTCCCGATCGTCCCGACGGCCACTCCGCCTCTGGCCGATGGTCATTTGGTGGTGATCAGCTACAGCAATTTATTGATATTAGAAAATCTAATTTTTACTTTTGAATGCTTAAGTATAAAGGATGTATTGAATAAGGTGATTATTGGCCTACACATACTAATCATAAGTCAAAACGGGCTACATTTGGCTGAATTATAAAAGGTATAATTAGTAATATGAAGAGCCGCTTGGGAGCCAAAGGAGCCGGCTCTTGTTGGTGAGCTGATCCAAATGATCCGGCTCACTGAAAAAAGGCTGAAATTCCCATCTGGACGCGCATTGACAGTAGCGTCGTCTTGTTGTACTTTACCTTCCTAATTCCCGGATTTCCCTATGGTCTCCGTGGTAAACGTCACAACGCTTTGAACTGTGGGTAATTCCCTTAGGTGAAGTCTGCACTGATGCAGACTCATGGAGAGGGCTCGGTAAGTGTGGACTCAAACCCTCACGCCCTTTGGAATTCAACTTTGGGATAGCCCTAAAGACTTAATAATTCTGCGAGAACACGCAGCAAAGTCTGTGAGTCCATGAGTCCGGACATTGGGATTGGGCCTCTGTTTCCTTTGTCTTCCAACAGCTTTTTTACTTTTCCAGGCGTTCGGCATACCATGGAGGCCTCGGTTGGAAGCCGATAAATCCGGTCTCTTGTGCTATTTTTCATACAGTATATGTTTAGATTGGATTTATTTGTTATACTATAATTATAATACACTCAAATGCATGAATGAAGACTGGACATTATGATTCACTTTTAAATCAGGAGATTGTTTACCTTGTGAGTCCTTAAACTTTCCGATGTCTGTCAGCAACGATTGACAGTGTTTGGATTTGAGTTGGTCCTCCAGCCGGAGGAGGTCAGAGCTGCTCAGGAGGTCCTTGCGCTCCATTTCTCAGAAGACTTCAAGTATAGACTAAGGGATAAGTGCATTGACAATGACATAGTTTATCATTATAACAGACTATTCCTCTGTAGAGCACTCTGAAGGGCCTGTTGGAAGTGTGCTACCTAAATTAACTTCCCTTGCCTTAGGGCTTTAAAATGTTTGTAGAATAACATTGTAGATGAAGGGTTTGAAAACATGATCTCATACAAATGCAAACTATATTCATAATTAGAAACATTCACGAAACAGCATTTCTGGGTTTACAGAGTATTGAGAAAGCACTTATAACATTCGGCTCCAGTGTTAAAGGTTGGTTGTTTGTGGTCAATTCTTTCATAACTTGTATGTTGAGGTTCCTCAAAATTTTAAAAAGCAGCTCTATATATGACGAATAAAGCCATTTAATATGAGAACGATCAACAGCTTGGTTAGATGACTAATGGTAATGCATGTTTGGGGATTTCTTTACCTGTAAGGGGAGATGGGGGGTCCTATAAACATCTCCCCATTGAGATCAAGATAAGACAGTAACTCAAAGCGTTTGATGGCAAAGAGTAGATCGGTGAGAAGGTTCTCTTAGTCGTTGTGGTCCCCCAGACGTTGGAAGAGGTCAATGGGGGACTCCAATGAACTTATATCACATGTCAGGATATCCTTCCACTTCTGCCAGAAGTGGATGGCTGCCCTATCACCCCATCCCCCGTAGTCCGCAACCTGGGTGTCATCCTTGACCCCACCCTGTCATTTCAGCCTCATATCAACAACACCACAAAATCTGCATTCTTCCATCTGAGAAACATCGCAAGACTCCGACCCTCACTCTCAGACTCAGTCATTGAAACACTCATCCACTGCTTCATCTCCACCCGTCTGGACTATTGTAATTCCATCCTCACAGGTCTCCCCTCCAAAACCTTGGACCGACTGCAATATGTTCAGAACTCAGCTGCCAGGGTTTTAACTGGCACTAAGCCCTGGCAGCACATCACCCCCATCCTGATGCAGCTCCACTGGTTACCTGTTAAGTCCCGGATCAAGTTTAAAATCCTCCTACTCACCTACAAGTCCCTGCATGCTCTGGCCCCCCGTTACCTCTCTGACCTCCTCCATCCCTACACCCCCCTGCGGTCCCTCAGGTCCTCTGCTAAGGACCAGCTGGAAACCCCCCGCACCAGACTCAAGACCTTTGGGGACAGGGCCTTCTGCGCCTCTGCCCCCACTCTGTGGAATCTGCTCCCCCTCCATATCCGCTGTGCCACTTCAGTGGAGTCCTTCAAAAAGCTCCTGAAGGCACACCTCTTCTTAGAGGCCTATGGCCTTTAACCTGCCCCCCCCCCCCCCCCCCCCTGTGTACACCTCTTGTAAAGCGACCTTGGGTACCTTGAAAGGCGCTATATAAATTGAATTAATTATTATTATTATTATGCTTAATAGTAATTGTTGTGTTAGGAGATAGAGGACTAAGCATGTCTATGGGGGTTGGCCGCTGAGAGAGAATGCCAGGCATTCATGAATCTTCCTTGTTGCATGCACACCTAAGACAGGTCTATCGTATTGATTAACTTCTTAGTAGCCGCTCTTCTATGAAAACCGGTTTCACTCCATTTCTAGGAAGGGCAGAGTAGTGCTCAATACAAAGAAACAGAAACCCTGTTGCCTAACCTTGACTTGATTGCAGATTAATTTGCTCTAACATGAATCTAACCGCCCCCCCCACACACACACACACACACACACACACACACACACACACACACACACACACACACACACACACACACACACACACACACACAAGTATTAGTATAGCATGGGCCTACCTTCATCACTGTTTGTCCCTATCCGAAAATACTTTGGTTTCAACGGGAACGGCTGAAGTCAAAGTTGTTGACGATCAAGTAGAAGCCTCTATGTTGAGCGGACATGGGATATTGCTTGGCACCCTCCAGCTCCTAGGAACACAAAGCTGCGTGAGATGAGGCTCCATGTAACACCAGATGTCAAAATCGGATGGTAATGTTGTGTGACCATTAAAGGAAGTTGTGGACCAGACTGAGGTTTTGGTTTCAGCGGTTCTGTTTATATCTGTCCTCGCATATGTGCAAGTACTACACAATTAAATGAGATCTCTGCATTTGACCAATGTCTAGGTAGCCTGGAGAACTCCGGGGAGTTTAGGGGTGTGGGCTTGCAAGGGGTGGGATATGACGTGGGGTCTTAGGTTGCAAGAAGCCGGTTATGAACAATGTTGGGGTTAACGCGTTACAGTAACGATATTACTTTTTAGGGTAACGAAGTAAAGTAACACGTTACATTTAAAATATCAGTAACTACACTACTTTAATAGACTATAGTAACGCGCTTTCCTGCGTTACCAAAGCCGTGTTTGCCTTCGTGTAAAAATTTGATCTGTTTTCGTGCGTGCATGCGTGCTGCCTGTGTGTCTGCAGCGCCTGCTTGCCTCGGCACGTTTTGCCTGAACAAATGTTATAGCGACATGGAATGGAAGCTCAAAATAATTTTCGAGTCCTTCCTGGATCATGTGTCAACTACCGCAGACATTTGATCCGCCAACAACAAAAGTTACTAATGCCGCGTTTCCACTGCAGGGTGCGGAACGGATCGGATCGCAAAGGGGCGGTAGGGAGGGGGCGGTATAGCCCAGCTCAGTTCCGAGGTCGCGTTTCCACCGCCGACAGTACCCTTTGTGGTAGGCCGGATGTCGATCGCCGCGGCAGCTACGTAAACATCGTAAACAACCGTCTTCCTCCGCAAGAATGCAGACGAACGTCTCCACCTCCTTGTTCGCCCAAGCAAGCTTTTTACGCGACATGTTAATTGTAAAGAATAATACCTCGAGGCTACTGTTTGTTTGTTTTTATCCCCGCATCACCCGGAAGGGACGATTCTGTCGACCAATCAACGGAGGGGGGGTGTAGCTAGAATTCCAGGGTACCCTTTCAGGCGTCTGGTCTCGTTTTGGGTACCGCAACGGAGGAGTCCCTAAAATGGGGTCGGAACGGGTACGGCAAAGTCCGGGTCACGCCCACTTTTGGCGGTGGAAACGCGATCCGACCCGCACCTTTGCGATCCGATCCGTTCCGCACCCTGCAGTGGAAATGCGCCATAAGGAATGAAGGTGCACTGGATAGACAGCATTTCTTTGAAACTTGAAAAGGCTGCTCTTGCCTGCAAGAGGGTGAGAGGAAGACACACATACGATGTCATAGCTTGCTAAATAGATCAGGTTCATTCAGCCTTTCGACCACATAGAGTAACAGCATGTGTCACCGCCTCTTAAGTGCATTTCTGTTTTAATTGTATGGGATGAATAGACCTTTTTATATTTTTAATTGACCACTTAAGTTTTGTTCTCATGTTTCCCAAAGCCTGTGTTTTGAAACGTATGTGTTTCTACTGATAAACATGGGTCGGTCGCGAAGGGCTCCCAGCCGCTAGCCATTTATTTTATTTTTTATATATATTGATATATTTATAAAGTGTTGGCTCGTTCGTTCGCGAACCGGTTCGAATTAACAAGTCTTTAGGACGAACGAACCGAACCGGTTCGTCTCTCTCGTTCGTTCGGTCGTCTCGTTCACCATTCGATTCACCGGAAACTCGACTGAACGAACGAACAAGTTTCCGGTAGCACTAACTCCACTGAGTCTGACTGACTCAGCTGAGAACCGTGCAATGGCGTGCATTCCATGATGCGATTCACCGTTGCCGGAAACTAGGCTGAATCGCGAACGACTCCTCCACGTTCAGTCACGGTTCTCAGCTAAGTCAGTCAGACTCAGTGGAGTTGGTGCTACCGGAAACTCGACCGAACGAACGAACGATTTGCGAACGACTCCTCGTGGCGAACTGAATCACACGAACTGGGTCACGGAAACAAATCATTAAATCCACCACTAGTCTGGTCTCGTACGGTGGCAGTGTGGGCGGGATAAACGGTTGTCTTTCAAGTTCCCTCTGCACTAACCCAATAGGATAGCGCTACAACCAATCAGAAAACAACTCGGAAAAGGTATTAGAGATTCGACGAGCACTGCCTGTCTTAAGAAAAACGAAACGTACGAGAGGTGTGTATTCAACATCAAGGAGTCATTTCATGGTTTCCTCACAGACCTCACGCTTAACATTAAGTTGTGCACTTTTAATGAAATTGGGGATTCATTGATTTGTGACCAGATCGTTTTTGGAACCAACGACAAGAAGATTATGCAAGCTGTTCAGGTAAGTATTCACAGTATTCTGATTTCTAAATTAAATAGATATGGATTGGACAATATTGCCCTGAACTGGTTTAAAAATTATCTATCTAACAGACAACAATATGTGTCGCTTAATGGCTATTCTTCTACCAAGTCAAGAATCATACATGGGGTGCCACAGGGTTCAATACTGGGCCCTTTATTATTTTTGATTTATATAAACGATTTAGCCATGTCTTGTAAACATCTTTTTCCTGTATTATTTGCTGATGACACTAATCTCATAGCAACTCATAATGACTTTAATCATTTGATTAACTGTGTAAATGATGAATTATTATCAATTGCCAAATGGTTTCAAATGAATAAATTAACACTTAACGTGAAGAAATGTAACTTTGTGATCTTTTGCAACATAAACAAGTCTTACCCTAAAGAACAAGCTAAAGTTTTCATTAATGGATCAGAAATTATGCAAGTAAAAGCTTCCAAATTTTTGGGAATCTTAGTTGATGAAAGACTTAACTGGTCAAATCATATAGACTTGGTTTGCAAAAGATCCACGAAGATGATGGGCATATTAAGAAAAGTGTGTCCTCTAATTCATCCTTCTGCTCATTTAACGTTATATTATAGCTTTTTGTTTCCTTATTTGAACTACTGTAATCTGGTCTGGGCGGCTTCATATCCCAACCATCTCAAAAAATTATGTATCATTCAGAAGCGATTCTTAAGATTCATCTCACATTCAAACAGATATGCTCCATCAGCACCACTTTTCATAAATTATTCTATTTTGCCAATTCACAAATTAAATATCTATCAGATATGTTTATTCATTCACAAGTTTATTTACAGAAACCAAGATCTCCCTGAAAGCTTTCAGTCTTTATTTACTCACTCATTTAACGTACATTCACATCGCACTAGACACAGCAATAATAACAACCTATCTTTACCCTTCTCCCGCACATCACATCATCAATTTAGTATGTCGTATAGAGGCCCTGCATTATGGAATGTACTACCTCCCTTATTTAGATCCTTATCATCCTACTCACTCTTCAAAAAGCAGCTTAAAAAACATATTATCTTTTCATGAATCATCTTATTACTGAATTTTGATTATTTTTGATTTATTTATGTACTTTGTCTCATTATTTTCTAAAGTTTATTTGTTAGCCTTATAAATATTATTTGTTTGTGATTGTTGACAGGGGTGGAACTCTTGTACAAGCCCACTGGGCTTTGTTCCCTCCTTGCACCATTATTGTAATGTGTGCTAAATAAATAAACTAAACTAAACTAAGTTGCACTCACGTTGGATAATACAGGGAGGCTGGTGAGCTAGCAGAGCAGCAAGAGGCGTCCGACGACGACACACATGGAGCGGATGCGAAGTGGAAAGGGACATCGCACATCGTTTTCCCGGAATCTTAACATTGGAAACAACCGTTCTCCTAGAAAATCCAACTGAAAAGGGATGCCAATCAAGCCTGTGGCTGTGGTGCATTCCCAGAGGAGAGTGCCAGTGCCACTTCGTGGCAGCCTGAATAAGGAGTTGGCCAGGAGGACAAAGTTTGGGGTCATTGAACATGTGGAACAACTGACTCCATCACCTGTGGAAGGGAAACTAATGGTGAGTAAAGAGTCTGCCTGGATCCCGACGATCAGGATCCTTGCTATTGTTGCCTCAACAAAAAGGCAACGCAACTTATTAAATATCCCATGTAATTCGCCACCATCAAGCTCTGTATAACAAGTGTATAACGCTACAAAATCAAACCATTATACAATGATAAAATATGTTTCGCAATACGTATCGCCGAAAGACAAAGGGGTGATTACGATGTTTACGTAGCTGCCGCGGCGATCGACATCCGGCCTACCACAAAGGGTACTGTCGGCGGTGGAAACGCGACCTCGGAACTGAGCTGGGCTATACCGCCCCCTCCCTACCGCCCCTTTGCGATCCGATCCGTTCCGCACCCTGCAGTGGAAACGCGGCATTAGTAACTTTTGTTGTTGGCGGATCAAATGTCTGCGGTAGTTGACACATGATCCAGGAAGGACTCGAAAATTATTTTGAGCTTCCATTCCATGTCGCTATAACATTTGTTCAGGCAAAACGTGCCGAGGCAAGCAGGCGCTGCAGACACACAGGCAGCACGCATACACGCACGAAAACAGATCAAATTTTTACACGAAGGCAAACACGGCTTTGGTAACGCAGGAAAGCGCGTTACTATTCCTCTGTTTCAGTCCCTTCAGAATACGCTGTTTCTGGTGTCTGTAGCTTTAAAAGAGAAGGATTTGAAGATGGATTTGGGATATGTTTAGTATGACAATGATTTGTAATGTTCTGTTGGGAGCAGGCACTTTTTAGCCGATTCTACCAAAACGCTATAAACTTGGAACGATGAGGGCATGTGTTAAGATAAAAACTAAATCGCTATTTTAAACCACTTAAAAGGCCACTTACCTTAATACAGATCCCTTTTACACCGGATTTCTCCTTTAATGCAAATGAGCTGCTGCTCATTGACCAATGAGCTGTCAGACTGAACCACAGCATGGAGGAGAAGGGATTCTTGCCGTCTGCGGGCTCCTGGAGCTCTTCGACGGCGGCCAGACTGCCTCCGAATTGTTTTTAAGAAAATAAAAAATAATAAAAGTGCCTTGGGCTGGCCTGCTTGATATTCACAAACAGCGCGAAACGGAGCCCTGGCCTAGCCGATATATAACTTCAATTTAGAGGGGGGGGATAATTTTTTAACACAGTGTATGGGGGCAAAGCGAGCGGCCGAACCGTCAACCCAAATCGGACTGCTCCGCGTTCTGTCAAATCTGATTGGCTCAGCCTGACATGGCCAGGTCACTTACTTCCTGTTTACCTCCCTCTGAAGTCACAGAAAAATACGAAAATGTCGAAAAGGAACAGTTCACAGCAGCATAGATATGACAGGTGCACTAGCGGGTACGTTTGGCAATATAATGATGACTTAACCTCCTAAACTCATTAATATTAGCCTTACATTAAATGTATTCTATTTCTTTGTCTTTCATTTAGTTATTTTCTTTGTATTTAAAGGGTTACTATTCCTCCTAAAGGGTAAAAGAGCTACCGAGATGAGGGATTTCATTTTTTTGAATTTGTATTGTTGTATTGCATTGATTTGTATTTTCTTCCACCCTCAACAACCCCCCGAAATGGTATGTTCATCTATGAAACCATTGATGGTATAAACAGAAAGTGGCTCACATGCTGTAACAAAGACAACTCTGTTCTGCCATGTATTTGCAATGCACGGTTATCCACGTTTAAGGACTAGTTTATATTACTTTACACACTGGCAATATTCTACACATGCTATTCTCGCGGTCTCATGAAAGGCCTCTCCATCCCAAAGTCCTGGGTCAGATATTTGTCCAAGTCCATCCCTAGTTACCATACAAGTAGTAACATACTGTATATGTTTTCATATTGTTGAGCGTTATGGAATAGGCCTACTATTAAATATATATGCATATATATAGGATTAAATTGTGTAGATTTGAATGCTTTTATTTAAATATATATTAAGAATCATCCATGCATCATAAGCATTCCCAACAATGACTTTAACTTCAACATTCAAGACTTTTGGATGGAATTGCAAAAATATTTCCATGAACAAGTTATGTTTGCCTTCCATTAAAAAAAAAACCAGAAAGAAAGAGAAATAAAAATACAACATTTGACACGTCATATACAGGACTAAAAGTCAAATAATACCCAATTACAACCAGTTAAGAAAGACCACATCTCGTTGACGGGTAGCTTATAAATATCCCACAAATCCACTCAACTATGCAAGAAATATGTTTTCATACTTAAAAGGGGATATCATTAACTATCTTCTGTGCCATTAAAATTATACTATATTATTATGATACGACTTCTTAATCTGCTATTAATTACGACCATCCTGTATTCAAACATTCCCTGTTCTGACAACGACAACCTCATTGTTGACATTGTATTTGATTTCAAACACCCCTGCCAAAAAGTGCCCCTCCACCAACTGCACATCTGCAAGCAGCCCCTGGAGGTCGTTTTGACTCAGGTATGTCATCAGGACAGTCGAGGTCAATTTCAACGTGAGTTTCACATCCCCCTTATTGACCCAGACTGTCCCGGTGGCAGCCTTTACATATGACCCGACCTTCTGATAGAAGCCACAGGCCTCGCAGCGATGGTTTATGGCCTTTATGTTGAAGGCCAGCTGCCCTTCGTTGCAGCTGCTGCACTGCCGTTGGTAAGCTAGTTGGATGCCACAGACTGGTTCCCGCACCGTGGTGATCCCCTCCTGCTCCACTTCCTCCTCCTGCTCCACCTCCTCCTGCTGCTCCACCTCCTCCTGCTGCTCCACCTCCTCCTGCTCCACCTCCAGCTGCTGCTCCACCTCCTCCTGCTCCACCTCCTCCTCCTGCTGCTCCACTTCCTCCTGCTCCACCTCCTCCTCCTCCTGCTGCTCCACCTCCAGTTGCTGCCTCGCAACAGATTCTGGAACCAGGACCTCCTCTGAGACCTGGATGGTGGTGTTCATTGTAGCCGTCAGATACAACCCTCTCCATTCACGGACCGAGAGGTCCGTCAGGACATAGGACACGCCCTGCGCCACTTTCCCAATAAGCCCCCCCCAGAGGGACACCCTAATCTTCCCGGTGTGGTCAGCAACATGGCAATCCTTGACCTCCTTCTGTCTGCCACGGAAATTGACCAGTTTACTGCCGGCCTGCAGCCACACGACCTTTGCCTTGATCTTTCCAACCTACAATACAGGAAAAAGACAGCACATGCTTATCTACTCATCCCTCATATTGAATATGAAAGATTCAAACAAGTTGGTCCTTGTTACCTTTCAAGTATTGAACCACTTACTTTCTGTTTAGGTTGGAGGGCAAGGACCTGCGCTACAGTCAATGTGCTGCAATCATTGGGTTCCTTGTAGCCAAAGTCAAGGGACACCAAAACCTCCAGCATAGACGTACGTTTTATAAGGATTTCAATGACAGCCCCATCATGTACTGTACAACCGAAAAAGATAAGCGCACAATTACAATACATGTCCATGCATACCAACAGTTATACTGCCAACACCAACCCCCGCCCACCACATCTCTAAATCATTTCACAAAAAAACCAATAGACCATTCAGACATTTATTATTTTAATTGATACAAACCTACGATTGAAAAGGTGCACTGAAACATATTAAGCCTCGCTCTTGATATTTATCAGCCATTAATCATTTCAAAATAGAACAAATAGTTTACTTTGCCACTAAATGTGTCATCACCCAGAAATCTTTTAAGGCTCTCAGTGTTATTTAAGGAAACAATGGACTGAAAGCATTTAATTTTTCATGTGCCAAACTCTTCAAATGTTACAAATTATCTTTGATTGCGTAAAGATGGTAAATGACGTGTAATTAGCTATAAAATACTCTACACTTCAAGAATACTTAATTCTGTTTTAATATCCTGTTAATTAGCACCAACAGCCCCGCCCACCACCTCGAAATCATTTCACAAAAGCACCCATGCATAGCCCTCAAACAATACACCACTTTACTTGGCCGATAAATAAAACAAGCATGCATTCGACAACATATGTATAACTCACTCACTTTTCTCGACATTGCGTAGCTTCAAGGGCGTGTGTTCGGCCGCTGCCTTCTGAAAGCGTCCATGCTTCCCTGCTTCAAACACGACGGCTCTTCTATATTCGTCTCGGGACATCTGCAAGATGCAATCGAAATATTTTGCTTTCTTCGCTGAAATCTTCACGGGCGACACGCGATGGAGGTAGCCCCGAACGACGTTCTCTTCCTCGCAGACTCTGGCGCGTTTTGGTGCAGAACTAGCCATCTTCAATCTGCAAGTGAATGGCATGAAAAAACACAGTAAGTACTGTAACTGTGATCTAAGGAGGTCACCAGGTGAGAAAAATGGGCTTGAATACTGGACAGAGCTAAGGCTGCCTGATCTTCATTTTTCATTTAAAGGCCAGTTAGGGGGGTCAAGCACAAAGTGCAAGGAAACCATTGGGATAAAGCACAGTAATTTGATGCCATACGTATGTGGGCCCAATACCACTTCGGTCTTTGAGATGACGCGTGATATTATCTCTTCAATCTGGAGGAGTTTGACTGCCATTTGAAGGATCATAAGCAAATTAAACGACTCTCTCTCACACACCCACACCCACTCCCACACACACACACACATACACACACACACACACACATTTATTGTTAAAAACAGGCCCTCTCCTTTACTCAAAGGCTAGTTAGGGGGGTCCAGCACAAAGTGCAAGGCAACTTATTGTAATTGTTAGTTTTATTAGGGGGCCGGGCACATGGTGCGAGGCAACCTTGTGCCTGGTTGCCTATTTTATTTTTTCAACTTTTATATTCCATGGGCTGCTGTAACAAGTTAATTTCCCATGTATGGGATGAAATAAAGTTCTTATCTTATCTTTACCTATTGTTAAAGCTGGGTGTTTTTATGTTTATTATTCAGCTATGTTTGACTTACACAACCTATACTGCTCACACGCTTTTGATGAAACTTTCTACAGCTGTAGAGGCTGACTCAAGTTTAACAGAGAATAAATATTACACTGATTGGTCCAAAGGTGGAGCTAACAGTCCAAAAATGCAAACTTTGAAAAAACACATCTCGTAACTGCTTTGACTTAGGTTGAATCCCAATACTTGGCTCGCTTCAAAATCTCAGCCCTAACCCTCGCTGTTGCGCGTTCACGCGCCGTGGAGCCATGTCCCAATACCAGTTTAAAGGTAGCTTAAGGGGTAGGGGGAGGGCTAACATCCCCTCAAAATTTAGATTTTCGATGGCGCTTCAGTTCTGACTTGCTCCCACAATACCTTGCGAGAAAACGGAAAATCAAGAAATATCCTAGACAAGATGGAGGGCGAAAAGATGCGACAGGATTGGAAAAACACAAATGTAAGTTTTTTCTCTGTAATTAACTAGTAATTATTTCGATAGATCGCGAAAGTCCGCGGCCGACTTTCGCGGGCCGCCCGACCCCGGTTCTCGGCCGGGCTGCAGACCGGGCTGCAGACCAGGCGTCGACCGGGCTGCGGACTGCATACGACCGGGCTGGATATCATGTCGTATGATATCCAGATCTTCCATGTTCTAGTGACTCCAGGTTAAAAATAAGCTTTATACTAATATATTATATTATATTAGTAATATTCTATAAGTAATATTATATATACTAATATATTATATTATATTAGTAATTTCTATAAGTATTATTATACTAATATATTATATTATATTAGTAATATGACATGGTTAATCAATGTATTTTTTGGCAGTACTATATTGTGTACATAGCTATTATATATTGTACATAACATATGGCCATATCAACCAGTTCTGGCATATAATTCCTATTTCCTTCTTATTCGTTTTCTTTCAGGACTTCGTTGAGTCCACTGCCACCAGCCCCCCCCACCTCTCCCTCATGCTCCTCCACCCCAGGCACCTCTTTCACCACCCCAGACACCCCTTCCAAGAGGAGAGTTCCAGGGAGCAGGCGAGGCATGAGGAGAGCGAGGCAAAGTTGGCGGAATGGTGGAGAAGATGTGATCCTCCACCATTCTCTCAAAAGCTGAGAGAGAGTGTGTGTGTGTGTGTGTATTTTTAGGTGTGCGTGTGTGTGTATTTTTAGATGCGTGTGTGTGTATTTTTAGATGTGTGGTTCAGTGTTTCTTATTTAAATAAAGTTTTTCTTCTAAAGTGTTCTTGTTCATAACCGATTATTATCTAAGGGTGCACTCACACTAGGCCAACTGGCAGTGGCCGTGGCCGTTTTAGCACCTAACCGTGCTCAAATCTGTCAGTGTGAGTGTGGCCAGTCTGGCCAGGCCGGGCCAATTTGGCCACTTGGGAGAGGTGTGCTGCTACGGCACGGGCCGCTACGGTACAGATGCTAATGAGCCGACACGCGCTACGCAACCTGAGCTGGATGACGTATAGTCAATGCGAAGACCACGGACGACCTTAATACCACCTTTAACATGAAGCTAAGTGACATTCAAAATAAAGGTATATTACGAGGGACAAATAGTATTATTTATTTTTTAACACTTTATTTAAACATGCCAATTACAAAATATGAATACCATTTCAGGTTAAACATCTTTACAATGGGTCTTGCTCGTTGCCCGAGACAATGGCAGCCAGTCTGTCTCTTGTAACATTACCAGGGGTCTGGTTATCTGCTAGGGGGCACGGGGAGGCCATGATGACGTCACAGGGTAGGGTTGTCCCATTTGGTAGGGGATCGGTTAGGGGTAGCAATGAGAGGTAGCAATGAGCATGAGCAATGAGGGTTAGGGTTGAGATGTAGGGTTGAGACAGTGAGCAAAGAAACGGGATTGGGCCTTAGAGTCATGAAACTTTGTTCACACATGCATATCCTCATGGGGAACAAATATGCCTAAAGGAACAATGACCCTATCACACTCACTTCCCTAAGGATCCTACATTTTTTCACTCAAACAAAAAACCTTTACCACATATCATCTGTGGACCAATGTCTTCAATCTGACATAAAGCGACGTCTGTACAATAAAGATTGAAGCACCCAGGAGCCATTGACTTCTAAAAAGGGTGTGGTTTAAAACACAAAAAGATTTAAATGCTTATACTGTATCAACATCAAAATGAACTCCTATGATCTTGAGTCCAATAAAAAAGTTGTTCAGAATCAAACTCTGAACAAGACGAAATCAACATATTTTCAATTAGGGCGTGGCATCGAAATAGGCGTGCCCTGTGATTAAAATCAACACAGTTCTTAGACGGCACGCTATGTTTGATTTGAGCAGGACCAACTTAGTGGCTGTTGGGGACCAAAGTTCCAACTGCTCAAGTAAAATGAAGTCGATTGACAAAACATCATGGCCGCCAGAGGCTCAAAATCGTCCAAATTTAACTTAACGCCAAAAGGCAGGGTTCATTTAACCCAATCATCATCAAACTTGGTGTAGCCAAAGACACATGGGTCAAGAGGAACCTCTCCATTGTATCCATATCGGGCTATAGGAAGTGGTGAAACAATTAACTGAAAATGCAACTTCTTCAAATTGTACCCAGATCGGGTGATAGGGAGAGCTATATCAATTAACTGAAAATGCAGACTTTGGACGGACATATTTTCTGATATTTTTATACCACAGTCATAAAATCCTGTAGACATTTGTATCTCCTCACGTTGAGCAAATGTTCCTAGGAAACCCAGAACCTGTAGCAAAATTGCGGCTGAACGTCCAAATTAGCCCAATCAATGTTAGGTGACTAAAGGTGGGGTTATCTTGAGTCAATCATCAACAGACTTGGTGTACTTAAAGAAGCATAGTTCATGGTTAACCAGGCTAAAGTTCATCATAATAGGACGATAGGGGGCGCTAAAGCAATCAATTGAAAACTTGAAAATCTCATAACTCCTCAGCCTTTTGACGTATAGTCATGAAAGTTTGTTTGCCCATCAACAGATCCAAGCTGAGGCTATTCCAGCATTGTCAACCATATCCAAAAAAATCGGTCTTAATTGTCTTCGTCAGGGTCTTCATGGTCTCCGGCACGGTCTTAATGGTCTATCAGATACTTCATGGTCTGCATCAGGGTCTTAATGGTCTGTCAGGGTCTTAATGGCCTGACAGGGTCTTATTGGTCAGATTTAGGCTTGGAACCCGTAAAATGCTGCTTGCAGCTTTAATTAATTGTATGATAATTACCTGGTGAGATTGTTTTTGAACGGCGAAAGGTTCCGTCCGCTTTAGTTTCAGGCTCCCCTATTATCCTCCTCCACAACGTCCAACAGAAACACGTTTTCTAATTTGATCTCAATGAAGACACACGTCCGATCAGTGTCGGTTGTGATGCTGTCTGCCAACTTCTGCTGTTCACCTGAACATTTATTAGAAACCTGACACCAAATTTCCTCATCTGGCAGGCGTGTCCTACCTTATTGAGGCGATTCCCTTGCTGCTAAGATGCGGCAATAAGGAGGATGTTAGATCACGTTATAAGTCATTATAGAGTCAATCCTTTATTACTTTCAGAGAGAAATAGAGCATTGAGATAAAGCTCAGTGTTACGATGCCATACGTATGTGGGCCCACTACCACTTAGGTCTTTGAGATGACACGTGAGATGATCTCTTCAATCTGGAGGAGTTTGACTGCAATTTTTTTTTCTTTCAAATCTGATTGGCTCAGCCTGACACACGGCCGGGTCACTTACTTCCTGTTTACCACCCTATGAAGTCACAGAAAAATAGTCGAAAAGGAATAGTTACATTAAGTGTATTTTATTTCTTTGTCTTTCATTTTGTTCTTTTCTTTGTATTTAAAGGGTAACCTCCTAAAAGATAAAAAAAAAAACATAAATTAAGAGAATATCCACTATTCCCTTTAATGTTTTGGCCTGCTGAATTAGAATTATTTGTTACCTCTCATTTTCATGCTGATCACGCCCCTAGCGGGGGACGTAACATAAATGGGGGCTCGTCCGGGGTCTCTCTTAAAAGGATCCCATAACTAAACTGAAGTTGTAATTAGCTTGGAGGTTGGACGTCATCTAATTGAAATGTCGCTGTTCGACCTAGAGTCCTTCTTGGTCGTTCCCTCACTTAGTGAAGTAGACCGCTGTCGGAAGGATGATTTGGCACAGATAGCGGATTATTTCGGTGTGTCCTATTCGAGAGAAATGCTAAAAAGGGAGCTAAAAGCTATTGTGGTTTGCAAATTGGTGGAGTTGGCGTTGATTGTATTGCCAGCTGACCAAAACTCAGTTTACTTTGCCTCGTTGTGATCCCCTCTCTTCTGTCAGTACTGGATCCAGGGATGTCGCTTGGCTAAAAGTCTGCCTTGCTCGCCTAGAAGCCCAGGAAAAAGCAGAGAATAGGCAAGCACAGTTTCAGTTCTAGCTAGAAATTAAGAAGCTGGAAATTGAAGCTGACAAAGCGGTTCAGTTGCGACGGCTTGTGCTCGAGTCCCAGAAGGAGGTGCATGCGCTGAGGGCATCTGCCGAGGCTATCTCTTAGACACCAATTCCGTCACTCAGTAAAGCATTTGACATCAGCAAGCATATTGTTTTAGTACCCACGTCATGTATGGGATGAAATAAAGTTCTTATCTTATCTTAACCTTTTGTTATTTCTGGGTGTTTTTATGTTTATTATTCAGCTACGTTTGACTTACACAGCCTAAACTGCACTTAGGTCTATGAGATGACGCGTGAGATGATCTCTTCAATCTGGAGGAGTTTGACTGCAACTTTTTTCTTTGTCAAATCTGATTTGCGCAGCCTGACTCACTTACTTCCTGTTAACCTCCCTCTGAAGTCACAGAAAAATACGAAAATGTCGAAAAGGAACAGTTCAGAGCAGTGGAGATATGACAGGTGCACTAGCGGGCAGTAGCTCAGGTGGTAGAGCGGGTTGGCTGGTAACCTGAAGGTTGTTGGTTCGATCCCCGGCTTCACCCAGCAGAGTGTCGAGGTGTCTTTGACAAAGCACCTAACCCTGACTGAAGTCACGATGTGATGTCGAATCCAGACATCCTGCTGATGCTGGAACAGAGACTTCCAACTCTCCAGCAGAAGCGCCCCAAGGCCATGAAATGTGCCGAGTGGGAAAAAATGATGATGATGATGATGATGCATGTTTGGCAATATAATAATGACTTAAACTCCTAAATTCATTAATATTAGCATTACATTAGGTGTATTTTATTTCTTTGTCTTTCATTTTTTTATTTTCTTTGTATTTAAAGGGTAACTGTATCTCCTAAATGATAAAAAAAACATAAATTAAGAGAATATCCACTATCCCCTTTAATGTATTGGCCGGCTGAATTAGAATTATTTGTTACTTCTCATTTACATGCAGATGTAGCTCTGCAGTCAACACGGTCAAATTCAGGGTCCAGCAAAGGGGAAGCTGAGCTAGCTACCGATATGAGGGATTTAATTTCTCTGAATTTGTTTTGTTATTTTGCATTGATTTGTATTTTCTTCCACCCTCAATAACCCCCCAGAAAAGGTATTCTCATCTATGAAACCAATGATGGTATAAACAGAAAGTGGCTCACATGCTGTAACAAAGACAACTCTCTCTTCTGCTCAGTATGTTTTGCCTATGCAAAGCCATCTGCCCTATTTGGAAGCTTTTCTCCCTTGATTTGGAGGGTTGCTTATTTGCTTATGCATTTTTGCCTGTGAACCTCACACAATTCTAATCACACGCACTTCCCCACATTAGCCGCGTTTACATGGACACATCTATGCCGCATAGATTTCTATGCGGCATAGAAAATGGTCATGTATACGCCTCATTCGGAATACAATTATCTGTTCGGCATAGATTCTATGCCGAATAGAATAGGTGGTGTAGTCCGTTTTAAATCGCCATGTATACACTTATTCCGCATAGATTGGGGTTTAACTTAGAGCAGCCGCAGTAGTTCACTGAGCTCCGTCGGTACTTTTAAGCACACCGAACTTCACCGCTGTCAAGGAAAGTGGATTTATTGCCTGATTCACGTCTTTGTTATCACTCCGTAAAAGTAGTCCGGTAAGCGTGCACGGTTGCTAAGCGACGGGACATGGGTGTTTATTAATGAGGTGTCCGCGCGCGTCCGAGATAACTGTAAATTAGTAGGCTACTACTAGTACTTTTGCAGGCTGAACGTTAAAATAATTCTTAACTTAGAGAGATGGCAGCTGCAGTAGTTCGCAATTGGACCTTCGAGAATTCCTGGTCACTAAATTCCCGTAAGACCACTCTCTCCCACCAGTCTTGGCTGCGGACTCGCATCCAAATTCCTCTTGTTTGCGGCGGAGCATAGGGTAAATATAAAGTTCTGACGAGAAATTGACGTCGCTGCGCTGTCCTCCTCCTTCTTAATTGAAGGAGCAGGCAGAAAAAAGCTCTCTCCTGCTGTGCTTTCATTAAAATCAAATTTAAAATCCCCGATAGTGATAAGACATCCATTATGTCGCCGCCGGTCCAGAGACGTGTCAGGTGTGCGCGAGAGACATAACGGACACTTTTGTTACTGCCATGTATACAGTACATTCGGAACACATTTTAGGAACAGATCTATGCCGCATAGAAATCTATGCCGCATAGATCTGCCATGTAAACGCGGCTACAGATAATTGTATTCCGAATGAGGCGTATACATGACCATTTTCTATGCCGCATAGAAATCTATGCGGCATAGATGTGTCCATGTAAACGCGGCTATTGAGATGTATTTGCAAGGCAAATATCCACGGTTAAGGACTAGTTTATATTTTTTTACACGGTGGAAAATTCTACACATAATATTATCGCTGTCTCATGAAAGGCCTCTCCATCCCAAAGTCCTGGGCCAGATTTTTGTCTCAGTCCATCCCTGGTTACCATACAAGTAGTATGTTTTCAACAATATGTTTTCATATTGTTGAGCGTTATGGAATAGGCCTAGTATACTAGTATTAAATATATGCATGCATTAAATTGTATTGATTTAAATGCTTTTATTTAAATATAACTTAAAGAAACCTCCACACATCATAAGCTTTCCCAACAATGTCAACTATAACATTCAAGACTTTTGGATGGAATTTCAAAAATATTTCCATGAACAAGTTATGTTTGCCTTCCATTTAAAAAGCAAACTGAAAAACAGAAGAAAGAGAAATAAAACTAAAACATTTGACATGTGATATACAGGTCTATAAATCAAATAACATAGGAAAGACCACATCTCATCGACAGGTAGCCTCTATACGTCCCCCAATTCCACTCAGCTATGCAAGAAATATGTTTTCATACTTTATAGGGGATTTCATTAACAATATCTTCTGTGCCATTAAAATGACGCTGAATTATTTTGATACAACTTCTTAATATGCTATTAATTAAGACCATCCTGTATTCAAACATTCCCTGTTGTGACAACGACAACAATATCGTTGACGTTGTATTTGATTGTAAACACCCCCACCAAAAAGTGGTCCTCCACCAACTGCACATCTGCAAGCAGCTCCTGGAGGTTGTTTTGACTCAGGTATGTCATCAGGACAGTCAAGGTCAATGTCAACGGGAGTTTCACATCCCCCTTATTGACCATGACTGTCCCGTTGGCAGCCTGTACATACAACCCGACCCTCTGAAGGAGGCCACAGGCCTGGCAGCGATGGTTTATGGCCTTTAGATCGAAGGCCAGCTGCCATTCGTGGCAGCTGCTGCACTGCCGTTGGTAAGCTAGTTTGACTCCACAGACTGGTCCCCGAACCGTATTGCGCTCCACCTCCTCCTGCTCCACCTCCTCCTGCTCCACCTCCTGCTGCTCCACCTCCAGTCGCTGCCTCGCAACAGATTCTGGATCCAGGACCTCCTCCTCTGAGTTCGGGATGGTGGTGTTCTCATGTAGCCAAAGTCAAGGGACTACAGCTATTCCCCTCTGTTTCAGTCCCTTCAGAATGCGCTGTTTCTGGTGTCTATAGCTTTAATGCAAATTAGCAGCTGTCAGACTGAACCACAGCATGGAGGAGAAGTGATTGTTGCCGTTTGCGGACTCCTGGAGCTCTATATCTATATAATAATAATAATATATAGGTATTTATACAAAAGTATATCTAATATCACGCCAAAAGCTATGTGCGCTTCGGATGTTATTATGAATCATAAAGACTGCTTCTGACATCTCTGGTACTTCCAAAACAAGTTATGACTTGTAGTGGGGGATATCTCGGCCATGGTTGAGAAGATTTGGGGGGGAAGGAACTTTGGCTTTGACTCTCTGAAGTCGATGAACCGCGACATGGAGGAGAAAGGGATTGCACTCAGGGAGCTGAGCTGCCGGACTGCTGCCGATCTCCCCCCACCAGAGCTGCGGTACTGCCGCCGAAGCTTCCCCGGCGAGCTTCGGCGGCAGTCCGGCGGGGGGAGCTCGGCGGCAGTCCGGCAGCTCAGCTCCGGGAGTACAATCGCTTTCACCTCTATAATGTTTTATGTGCCAAACTCTCAGGCACAAGGTCCGAGGCAATCTTGAGCCTGGTTGCCTATTTTATTATATTATTGCATCTTTATATTCTATGGGCTGCTGTAAAAGGTTAAATGCATGGAATGAAATAAAGTTCTTATCTTATCTTAACCTAATGTTATTGTGGGTGTTTTTATGTTTATTATTCCGCTACGTTTGGCTTACACAGCCTATACTGCTGGCACGCTTTTGATGAAACTTTCTACAGCTGTAGAGGCAGACTCAAGATTAACAGAGAAGGAATATTACACTGATTGGTCCAAAGGTTGCACTAGACTCGAGCAACAGTCCAAAAATGAAAACTTTCAACAAACATATCTCCTAACTGCTTTGACTTAGAGTCGTGCAACTTTGTTCAGACATGCATATCCCCATGGTGAACAAATATGCCTCAAGAACCTATGACTTTATTTGGATTTACGACTCTATTTCACTCAGACAAAACCTTTGCCACGTATCATCTGTGGACCAATGTCTTCAATCTGACTTAAAGCGAAGTCTGTACAATAAAGATTAAAGCACTTATATCAATGCTCATATAAACATCAAAATGGACTCCTATGATCTTGAGTCCAATACAAAAGTTGTTCAGATCAAATTCTGAACAAGATGAAGTCAACATGTTTTCAATTAGGGCGTGCCATCAAAATGGGCGTGGCCTATGACCAAAATCAACAAAAGTTCATAGACGTATGTTTGATTTGAGTGGGACCAACTTAGTCACTGTTGGGGTCCAACGTTCCAACTGCTCAAGTAAATGAGTCGATTGACAAAACAATATGGCCGCCAGAGGCTCAAAATCGTCCAAATTTAACTTAACGCCAAAAGGCGGGGTTAACTCAACCCAAATGTTACGTGTGTGTTTTTCCTCTGCTGTCTTGTGTACTGCTCCAGGTACCACCCTCTCCATCGGACTTGTCAGACACACCTGCAGCCCCTCAGCAATCAGGTGGATTGCTATAAAGCTGCAGGGAGGAAAGCAGACGAGGCCAGTGGGCCAGATAGGCGAACCGAGTTGGGGGCGCTATCGGTCGCGAGTCTTCAAGACTCGATAAGTAGATTGACGAACACAGAGATTGTGACATCCGTCAGCAACACACAAGCTCTGTGTTCGTCAATCTACTTATCGAGTCTTGAAAACAAAATGGCGTCGACGGGTGATCTACTGATGGTATTCTGTGTATAAAATGTACTTTTTAATAAACAATCTTCTCAATGACTCGTTTTATACTTTAAGACCCATATTATACTATCAGAGAATTGTCAGGCTACTTCTAGCCTTTGAAGTTGTTTAAAATAACGATTTCGTTTTTACCATGAGAAGATGCCTCCATGGTTCCCAGTTTATAGCGTTTAGGTAGAATCGGCTAAAGACAGCCTATTTAAGAATGCGTATACATGCACTTTTGTGCTCCCAAACGAACATCCCATCTCGTTTTCATCTTAAACATATCCCAGATCCATTTTAAACCGGATTTCTCCTTTAATGGTCTGACAGGGTCTTATTGGTTGGCTTTAGGCTTGGCATCCGTAAAATGCAGCTTTAATTAATTGTATTATTATTACCTTCTTTACTTAGAAAGGAGTCAGCTGAGGTGGTTCGGGCGTCTGGGAAGGATGCCCACTGGGCGCCTCCCTTGGGAGGTGTTTCAGGCACGTCCAGTGGGGAGGAGACCTCGGGGAAGACCCAGGACTAGGTGGAGAGATTATATCTCAACACTGGCCTGGGAATGCCTCGGGATCCCCCCGTCAGAGCTGGTCAATGTGGCCCGGGAAAGGGAAGTCTGGGCCCCCTGCTTGAGCTGCTCCCCCCGCGACCCGACCCCGGATAAGCGGATGACGATGAGATGAGATGAGATTATTACCTGGTATTGGTAAGATTGTGTTTGAACGGCGAATGTCTCCCTATTATCCTCCTCCACAACGTCCAACAGAAACACGTTTTCTAATTAGATCTCAATGAAGACACACATCCGGTCAGTGTAGGCTGTGATACTGTCCACCAGCTTCTGCTGAAAGTTTATTAGAAACCCGAAACCACTATCTGGCAGGCGTGTCCTACCTTATTGAGGCGTTTCCCTTACTGCTAAGATGCGGCAATAAGGAGGTTGTTAGATCACATTATAAGTCATTATAGAGTCAATCCTTTATTACTTGTCCTTTATGCTTTATTTCTCTCTGAAATAAAGCATTGGGATAAAGCACAGTGATACGATGCCATACGTATGTGAGCCCACTACCTCTTAGGTCTTTGAGATGACGCGTGAGATGATCTCTTCAATCTGGAAGAGTTTGACTGGAATTTCTTTACCTGGAAGGACCCGGAAAGAACACAAGCAAATTAATGACCCTCTCTCACACATACACACACACACACGCACACGCACACGCACACGCACACACAAAAACAGGCCCCCTCCATTACTCAAAGGGTCTATGCCAGTGGTTCTCAACCTTTTTTGAGCAAACGCCCCCCTGACCTTACCCTGATCCTCTGGCCCAATAAAAAAATAAAAATAAACTAACAACCCCACTCACACTCGTGTTATATTGCTCAGTGTTTCCCCTAGAATTTTTTTTAGGCCCGGTGGTAAGAGCTGATGGTGTGATTTGTTATACATTTTTCACGGGATGCTAGAGTATTTGTTGGTTATTTCCAAATAAAACACTTGCTTAGCCATCACAAGTTGGTTAAGTTATGGACATATAAAGAACGAGGCTAGTGTTTCGCGGGGGCGGTAAAAATGTCCATGGTAATGGCGGGCTGAACCAATCAGACGTCGCATTTACGCGATCGGTTCATGGTATAGTTCTTCTGCCGGAGAATAAACAGTGTTTTTCTAAAAACAAAGTTGATTTAATATAAACTAATTTCATGTACAGGAGCATAAAGCACCAATACATATTGAGATAGCTGGTGGTGAGCTTGGATGGTTATGATATTATGGCTAATAATAATAATAATAAAAAAAAAAAAATTTTTTTTTTTTTTCATTTTTTTTTTTTTTCTCTTTTTCATTTCTTTTCATTTTTTTGGCCGGTTGTTGGCCTGGCGGGGGCGCTCGTTGGCCTGGCGGCCCGCCAGGCCTGAACAATGGTAGGGGAAACACTGTTGCTTAAAGTTGTCAATGCATCGTCTCCCGCAATGCCCAGTGAACGAATGAATGAATGGCCCGTGTTGAAAAACCATGGTCTATGCCAACATAAATGGCGACTATGCTATACAATAAGCTATATGTAAGCTTGTAAGCAATAAGTTATACTTTGCCCACTATTGCCGCCTATATATATATACATGTATATACATATATATATGATAGGTTAATTCACTTGAGGTGGTAAACAGTCTGGTTATGTTTTTAAATCGTTTATTCTCTTGCCAGAAGGACTATCTAGAAGGACTAGGCTACTTTGAGATGCCCCTGGAATCCCCATGTTTGTTTCTGGTGTAAAGCAAGCTTATTTTTTATAAGTTCGTGGCTAATTAAATAATATCTGGAGCTTTAGCCCCAAATGAAACAGCCTAGTGACGCCACTGGCTTAAAGACAGGGTATGATGTGACACAGAAGTGGCTCTGTTTTAGCATTGCTGTACCACCAATGGACCTATTATAGAAGGTATCACCATGGTGTATATTGCTGCCTGGTAAGCTTGTCCGGAGCAGTTGTCTAAAAGCAACGCCTACTGACCAATACATTTTCTTGAAAAACGAAGTTATCTCAGTGCAAGAATAATATGTGTTACAAGGGGAGCTTCGCCTATCCAAACATTTTGGATCTCGCAGGTGTATTTAATACTGTAGCAAAAATGCCACTAATATTATTAGTGCCATTATTGTTTATGTGTGTGTGATGTCAGTTACGGGTTGCCTGTAACGTGCCATAACATGGGAGAGACTGACCTATCAGCTAGGTCAGGTTCAGAAAAGGGGAGTGGCAGAGAACAGGAATGGTAGCGGGAAAAGGGGAGAGAAAGACAGCACCAACGTTACCCCCAATTATGACTATCCAGCTAGTTTCGGCTACCAAACTTTTCGTTGTTTTGGGCACCCACCGTATCCTCATCATTCAGCTAGCGTGCATGTCGTTGTTTTAGTACCGTCGTTGTGTATCAGTGTTATAATGAGCGATGTTGCATATGAAATACATAAGGTGAAATGCATTAGATGAACCCTCTCAGACGCAACAAAGCCAAAGTTCCGTGAGTTACCATACAAGTAGTAACATATAGGTTTTCATATGGTTGAGCGTTATGGAATAGGCCTACTATACTATTAAATAAAAAAAAAAATATATATATATATGCATTAAATTGTGTCGATTTGAATGTTTTTATTTAAATATAACTTATTAATGAAACCTCCACACATCATTAGCATTCCCAACAATAACAACTTTAACATTCAAGACTTTTTGATTGGAATATCAAAAAATATTTCAATCAACAGCTTGCCTTCCATTTAAAAAAAAAAAAAAAACTGAAACCGGCAAGAACGAGAAATAAAAATAAAACATTTGACTTATCACATTCAGGACTAAAAGTTAAATAATACCCAAATACAACCAGTTAGGAAAAAGCACAACTTGTTGACATGTAGCTTATATACATCCCACAAATCCACTCAGCTATGCGAGAAATATGTTTTAATACTTTAAATGGGGATTTCATTAATAACAATATCTTCTGTGCCATTAAAATTACGCTGAATTATTATGATACGACCTCTTACTATGCTATTAATTACGACCATCCTGTATTCTAACATTCCCTGATGTATCCATAGTTGTGACAATAATTCCCTTAACTTCAAGAAAAACAAAAGAGATGTCCGATCCAGAACATACAGATACATAACCACAGAGAGAAGAACACAGAAAGAAGCTTCCTACATTTCTGTATCCCGGATAAGTGTGTAAGCACAGGTGAGATGGACGAGCATAGGAACAGGACGAAGCATGACATTTAGCAGCTCTTTAAGAGCAACCACCACTTGTTGTTTTCTTTTCTGCTCTCGCTAACGACGTACGGCGAATATTGCCCCAGTCGCCTTCCCCTTTAGGACTTCACAAGCTTTACCTCCTAGGCTCCGCCCAGTTGCTCAGAAAGCGTAACGGGGATAGTTAACTCTCCATGGGATCCAAGAATTCTTCTTCTGTGATGGCTTCCAGCCTCTTCAGGACACCGTCGCTGCTGGCAGCCGGGTAGTCTGCTATTGGCTGGCTCCGTGCAGCGCCCTGGGCAGAGGGGCCCTGGAAGGAGCAGCACAGGGTCTGGAAGAAGGGCACAAGATGGGTGATGGAGGGCAGGGAGTGCTGGCGGAGGAGGGGGAACTCCAACGATTCTGTGCACGATTCCTCCACCAGCCCGTTGGACACCTGAAACGACAACAACAGAGTTAGGGTTTTGCTTTTCGCTTCGCACCTTACATGAAGCTCTGCGGGGTGCTTTCGTTGAGCTCACCCCATGTCGAAGCTGCATCCCCTCCAGTATTCTAAGAACGTGTGGTTTGCATTCCTGCTCTCCCTCGAGGAGCGCGTTCTCCGGCCCGCTGTAGCGGTCCACGTCCACCTCGGGGACGAAGGCCCAGCGATACCTGTGTGCAGATGTTCGTTACCGGCACGTCACACGCTCGCTCGGCCAAATGACGACCGCAGCAAGATTCTCGTCGTTGGACGAACCCGCCTGTGGCTCTTACATTTGGAATAGGGGCATCTTATCTGGAGGGAAAGCAAGCGACGTATCCAGGAACTTGCAGGCGGACAGATACATGTCCAGCTCCTGCTGGGGAATGTTCGGTGGATTGTTCCGGGCCAGGGCTCCACGCACCACCTTGGAAAGTCTGGGGGGGTTTTATTGTCATATGCACAACAATTACAGAGCAGTCACTTGCAATGAAATTCTTTAGTCTTGGACTCCTCCAACAGTGCAATATAAAAGTTTATGAGAGACACAAGTAGGAATGCTGAGACTTAAATAATAATAATAAAAAAAAAACATCCATTTGAATGTTCATCGAGATACGTTTAATTTAAAAAAAACTAGGTCTTTTTCAATGGAATAAGAGAACGACACTGCTACGTACTTGGAGACCTCGTTGTCTGACTGCAGGGCTTTATGCAGACGGGAAAATATTCGGATCTGAAAAGAAATGGAAAACAAGAAACGTGATGCTTTTGTGTTTGTGTAACTTCCTGGAGAACCCAGAGGTAATGCTTTGGATCGGCAGACCCAGCTCAGCTTCTTACCAGCTCCGTGACCATGATGGGCCAGAGGGAGGTGAGGTGCTGCGGGGAGATGCGCAGCAGGAGAACACGGAACATCAGGAAGGTCTGGGCGGAGACGGCCGGGGTCTGAGCCACGCGTAAAGTCTCACTCAGCCGCTCTGAGGGGGAATGGTGACATGTGTTAAGATAAGGGTCTTCTAAGGGCCACGCGTAAAGACTCACTTAGCCGCTCTGAGGGGGAATCGGTGACATGTGTTAAGATAAGGGTCTTCTAAGGGCCACGCGTAAAGACTCACTTAGCCGCTCTGAGGGGGAATCGGTGACATGTGTTAAGACAAGTCATCTAAGGGCAACGCGTGAAGACTCACTTAGGCAGTCTGAGGTTGAAACACGGACATGTGTTAAGATAAGTGACAATTAGTAGGGTCTAAGTTCACACACTTACAGATCCCCGCCCCCTGGCAGCACGATTGGTCATAACTAATATAAAGCTCAAGAAAGCAAATCGCCCCATTCTACCGGATTGAAGCCACTCTGCTTGATTCGTGACACTACATCATAACACATGCATACCTTGAATCAAGGGCAGAAAGAGATGGTACTGGTCCACTTCTCCGCTGAACATTGCGAAAGCCTGTCGTTTCAGCAACATGGGCTTCTGCTCGGCACTGGGAAACAGTTTCAGAGAGCTGCTCTGCATGCCTGGAAACCAATCGCAAAGGAAAAATACTAAGCTTCAAACGGAAAGAACTCTAGAACACGCTCCAACACATGAGATGAGTTGCAGTGTAGCTCAACGGGGCTCCCTCAGCCGTGTACTCACTCATGAGGTCCTTGAACATGGTCTTCTCGTGGGTCAGTAGGTGGTCAATGATGGACCTCCAGCTGGGGAGGAGCCCAATGAAGTTAGACGAGGGTCTTAACGTTAGCAGTTCCTACTGTAAAACAAATGTACTCACTGAAGAGCACAGGAGGCCTCCATGGTGAAGAACAGCGGGTCCATGAACAGCTCAAAGGCCTCCTTCCTCCAAGCCCGCTTGGTGTAGGCATACCCGCTGAGGCTGCTCAGCAGCTGGGCCCCGGCTCCAAAACTGGGCATGTTGTAGGCACTGACAGAGAAGATCATGATCAACATGATGACCATGATGAACCTGAGGCAGGTCCGCAGCATGGCCCGGTGCCACGGAGCGGTCGACTTTAACTATTTCATCCTCTGGCAGACACTTCCGGTGCTTTTTTTTAGGTTCCTACGGGTAGACGGATCTAACCTTTCCACTGGGAGGTCAAACGCCCCTACTCGCCAACCTTAAACACTCAAGAGTTTTACCAAGTGGACAGTCAAACACGGGGCAGTCCCAAGCAAGGACACATTTTGGACATCTAAGTACAGTTAAGCCATGATGACATAACACTGTTCAACATACCGCAAATTCAGATATAATGCGACGTGCCGCAAAAAATATTGCAACGCTCGCTCCTGGGAATACCGCGGTCATCGTTTTTGGAGCCCAATGACCGTGTTATACCGCGGTTTAAGTGTCATGGGCATAAAGCTAAAATCAAAACAAGGTACCCAATTAGAGTGCACTTTTACAGACGCCTAGTGTCAGTGAAGGTGTGGGCAGCAGCGGCTACCTACCTGTGGTTCTTCAGGTACGGGAACACATAGTACATGATCCTCGTGATCAGGGGGACAGCCTTCTCCTTCTCATCGCTGCGGTACACCATGTCGAGGAGCGGGGCCAGGATCTACAGGAAGGTCAGTGGTGAACGGTACGCACAGACACACACACACAGACGCACAACTACACACAGACACAGACACACCCGGAAACACACACACAGACACCTACACGAGCACAGACGCACACCTACACACAGACACACACAAAGACACACACCTACACACACCTACACAGACACAGACAGAAACACACACACACACAAGCACACACAGACACACCAGCACCCGGAAACACACACACAGACACCTACACGCACACAGACGAACACCTACACACAGACACACACACCTACACAGACAGAAACAGACACACGCACACACACACACACAGACACCTACGCACACACACACAGACACCTACGCACACACACACACAGACACCTACACACACACACAGTCACCTACGCACACACACAGACACCTACGCACGCACACACTTAGTGAAACCTACCTCAGCCAGGAGTGCGAGGGCCTGGACGCTGTAGACCGACGGGGCTGAGGCAGAGACCATAGTACTGGCCTGGGACCCCACACCTGAAGAAGGAGACACACAGCAGGTTCACATCACCAGTCGAGGCCACATTGACCTGGATAACATAAAGATAGGATCCATATGACAAAGAACATGGCCCTCTACTTATGTTGTGAGAAGCTAAACCTTAAATAGGTAGTTTGGGCTGTGGTCAGGCAAATTCATATCTATATTAAATCTAGGTCTGAGGTTCTGCCAAGTCTCAGGAGGTCCCAAGATGTGAATTCCCGTTTAACTGTGATTCCGTGATTTAACTACCAACCGAGCAAGTCCACTTCGGCATCTGGGTCGTCGGGTTCGGCGGAGTCCTCGAGTTCGGGACAAATCTGCGGTTGATTTTTGACCTCCAGGTTGCGGCTCAGCCAGCTGGTCTGCTCCAGGGACGAGCCTGCGACCCCCCCCACCGCCTCCAGGACCCGCTGGGTGACCTCCTACAAGGGGAGCAAGGGCGAATACAAGGTGAGCACACTGTGAATACAAGGTGAGCACAGGGCGAATACAAGGTGAGCACAGAGCGAATACAAGGTGAGCACACTGTGAATACAAGGCAAGCACAGGGCGAATACAAGGGGAGCACAGGGCGAATACAAGGTGAGCACACTGTGAATACAAGGCGAGCACAGGGCGAATACAAGGGGAGCACACTATGAATACAAGGGGAGCACACTGTGAATACAAGGGGGGCACACTGTGAATGCAAGGTGAGCACAGGGCGAATACAAGGTGAGCACAGGGCGAATACAAGGTGAGCACAGAGCGAATACAAGGTGAGCAGAGGGCGAATACAAGGGGAGCATAGAGGGAATACAAGGTGAGCACAGATGTTCACTGCATTCATTTGTGTGATTATGTGAAAAAAATCTGTGCGACTGTGCGAAGATGGCCCGATTCAGATCCAATCTGCGAGTCTCTGCGGGAACGCCAGTTCAACTGTTCCTTTGACTGGGGGCCGTCACTATATTTGATTGTATTTTCGCTCCGTCAATTCGTCAACTATTAACGTTTTTTAATAAATAGTTTGTGTAGCCATCTCTGGCTGCGTGTTGTCCCAGGGAAGCCGGCGCATGTCGTGTACCTGACGTCGTACCTGGAGGTCTCTACTGTCTTTCTTGTTGTCCAGGTTGGGAAGCCGGTTCACAAAGTCATCGAGGATGCTGTGAAGAGACGGAAAAGGAAACCTTCGGATTCATTACATGCACCCGTTCACCTCAAGCGCATTTATATAGGTTTTTAGTTAGCTCTGCTATAGCAGAGCTAACAGCGGGTAACCGCGTGGTAGTGAGCTATAGCAGAGCTAACAGCGGGTAACCGCGTGGTAGTGCGCTATAGCAGAGCTAACAGCGGGTAACCGCGTGGTAGTGCGCTATAGCAGAGCTAACAGCGGGTAACCGCGCGGTAGTGCGCTATAGCAGAGCTAACAGCGGGTAACCGCGCGGTAGTGCGCTATAGCAGAGCTAACAGGAGGGGAGACGGACCCGAGCAGCAGGAAGTGACCGGGGGGAGCCAGGTTGAGCTGGACGGACTCGCGCAGGAGGCTGAGCAGAGGAGCCACGTTCTCCTGGAGGGTCTGAGGAGACAGACTGGAGGACAGGAACAGGAGAGGTGGAGGTGAAAGGTTAATGCTACACGTTACACTGATCCTTGAGGCGTGAATGAACTTCGAATGAGTGTTCTCACCTCAGGACGTAGGCGTAGCTGAACTCTAGCATGGGGATGTCCACCAGGGTGCTCTTCTGACGGGGGAGCCAAACAAAGATAGATCAGGGGTCTGTACGCTTTCAGTCAGTCAGTCATTCTGTGTATATGTAACTGCTCTGCATGATCTGGGGTGTGTGTGTGTGTGTGTGTGTGTGTGTGTGTGTGTGTGTGTGTGTGTGTGTGTGTGTGTGTGTGTGTGTGTGTGTGTGGATACCTGTTCTGCTTTGATCTGGTGGGGTTTCTTCACCACCTCCTTGACCAGGTGCAGGACGGTCTCCGGCCGCATGGAGCTCAGCGATTTCACCAGATCCACGACGATCAGACGAGACTCGCTGAGCACGGGCAGAACCTGGGGGCAGAGAGCTCCACTGAGATGTAGCCACTATCCTGGACCCACAGACAGAGGCTTTACTACCAGTGACAGCATGGCTCCATTGGTCTACACAGGAACATTTTGAGGGGGCAGGTACAGTAGTCTATGGCATACTATTTAATCCTTAATCACTTTTTAATAAATTGAAATTGTAAACCAGGACCTTGAAAATATATTTTACGAAGGTAAACCAACCACTGCGTACCAAACTAAAGGAACAACTATTATTGGCTTTGTTTGAGAATCATTTTCCTTCCCATTGATTCTGCCATTGCCTACCGTGAGCCACCTAAAGGCCATTAGAGGAACTACATGCTAGTCTCTACTGTGAGCCAACTGAAGGCTGTTAGAGGAACTACATGCCAGTCTCACAGCTAGTCTCTACCGTGAACCACCTGAAGGCCGTTAGAGGAACTACAAGCAAGTCTCCACTGTAAACCACCTAGAGGCCATTAGAGGAACTCAGTGTTTCCCCCAGTATATGTCTCAGTCAAGGTGGTAAGCAGTCGGTGGTGTTGTTTGTGTAGCCAAAGATGGCTACACAAACAAAAAATGTTGGGGGTATTTTGCTCAAAGATGCCAGTACGCATGAATGAAATAAACAACTGTTTATTTCCATATAAATAAACAACAGTAGGTACAAATGTTGTGCAAACATGCAGACACTACAAAATAAAATTAAAGAAAGTGCAAATTAAATACAAATAATAGACAATACACTTAACTTTTGTATGCAAATTCAACTATTTACAGTTCCTTTTTTGGATCTTGTGTGTGTGTGTGTGTGTGTGTGTGTGTGTGTGTGTGTGTGTGTGTGTGTGTGTGTGTGTGTGTGTGTGTGTGTGTGTGTGTGTGTGTGTGTGTGTGTGTGTGTGTGAGTGAAAGGGAGGAACTTATTTGAAATCGGCCGTGCGTGCCTGTTTGTTGTTTATTGTTTTTGATTTAACAATATATAGGTTTAGAGAAATCTGGCTTTCAGAACTCAGTGCCTACCCACTCACTGACCTCACCGCACGTCACTGGCGGTAGATTGACAGGTGACTATGATAGACTATGCAACAATATATTCAACCACCAGATGTCGCCGTCTCAATTACACTCAAAAAACGTTATTGGCACGACTAATGTTGTAAACAGTATTACCTGAGTATTACGAATGCCATTTTTTTTTTTTTTTTTTCAATACATTGGTAGTCAAGGCGGGGCCCTAGTCTTGTTAAGGCGGCCGCCTTAACAAGATAGTGCTGGGGGAAACCCTGGTCTCTACCGTAAACCACCTTAGAGTGATGTTAGTCTCTACCGTGAGCCATCTGGAGGCCGTTAGAGGAACTACATGCTCGTCTACCGCTTGGGCTTCACAAAGAGACGGTTCCTACCTTGTTCCTGTGTCTCCTCTTGGTCTTCCTGCTGAGCCACACCGAGCCAACAGACGCCATGATCTGGACGCCGTACTGGCCCGTCAGAGGGATCAGGAACTCCAGTATGCGTTGTCGCAGGATCTAGTATTTTAACACACAGAATTGACACAGTAAACACTGAACTCGTCCTTTACGCCACGTGAGGTCCAAAGGTAAACGCAACGGAACGGCAGCATGCAGGAGCCACGCACCTTGGTGCTTCTGAAGTACACGGAGGAGGTGGCCTGCCGGCTGCTCTTGGCCCCCTCCGAACCCACGGTCTCCTCCCGCTTCAGCGCCGCCCACAGCAGCGTCATGCTGCTGAGCATGTGGGGCAGCCCCTCCAACACTGCGCTGCGCGCGTTACGCAGGTCGGCAGGATCACACGCGGTCAGGGACTAGAGGGAGGAAACGGTGGAGGATTCAGAGTGAAAGCGAATGTATGCAAGCATGTACAAAGTGTTGCTAGGAAGATTGTTTACGTTTTTGTTTCTCTATTTCCATCTGCAATTGCTTATTTATGAGTTTTTGTAAATTTTTTGATGTGCAAATGTATATAAGAAAAATAAGAATAGTGAATCCTTTCACAGTGTACGCGTAAAAAGAGCCCTCATGGTGTTTGAGTGAGTGAGTGTCTCCGTACCCTGTGGTCCAGTAGACAGTGGTGTGTGATCGTGGTCAGGCCCTCTAGTAGAGTCAGAGGATAGTCGGGAGCTATGTTCTCCTTCCTAGTGCTGAGGCTGACCGGAGAGAGAGGAAAACCTGAGTTGAGTTTATCAAGCGGAGTTAGCTTTACCATTAATCGTTCAAAAGTAATTCAATGACAGGGATGGAGCAGAGGCGGGCTAAAGGAATACAGAATCCATACAACATCGAGCCATGCGACGGCCACGTGTCGATCGGCCTCAGTTCGTCCCGAGCCTGGGCGCTCACCTTTGGTTCACCTTCCCCCCTTCGTGCTCGTGCACCTTGACCAAATCGTCCAGGTTGACGCAGATCTGGCTGATGATGGGCGCCAGGATGATGCCCAGCGAGCGGCCCAGGAAGGGCAGGGAGGAGCACAGCAGGGACACCCAGTGGGGGTGCATGGCGTAGCCGTACTGCGGCTGCAGGGCCCTGGCCGCCGCCGACACGAACATGCCCTGGGCCGTGATGGGCTGGTTCTGGACGTACTGCGCCGCCTTGATGGACTGCTGGAAGAGCACCGCCGTCTGCCACTCCCTGGCCAGCGGCGTGCTGGCCGTCGGGGAGTCGCGGGGCTCCTCCGGCTGTCCCGGTGGCCCCCCGGCCGGCGAGGCGGCGCCCCCCTGGGCGATGCTGTTCTCCAGGGTGATGAGGGCCTGGATGAGCTTGAGCAGCTCCACCTGCAGCGGGTACTGCTCCTGGCCGCCGCCGCCGGCCCCCAGGTTCACCAGGCTCTCCTCGGACAGCCCGCCCTTCTCCCCCAGCATCTCGGCGCCGCTCCGCGCCGCCCTGTCGCCGCCCCCCCGCTGGCTGACGTACATGGAGGCGGACAGGGAGAGCAGAGCGTACTGCTGCACGCGGCACTCGGCCAGCAGCCGGCGGATGGGCTCCAGGCGGGCGCCGTTGCCCCCCTGGCGCTGGGCCACGCTGCCCAGCTGGTTGACCAGCCGCACCAGCACCTCCGCGCTCTGCACCTGCACCTCGCGGTTGCCCTGCAGGTCGTGGGGGCCCAGGCTGAGGTAGGACGGGTAGTGGGAGCGCAGGAAGCGGAGGCACAGCGACATCAGCAGCTCCAGCAGCAGGGACGGCGGCGCGGACGGGGAGGAGGCGGGCGAGAGCAGGCGGCCGTAGAAGCCGCCGCCGTCCTGGGCCTGCTGGTGGCGCTGCAGGAGATTGGAGACCAGGTTGAGGTGCGAGGCCGAGCTGGTGTCCAGCGACGTCAGGGAGAGGGCGTCCACCAGGGGGCGCTGGGCGCTGCTCCGGAGCAGGCTGGCCAGCAGGCCCAGGCCTTGGAGCAGGCGCTGCCAGCCGCCCGCCTCCGAGTAGAGCAGGGCGTGGCGGAACAGCGAGTCGATGGCCTCCCTCTTCTCGCGCTCCTGCTTCAGGAGGCGGGACCTGGCCATGGCCTCCAGCTCCTGGTCGTCCTCCTCTTCGCTGGACAGCGAGTCGGACACCTGCGTGTGCTCCGACTCCACCCGCCGCAGGCCGTAGCCCGCGCCCTCCTCCAGGCTGCTGCGGAACGGCCCGGAGCTGGAGCTGGAGTTCTCCACGGAGACCTGGGCGCCGCTGGTGTCCGCCGAGTCCGTGTGCTCGCTCTCCGGCTCCGCGTCCTCCTCCGTCGAGTCCTCCGCCGTCGCCACGCTCTCGCTCCGGGAGGCGGGCGTGGCGTTCGGCCCCCTGGTGGCCTCCGGGTCGCTCTCCAGCAGCTTCCACAGGGCCTCGCGGTCCACCAGGTCGGTGCGGCCCGGAGCAGCCTCCCCCGGGTCTGCGGAGCCCCTGGTGGCGCCGCGGCTTCGGGAGCTCAGCGCCTTCAGGTTCCCTTCAGAAAGACAAGCGAGGAGACGACTTTAGGGAATGGCTGAGGACTATTCTAGACCACTGGAGTAAGAGAAAGCTTTTTCAGAGGAAACGAAACTAAGTTAAGGAACGGTAAAAGAGAGGAACTCTCATCTACGATTTCAACGAATAAGCACGACATAATAAAGGTACTGTAGGCAAGATATTTGATAGAAATGTCATAGTTTTCCATCTGCTATTAGTGAGTGAAATAATAATAATAATGGATGGAATTTATATAGCTCTTTTCTATACACTCAAAGACACTTTACAGTGAAGGGGGGACCTCACTCACCACACACCAGCTTGAGGTGGAGAGTGAGGGAATTAATGAGTCAGCCAATTATACAGGAGGATGATTAGGGGGCCAGATTGAATGAGCCTGGTTGAGCCGGGACACCGGGGAAAGCCCTACTCTTGTAATGTCAAATGTCAAATGACAGCTCCGGCAGATTTCGGACCATAAGGGCATCTCTTACGCGATTAGTTTTCGGGAATCTATCGTGCCTTTCAATCACCGGTTCATGAAATTCAACCTTTCTCAATAGTGAAGCCTCGTCGGGAGAAAGACCTCCATCCTTGTGCTCTCTTGTGCTCTCTCCCTCTTTCTACTCTGGGCTGGTACAGCCCCTCTCCTGCGCGCCACACTGACCCGCTGTGAGGTTCTGCTTGACGTTCTGGATGGAGCAGCGCTGGGTGTCAGGGTGCAGCAGCAGCAGCAGGATGGGCTCCAGGACGCGGATCACGTCGTCGAGGGACAGCGCCCGGACCAGCCAGCACTGGGCCGCGGCGCTCACCGACCCGTCAGAACCGCCCAGGCTGTCCAACACCACGCACAGGGACCTGCGACACACCCCGCCCGCCGGTTAGAACCTCGGGGGGGGGTTGAGCGACCGCATGGACGGCAGTGACGCAACAGGAAATCATCTGGGACGGTTTTGAAGCAACAGAGTCCCAGCGAAACATTTATCATCATGCAATATCGAAGGCTTTCTTAAACGCTCATGAACATGACTACAATATTTGCTCATTGTTTGATGATTGTTTGATGGGGCGTCGAGGACAAATATCTAACACAAACAGCGAAAGCAGAACACCCGTTGTCATTACCGCCTGAGGTAGATGAGAAGCGGAACAAATTGACTGGAACGAATCGACCGCGATGAGTTCTTTAACTCCCTCCGTGACTCAGGGCCGACCTACCTGTCGAACGAGCGGTTGAGAGACATGACCCTGGTGCTCTGCATCTCCCGGGTCAGGTGCCACAGAATGGAGAAGCGATGGAGAGCCTCCAGCCTCACCGCCTGAGGGGGGGGGGGGGGGCAAACACCAGACGCAGCCGCTGTCAGTTCAGACCCGAGGCCTGTGTGCTCTCCTCGCTGCACCAGTCGGGCCAGTTTGCCCGACCCAGTTTCATGGGGAACACACGACCTCGAGACGCGTCGGAGACTCTTTCAATACGTGGAAGCTAAATTCAACTTTGCATTTGATTTTGCTGACGTGTTTATCCAAAGCGACCTAGAACCATTCAATCACACATGCACACGCCGACGGCGGTGTCAGCCACGCAGGGCGACAGTCGGATCGTCAGGAGCAGTCAGGGCGAGGCGTCTCGCTCAGGGACACCTCGACGCTCAGCCGGGGATCGAACTAGCAACACACTAACCAGTCACCCCGCTCTACCTCGTGAGCTACCGCCGCCCCGGACCGCTGCGGCCTCCTGAGGCCTCACCTTGTCTTTGTGCAGCAGCGCCTGGCAGATGGTGTCCTCACAGACGGAGGCCGTCGGGGCCAGGCAGTGCAGCCGGTAGTACAGCTCCACGCACGAGATGTGCTGCTCCCTGCGCTCCGTGTCCAGCTGGCCCCAGAGCACCTGGGCCACCCGCTGGGGCCGCAGGACAACAACAACAACAACACAAGAACGACAACAATAAATGAATGCAAAAAGAACAATGAGCTGTGGATTTCCTTCATAAATCGACACCCTTTCATTCATAATGATGTGAATAAAAAAATGATATTCGGGGGAAAAAGTAAATGGTAAGTATCCCAATCTGTATGTACAGATTTGGAGATTTATACCACAGCTTTGTGTGAATACTTGATCCTTATATGCTGATTCCTGAGCTCTGGTGGCAACTTTGTGTGTGAGCGGAATAAACCATTCCAGGGCGTGAGGCCACAGACACCAGCCGCACCAGCCGCAGTTGTTAACCCCCCGTATAAGTACGTTATTGTCTTGGTTTATTCCATACGGGTTGATAATGGGAGACACCAAAACTTGGGAGGGGAAAAAAACCCCATAACAGCTAAAAAGGGAGGGGGAAGTTCCACCTGATAGAAGTTGGTCTCCTCCTCGACGCGGGCCAGCGTGGCGGGGAGCACGGGCGGCACCGTGACCATCTGGAGCCGTCCGCTCAGCGGGTTGGAGTTGCAGCTCTGGTAGCGCTTGTGTTTGTCCTGGATGACCAGTGCCAGGGACTGGGAGTGGTTGACCAGCTCCAGGAAGGACGCGATGGCCGTGTGCTGGACGCCGTAGTCGCGGCACGAGCAGCACAGGATCATCAGGGAGCGCAGCCACACGGGCAGACCCTCCTCCCGGTCTGCGGAGACGGGAGGAGGGCGGGTGAGGAGCCAGGGCTGAACGCTTAATCGAATTCAGACCAACATCGCCATTAAAAAATTTAAATAATTACATTTGTTACTCCTCCTAACTTGAGATCAATAAGATTTCTTTTTCTTTTTCTTTTACAATTCAATAAAGATGTTATAACATCAATTCATTCATCAATTCATCCCAATACAGGCCTGGCCTAAAGGAAAGAGCAGTTTACATGTCGAATGATGTGTTAGTCATACTATATGATTATTTCCCCAAATCGTTCAGCCCTATGAGGATCCTACTGTAGTTGTTTTCTTTGTAATGTGCGCTCAGGCCACCACCCCTGGATGCATAACGATGACACTCATAGATGGACGGTATGTTTATGATCATAGAAAGGCATCGGGCGGTTCCAGTGCCTCGTCGACGTCTCCATCGTCCCTGACCGGGGCCTGAGCTCACCTGGCTGGAGGAACATCTGGGAGTAGAGCGCCTGGGTCTCGCCCTCGCTCAGGTACACCGGGAACGTGGTGCACTCCAACAGCAGGTGGCAGGCGGCCGCGAAGGCCTGCCGGCAGGACTCGGAGATCTCCGAGCGGCTTCGCGGCATGAAGCCGTCCGCCCAGGCCGCGCCCGCCGCCGCCGCCTCCGCTGCCGCCGCCTTCTGCCCGCTGGAGCTCAGGACGATCTGCGCGGCCTTCTGGCCTGAAGAGGCGTGAGCTGGAGCTAGGGCTGGCTGCAGAACCTCCTCCTGCTCCTCCTCCTCCTCCTCCTGCTGCCTTGGGACATCCTCCACCTGGACCAGCAGAGATCTGGACGTAGCGCGCAGGCAGAGGGGTGTCAGGAATAAACCACAATAATGTACCACATCGGCCACATCTACGCCCCCTTCATTCATTTCCATTCACGGGACAGCCCGTGGTCGTTTGATCCACCAACCCCACAGCTACAAGCAATGATTAGATACGGGTTTTCTTTCACCAATATCGTTAGTGGAAATCAATCGATTTAAAATCGGTGGGAATTTAAATATTTGAGGCGTTGTTTTAGTGAAAGGTTTGAGTTGGCCCCAGAGGCTGAGGGCAAAGTGCCGCTGGGGCCTGAGCTTCGATCCAGCTGATCTACAGGGCATATACTCTTCACGCTTCGTCACCTGGTGGTGATGAAGGCCAGGATGTCGGTGAGGTGCTGGGTCATGGTGTCCACGCTGCCACCCTTCCTCCACACGTCCTCGCCCTCCTTGCTCAGACGGGCGCGCTCCGTGGCCTCGCCCGCGCCCGCTCTGAGCAGCAGCTGCTGCTCGGACGGCGAGGCGCTGACGCCCAGGCCGCTGTCCTCCGAACGCAGCTGGGCCAGGACGCCTTCGCCTGGCTCCGCCTCTCCTTCCCCTGAACAACCGCTGAGCTCCGCCTCCTCCTCCTCCTCCTCCTGGGCAACAACGCCCACCTCGGCGCCGCCGTGCCCGCCCTCCTTCTCCGCGCCCTGGGGGGGGAGGGTTTGAAAAGAGACGATTTAACCACGAAAACAAAAACAAGCGGTGAGCTTGACGATGGAGGTCTGTAGACTGGGTAGCCCCGCCGATTCTACCGGCGATTCGCATTCGCCCTGCGGAAGGGTCCGGAGAAGAGCAACACATTTCTTTCTAGCTTTGATACGTTTTTGCGGGAGCCAATCACGAAGCTGGCTCCTCGCTATTGGCTGGTTGGATACAACGACGACAGGGAAGCGACGGCAAGCAGCCAATCGCGAGAGGCGTTGATCACGCCTCTTGTGCTGAAGAGAATGACAGCAGCCTCCCTAGACCAGCGTGCAATCTAGGATTGAGCTTGGTCTGGCAATAGCCAGACCAAGCTCAATCATAGATGGCACGCTGGTAAGCCAGGCTACGAGCTGTACTCACCTCAGCCGGTTCCCCGGTAAACTCCTGCGGCTGGGAGTCCGTCTCCAGAGCAGTGGCCTCGGCCTCCAGGTCCATGTAGGCCACGGGCATCTGGATCTTACCCAGGACCTTGAAGCAGGCTCGCAGGCCCTGGGTGAGCTCCACCAGGCCCACGGCCGCCATGTTGGCGTGCAGGGCGGCCAGCATCTTACCCAGCATCTCAGGCAGGAACTGGGACTGGATGTCGGCGTGCAGCTCCTGGAGGGGGGAACTCTTTGTTAGTAGGGAGAAATTCGGACGTCACTCCAGGAAAAACAAAACTATTTATATCTATATATATTAGAGCTGTCAGTTAAATGCATTATTAACGGCGTTAACGCAAACCAATTTTAACGGGGTAAATTTTTTTATCGCGCGATTAACGAAATTAATTTATTGATTTCATTTATTTAATTTTTTTTAATTTTTTTTTGGGCTCAGAACAAAGAAGCAGTAGCCTGACTGCTATGTTCAAGGTAGTATGTTTGATTGTTCATAGTTTAATTGCACTATAGGCTTTTTTTTTGTATCGTCCTGTTCTGATCAGTATATGCCAATGTTGTTTTTAATAAAAAAACATTTGCACAAGGCAAGCCGATGCACCACTCCATGTTGATAAGAGCATTAAAATGAGAAAAATTAATGTGGCATAGAATTTTTTTTGCGATTAATCGTGTTTGCTCGCGATTAATCGTGAGTCAACTATGACATTAGTGCGATTAATCACGATTATATATTTTAATCGCTTCACAGGACTAATATATATATAAACAATATTTAGAACCAGTTGTCTTTTCATGGTTATAACCATACATTAGACAGAAGTGTCTTTAGGAGTCATGTTGAATCATTACTTCTCAGAGATATTCTCTGTTAAAAGGTACGCGCGTGTATGTGTGTGTGTGTGCGTGTGCGTGTACGTTTGCACACGTGCATGCCGTCGACATTTACCAGAGGCAGGACCTCGAGCAGGAACATGATGAGGGTGGATATCTCAGTGACGGTGGGGGGGGGGGCGGCTGCCGTCCTGCCCAGGGGGCGGAGGAGCGTCGCTCTGCTGACTGCAGACAGAAGACACCAGACATGAGCCCCAGCGCTACGAATGGATGCTAACCCGGTAGCATTAATCTGGGATCCAGCCGTCCCACTAGGCTATGGCGGAACTTCTTTGGCGGAGACCGCTCAGAGCCTGGGCCGGAAGGCAGAAACTGTTTCATTGTGCAGATATTCTATCAGGATGAAAACCATTTGCGAGTGAACAGATTTCACAAAAGGATGCTATTACGGGTATTTCTGGAGCGGCTTCCAAACGGCAAACGTTTTTTTCTTTTATTTTGTTTACAGTCAATTATATGCATACAGATCCCCGCCTTCAGCATCAGGATTGGATTAACCAAAGACCAATCGAGTTAAAGTGAAAACGCCCCGTTCATTCCCATCCGGGGACTTCATCTGCAGCCTGATTTGTTTGACAAGCAGGAGACACGGGGGCCAAGACATGAGCGTACATCAGGAGACATGGGGGCCAAGACATGAGCGTACATCAGGAGACACGGGGGCCAAGACATGAGCGTACATCAGGAGACACGGGGGCCAAGACATGAGCTCACCTCCGAGGACGTGTGTGTGTGTGTGTGTGTGTGTGTGTGTGTGTGTGTGTGTGTGTGTGTGTGTGTGTGTGTGTGTGTGTGTGTGTGTGTGTGTGTGTGTGTGTGTGTGTGTGTGTGTGTGTGTGTGTGTGTGTGTGTGTGTACCTCAGCGAGCTGCAGAAGCGGCGGGTCATGTGGTCCCACAGGAACACGCTGTCCATGGAGCTGACAAGCAGGTTCACGGCCTTGATGATCTCTGACGCGTTCTTGTTCTCCTTCATTTTGCTGCCCCACAGAGACAGATCCCATCTCAGAACAACTGCCTCACTTCAACCACCCTTCACATCGAGGAATGCTTCAGATCACTCAACCTTTCAGATCAGTCAACCCTTCACATCACTCAGCCATTCAGATCAGTCAACCCTCCACATCGATGAACGCTTCAGATCACTCAACCATTCAGATCACTCAACCTTTCACATCACTCAACCTTTCAGGGTTCCTGTCTTGATCATAGAGATCATCAACAGGAGTTAAGTTGAGTGTTTTTGCTCTGTGAATTTCATCAAATAGCCAACCATGTTACAAACAAAGCTCAGTCCATCCCATCATCAACCCTCCCTTAATAGCACAAAACACACACACACGCAGGTTCGTACGTACCCCCCCCACACCTCTGCTAACCTGGTCAACTGGTTTCCCGCCAGCCCTGAGCCGGAGAGGCTGTCCTCTCCAATCATCTCCCGGCAGTAGCTGTAGAAGGAGCGCACCACCTCGAGCAGCAGACTGCTGATCACCACGGGGCCTGCACACACAGGGAACACCGTCTCCCATCATGCTTAGCAGACACGGGCGCCAGTGAAAGTACTACAAAACTAACTTTCTTCATCGTGGTGAGGGTTGTGTGTATATTCTATACACGGCATTATTTTATTCCACACATCGACCTTTTTGCTCACGTCCATTATGTTCTTTGCCAGCGTTATTACAGACACTTTGTTATAGACAGTCACCACAGAAGTACATACAGGAACCACAACCGCCTCATCCACATTAATATGGATTGGAGCAAGGCGAGACCGAATTAAATCAAGTGTCAGATGACCTTTCCATGTGACCGTATAGAACCAATGTGGTTATTCCCCATCCTGACCTGACCCCGGCCACCCAATGAAAACCTCTCCTGGATCAGCCATCTTAGATGACACAGACTTTATTATTTATTATTTAAAAAGCCCCTCTATGGACGGGCATGGGAAATGAGCTAAAGCTACAAATGCTATTATGCCTTCTGCTGGATTGTGCACAATCCACAAGAGCTGTATCTGTCCCTATCAAATAAACCCTAACTAACGAGTGTATGTATACGTTGTTTAAACCAGTTGCTAATGACATGGTAATCCTTCTGGCACACAAGTAACAACAGACACAAACAGTTTCAAATTAAACAGAAACATGTAAAAATAAATATGCAAACATTGGCCTGAGGGAAAACCTTCCGCCGAGGTCCCAAACCGTTCCCACGTAGGCCTGCTTTGCCTCCGAGCGATGCTAACATGTTCTATGTGTTGGCCACTTAGTTAAAGCCACAGCCTTAAGTGGGTCGGGGGTGGCTATAGCCTTGGCTGGATTTGACTATGTACGGAGCTGTCTGTGTTGACCGTAGTTCTGTTTACCTATCTCCGGTTTATCCAGTAGGCTGACGATCACACGAAAGGGCCGCAGGTAATTCATGAGGGTCTCAGGGTCCCTCTGGATGTCCTTCTGCTTCAAGATGTTCACCAGAGCCTGAGGGAGACAGCCGACCCAAACACTCAGTGTCACCTGGGCCACGCACACTCACGCACGCACTCGCCGCCACCAAGACACCCAGATGCTGGGTCCGTGCGGCTGGGCTTCACCCACCTGAATAAGAAGGTCTCTAGAATGGAGCGGGAAGTAGAGGTCTTCTTGGTCCTCGCTGCTGATCGGCTGGGTGGAGGATGAAGACGACGACCTGCCCCGCTTGGTGTCGGTGCCTGGGAACAACAGAGCATTATTCCCTCTTCCTACGCAGATGGAAAAGGCTGCGGAAGTGGGTGAGGCAGATCGAAGACCCTGCCCACACGGGGTGTGAATCCCTCTGTACCCCACGTCTAAACACGGTTCTGATTCTTGGGGTGACTGAGTGTTAGCTGTTACAGAGTGAATGAATATGTTAGAGTGTGAGTGAGTGAATGAGTGAATATATTAGAGTGAGTGTGAGTGAGTGAATGAATATGTAAGATTGTGAGTGAGTGAGTGAGTGAGTGAGTGAGTGAGTGAGTGAGTGAGTGAGTGAGTGAGTGAGTGAGTGAGTGAGTGAGTGAGTGAGTGAGTGAGTGAGTGAGTGAGTGAGTGAGTGAGTGAGTGAGCGAGTGAGTGAGTGAGCGAGCGAGCGAGCGAGCGAGCGAGTGAGTGAGCAGCAGACCTAGGAGCCAGGTGTACAGACGGCGGTTGAGAGACATGTCTCGGCGTAGCAGGGTGAGCGTTGCCGCGGAGACCACGGTGACCATGTCCTCCCGGCTCATGTTGACGCTGCTCTTCTCTTCGTCCTGTCGACACAGCCGAGGAAGAGGACAGTGAGCACGACACCAGCGCCGAGCCGGGAGACCGGACGGAGACACGCTAAGAACACGCTAACGAACAGACAGCTTGCTGACCAGGCACTCGTCGAAGGGGAAGAAGTGCAGCAGGATCTCCAGCATGTTCCTCTGCACCAGGACGTTGGAGTCCTGCAGGGCCAGGCACACCGACTTCACCTGCAGACAGACGGACAGACGGACACAAAGACACGCAGTGTCAGCTCAGCAAACGGGACGGAGAGACCTTCACCGATCACAGAGGAAATGAGTCGGAACAGTTCCTCAGACTGATCCAGAAACCACAACACAGCAATATAATATACACACAACATACAGCAAGAATATAAATAACTATCAAATATGCTTCTTACCACAATAAAAAAGAAAGCTAATTGGCTACTTAAGCTACGCAAGTCACAAAGAAGGGCTTACTAATACAAAAACAGAATGAAACAGCCTCACTGGAGGATGTTATATACCACACACACACACACACACACACACACACACACACACACACACACACACACACACACACACACACACACACACACACACACACACACACACACACACACACACACACACACACACACACCTTTGTGTGTGTCTATCAGTTTCTAATTTCAAAAGACAGACGGACACAAAGACAGACAGACAGACAGACAGACAGACAGACACTCACCACAAGGCCGTGGTTGTAGCCTAGCATGTAGCTCTGCTGTCGCGGCGTGGCCCCCCGGTCGAAGTGCGTGACGATGAAGAGCGAGGCGGGCAGCCTGACCAGGGGGCTGACCAGCACGCTGCCCCACAGCGCGCCGTAGAACACCTGCTGGCCCACCAGCAGAGACAGCCTCAGCAGCAGAGCGTCCGTCCTGCAGAGACGATCATCAGGACCCCCAGTACACACCCACAGGGAACCAGTATACCACTGGGGACCAGTACACACCCACTGGGAACCAGTATACCACCGAGGACCAGTACACACCCACTGGGGACCAGTATACCACTGGGGACCAGTACACACCCACTGGGAACCAACCACTGGGGACCAGTACACACCCACGAGGACCAGTATACCACTGGGGACCAGTAAATACCAGTACACACCCACTGGGGACCAGTATACCACTGGGGACCAGTACACACCCACTGGGAACCAGTATACCACGAGGACCAGTACACACCCACTGGGAACCAGTATACCACCTGGTTCCCAGTGGGTACATTAAGTGTACCAGTACACACCCACTGGGAACCAGTATACCACTGGGGACCAGTACACACCAGTACACACCCACTGGGAACCAGTATACCACTGGGGACCAGTACACACCCACTGGGAACCAGTATACCACTGGGGACCAGTACACACCCACTGGGGACCAGTACACACCAGTACACACCCACAGGGGACCAGTACACACCCACTGGGAACCATCAGGACCACAGGATCCCCAGTACACATCCACGAGGACCAGTACACACCCACTGGGAACCATCAGGACCACAGGATCAACAGTACTGGGGACCAGTACACACCCACTGGGGACCAGTACACACAACGTGGGGACCAGTACACACAACGTGGGGACCAGTGGCGGTGGGTCAATAGAGGGCGCTAGGGCGCCGCCCCTCCGTGAAATATTCACTTGAATATATCTGCCAACTATTAATCAACCATTATCAATACGAAATAATCAACAAAAATACATAGCCTTTATCCTCGTTTAATTGTGTGACATACATGTCACTGCCAGCCACCATTTAAATGCGTCTGAACGTCAATGGTTTGGGCTAAGCTAGTTATTGGTCATTCGAAATAAAGCCCTCTTCCAAGTCAGGGCGCCGGCCACGTTGAAGTCAATGTAGGCTCACTAACTTTTTGCTGTCTATCAAGCAGAGACAGCTTTTCATTGGCGCAAGAAAATTCACCACATGATTGGACAATTCAGCGAATCAATCAAAACAACTACATGCAGAGAAGAGATAGATCGCTAACTAGCAGAGTTGCAAGCACTTTCCACCCTTTTCCTTTTCAAGCAATGTTATACTTAAAAGGAGCAACTAAGTTACATATTAATTTAGTCTTTCGGCCTGTAGCATATTAACAAAATTAAGCTACTGTCCCATATTTCTAACTGCATTTGAAGTAGACATTTAGACTCACAAAAAATGGACGCTATTGGACAGTGATCATGATTGGTCTCAATATCAGAATAACAACAATGGGTCAAATAGCAATGGCTGATGGAATGGCCATAGTAGGTCTGTATATGCAGTGCAAGCTTGTCCAGACCCTGCAAATCAGGATGTAGGCTACGAATCTGAATGAATAGAAGGTAAATAGGTAGTGGCCATCCCCAAAATGCACCAGAATACAGGAAATCTAATCTATTAAATTCAATTTTATTTAGATTTTTGATCACCAGCCGCCACTGGTGGCGACCAGTATATCCACTGGGGACCAGGCTGGTCTGCTGGTCCTGGTCAGAGACAGACCATCAGGACCACTAGACACCCAGTATACACCCACTGGGGACCAGTACACACCCACTGGGGAGCAGGTTATGCTGGAGGGCAGGGCTATTCAACCTCCTTAACAAGTGGGCCAAAAAGGAAAACCACTGGTGGTTCATGGGCCACACATACAAAACTTATAATGTCAATTAATCTAATTAAGTAAATCGTACTTAAAGTAGTGTTAACTTAATATATATAGAACTGCTAAATGGAATAAAGCAGACGCATTCCTTCTTTTTTACTTCTAATTGCATCATTATAAAAAGTGAAAAAATTTGACCTTACATATTTTGGACACGCAACCTCTTGCGGGCCAGAAAATAAATAAGAAGGGCCGTATTCGGCCCGCGGGCCGCTAGTTGAATAGGCCTGGCTTATGGGCATTAGCTATAAAAAGGATTTGAAGTCTGTGATGGAAAATCCAGCGGTTGTTTTCGTTGAACAATTTAAGCATGTTTTTTTTCAGGTTGCGTTATCTAGCCACCCCATCGGTAAACTAGTGTTATCTAGTTCCCCTTTGTTGTCCTTCTGTTGATCCATCTCATGTATATATCGGTTTGGTTAGAAAGCAGGAACCTCTGGCCTTAAGGTAAACATCTCCCTCCTTCGATGTAAGGACAGTTGCATTGTGGGTAGGGGTGAAACGGTGTTCTGGGCTCACTGCTAGAGGGGAGACTGGTTTATGCATTAAATAGGTTATTTTCTACAACTATTGTGTGCTTTTTTTGTATTCAGAAGTCTCATCTGTCCTAGATGCAATATCTCGTGAAGAAGGTCCAGTACAATTCCGAGGAAATAACTGTGAGTGTGAGATCATTGATAGTAATTACAGGGTTTATTTTCTAATTTCAACATCCGAAACAAATTTGAGGAAGCAGTGAAGGATGACATCCGCATTATTGTTTTGGGTGGTGCATCGCTAACGTTGAAAGATTAACAAAAGGAAAGAGAAGCGGATCGACAGAACAACAGCACAAAGCATTTCATGAACGTGAACTACATGAACGCTGACGGGCAGACGGACGGAGCGACCGACGGGTTACCTGTCAAAGACCTCCAGGCCCTCCTCCATGCCGGGGAGCAGCCCGGTGATGAAGGCCTGCAGGCTGGGGAGCAGAGCCCTCTGCAGGGGCAGGTAGTAGCGCTCGTACAGCATCAGCAGGACGGGCTTCACCGCCATGGCGGCATGGCCCAGCAGCGGGAACAGCCCAGAGCTACGAACACAGAAACCACACGCGTCATATTTACCCAGTGGCAACCTGAACATCATCACTTCTTCTTTAGCTTTTTTGTTATTTTTCTTTACAAAAATGTCTTCGTCTCCCACCGGGCTAATTGCCTTGGGTGCTGATTAAAGGCATTATAAAATGGAAAGTGTTATTAGTATTAATATTATCAAAACGATGCACCTAGTGAGACATTGAAGCTAGGGTGGGCAACATATTTCCGAAGCATTCTTTTCATGTTCAAGCAATCAATAAATAAATAAAATGCTCTGATTATTCGGTACACGTGGCTGTTGCAGGCCGGTAATAAGCCTGTCCAACCGTTTCAGTCAGCCCTAATGAAATGATTGGATAGCCGAGTTTTCTGTCTGTCTAGAAGGCTACCTGGTCACCCTCAACCCCTCCCGACACGAGTCTTCAACAAGGCTTAATCCTAACTACCGACTTTAACAATTTCTTCTTAAAGTAGGTAGTTTAAGAATTTAAGAATTTCTTTTTAAAGCATTTCTTGCTCTAAGAAGAAATTTAAAACTACGATCGATAAAGACGAGCGACAGCATTCGGACGTCCTTGCCTGTAGATGAAGAGATCCTTGGCCAGCCATTTGGTCCCGATGATCTTGAAGATGACCTCGTAGGTCTCCAGGGCCTTGAGGTGCACCCCGCTGGGCAGGGCCGGGTGCAGGCATTGGGCCAGGCGCTTCCCGATGATCAGCCTCTTGGGCAGGAGGGAGTAGCGCAGGTTACTCTGCAGGGCCTGGGGCCAGCGACACCCCCCCCGGGGGGAGAGAACACATCAGAGAAGGCCTGTGGAACATGAACCAGACCTGGGCCCTACCGTGGGTTGAGGTGGTGGCCTGGTGATAATGCCGCTGTGTGACATCATTAGCAAAAAGAACACTTCTTCAAAACCCAAGAGAAGTGAAACCCCCTCCTAGACATGACGAGAAACTAGGAATATCCCGCTGCTCTGAGAGGAAACAGAATCATGCAGATTGAAAGTGGAAACATAGTCCGAGGCAACATCCGCCTCATCCACGTAGTCACTCAACCTGGGGACATACAGTATGTAGCTTAAAATTAGGGGCATTTAGCAGGCGCTACATTGGTTAATAATACATACATTGACACACCGATGGCAGAGTCAACCATGCAAGGCGACAGCCAGCTCGTCAGGACGGTTAGGGCTAATTGTCTTGCTCAGGGACACATCAACTAGGGGGAGCTGGGGATCGAACCAGCAACCTTCGGTTACAAGGTAACTGCTCTACCTCCTGAGCTAAGCCGACATGCCATGTTAGGATCCTTATCTTCTTCATTTTCAATAAAGGGCTTCCCCGTACCTTGTTCAGCTTGCCCAGGGAGGAGATGAGGTCGGCCCATTCGCTGGACGACTCGAAGCTCCGCAGCGCCTTCTCGATGACCACCCCGTAACTACGGTAACGGTAGTCGTTCTGCAGGTCGGCCTCCTCGGGGTCCATGGTGAAGGTGGTGCTGATGGAGTCAGTGCCACGCCCTCATGCTCGGCACACCGGCGCTGCAGAGGGGATCACACACGCACCCGCGTTCAGGGCCGAGGAGTGTGGCCTTTCTGGACCACGCACACATTTTGGAGGAACCCTGCGAAGCACCCGTCTACGTGCCAGTATTTGTCTTTCTGTAACCCGTTTAGTACATCTCTTCCCCCAAGGTTTGTCTGCAGCAAACAGAATTAGCCTACTGGTCCATTTCCCTGACACGAATCCCTATGGAGGGTGAACACAATTTCACAATCATGGCTCACTGTGCCACTTCGCCGTCCTGGCCGACCCTGACCTCTCCTTCACTCTGAAGCGAGGACACTTCTTCAGACGCGAATTGGTACAGAGACATGAACCCCATACCCACCTCTCTGGAGCGACAGGTCTGAGACAGCCGCTATATACGGTGTGTAGACAGCCAAGAGGAGCACGCAAGATCGGATCTCAGAGCAGAAGCGGACAAGAACCTGTGATATCTGGGTAGACCTCAATGGGTGTAAGGGCCAGACAGGCTTACCAACGCTGGCCTGGTCTGCCCTGTCCCAGCCGGCGCTGCAGCAGCGTCTGTCTGGTAGGATAGTAACAGGGCGTGGGCGGGGTGTCGAGGGAGGGTAGGGGGGCAGGATTAGAGCAACAGGGACATCTGGACTCCATGCCACTGAGCCAGGCAGAGTGTAATCGCACCAAACCCCAAGCCCCAAGGAGCCCCACTGCATGCAACCACCCGGGCATCACAGTGTACAGGGCCCTGTAACTGAGCTAAAGGTGGATGATCAGGGAAGGTCGTGGTAGATTGATAACAATACTAATCATAATCACAGGTGCACCAGGATAGAGATGATAAGTAAGTGGGGTTTGCTTTGTGTGTGTTTTCCTAATGAGAGGGCAAGGTGCAAGTTGAAAAGATATGGTAACACGGATATGTCCGCTGGTAATTGGTGACTTAAAGGAAAGGCTTGAATAAACAACCCCCCCCCCCCCCATCTCCATTGTGGGCGGATCCTCTCCCACCTGACCGTTCCTCCCGACACGATATCGGTTCTAGTTTGGGAGAATACTGCATGCACCATGGGAAACGGCGTCCAAAAGTGCATCACGTTTTTCAATGTTGTTAGTCCACCGCACTATTGATCGCAGAGTGCATTATGTAAGTCCCTAGTCACTGCGCACAGACAAGAAGATTCCCCACACCAGGTAGGCCTGCGGTTACACAGAATACACAATTAGGAGTGCGATCTGCATCCAATTGTGTAAATCAGGTTTCGAAAAGCAAGGGCTTTAACCTGTTTTTAATTGTGACAGGTTTCATGCTTCAAAATACACACACCTACAACACAAGGTACACATGTGTAGCTGTCACCACATTCTTGTCATACAATATGCTACTGAGAACATGCTTCTCTTAGGATGCAAGCATAAATATATACATATAGGCTATGTATATGTATATGATATGAAGTCATCGAGACATAAGAACTCCCAGGGAACAGCATTTCGCTATAGGATGCAATGACTCACCACCTCCTGCAAAAACAACCACAAGATCCTCTCGGCTCACTAGATTCAGGCTCGTCCGGGTCCAGGGGTACAGCGGTGCATCGTGTACCCTCCGAGGGCTGGGAAAAGAAAGGCGTGCCTCGGTTATTGTTCCCAAAACACCTATCTCCATCCCTGGAGAAACATGGACAGCCTGAGCGCAACGGGGTGGAATCGAACTCAGCTGATTCCGACCTGACGAGGAACAGCTCACTTCCTGAATTTCGAAGGGGTGCCGCTCCAAAGCTTGCATCACAGAATAATATAGATCTTCTAACTTTCTGCATAAAGGTAATTAATATGTGAAATATTCTCCAGCTATTCATAGAAAATAAATTGAATACTTAATTACGAGGAGGAAATAATGCACCTTGGTACGGGTTATGTTGGTCCCCATCTCTTTATTGGTATTGGTACAGTCCAGGATATGCGCTGTTTACAAACGTCTCACTTCGCTGTCAGATATTTGTGTATCACTGCGCCTGTGGCAGATGGCCGAACCGGCAACCCTCTGCCCAGCACCTTTATTATTATAAAATAGAGAATTATAATATTATTATTTAATATCATTGATATTATTATAACATTTAGAATTATAATATTTAATATTATTATATTCAGATATATTTAGAAAAATGTAACATTTTCCTTAACATAAATGAACGTATAAATAGTGCTAGTTGATCATGATGTAGCACTAGCACAGAAAACATAATTTCCTTGTTGGTCTGGGATTCGCTCTCGCTGATTGCTGATTAGACCGTCTAGCCGATGGACGGACCAATCGGACGCTGGCGTTGTTATAAGAGGCGGGTTATAATGCGATAGAGGCGAAAGGCAAGGTCTGCCCATTCGATTTAGATGAACGCAAATATAATTTTATCACTTGTAAAAAGTAAAGAGGTAAATGTCAGTAAAGGGGTGTCGTTGGTTTGACAGGTTTGGGAGGCCTGCAGCATCAGGTTAAGCAGAAATCGATTTTATAACAGCAAATTAATCACCAATATATTATATATATATATATATATATATATATATATATATATATATATATATATATATATATATATAGCAGCGCATCATTTTGAACAGATCTAAAGACGGGAGCTGTGTTCACTACCAAACACGGCAAGCGGGGAACCAATAGCTGAAAAGAAGAGTGAGGTGCTGATGATGGCCCCGTCCTTGTTCATGTGGGGAGGCAGGAAGGAGGGGAGAGCCAACTGCCAACAGACAGGAAGTCAGCCAACACAACGTCGCTGAAAGCCCCTTTAATGCTTCAACCACGGGCACGTTTGTGTTCTGACACCACAAGATGTGTTTGAGATCAGGCTCATAAACCGCCCGCTAAGTCAAACACTGTTGTTACTGAGTAACCCATCTAACAACAGACTTCCACCTCGGCTCTGAAACACTTGGTTATTCAACAAGGCCCACTTCCATTATAAAATAACCCGGCCTAACCAAGTCATCAAGGTGAAAGTACAGCCTGGTTCTTCCTTATGTCTGATCAGGCAAGCTACCTTTCACGAGAGATACTGGCCTTTTGACCCAAGCAGTTTATATGAAACCAGGCCTTGACCTACAAGCCCCTCAGCCAATCAGATTACTGTCCCCATGGGGTCACCGCCCACAGCACCTTGGACTGATTCTCTTCGGCCATTTCTTCCCCCGCTCGCAGTGTTTGGTGGAGTAGCGTCAAAACTGACGTCCTGCTGCCTGCCCGTGAAAGGGACCGCCTCCTTGTTGAGTTCTCTATCCTGATTGGATAAAGTGGGGACGGGATGCCAGATAACCCACTTTCTGTTTTCTGCAGAGCGGAGTTAGTGGGAGAACACCTACTCTATCAGAGGGGGGCAGTGGGGATATTGAGCTATCTACACTTATTGTAAAGAATAAATATCCCTTACTTACAACTCCCTACTTTGTAACACACTCTCTACAAACAAAATCTTTTATTAAGAGCATTGTAGAACTAATTTAATTTAAGCACAGAGCCTTTTTCTCTTTCTCGCAGCAAAGAAAGGCAGTTATTAAGCCTTCCTGCCATACACCAAGGCCATGTTACGAAGGGTTAATTATTTGGTCATAACGGCAAGAGTGATTACAAGTTCATACCACTAGATGGAGCGCTTGTATCTAATTGAACTACATGAACGACATTAGGGCTTATGAAGTAAACATTATACATACATACATACATACATACATACATACATACATACATGCATACATACATACATACATACATGCATACATACATACATACATACATACATACATACATACATACATACATACATACATACATACATACATACAGTACATGCAGTACATGCATACATATACAGTACAATACATATATATATATATATATATATATATATATATAGGCCTATATATATATACATAGGCCTATATATATATATATATATATATATATATATATATATATATATATATATATATATATATGTATATATATATATATATATATATATATATATATGTATACATTTCTGTATACATAATTTTTTATTACATCATACTATATATGCTATCTATATAATTGTATATATATATATTTATAAATATATATATCGAAAGATGTATGCATACATATATATACATATATAAATATATATATATATATATATATATATATATATATATATATATATATATATATATATATATATATATATATATATATATATACATATATAAGTTATATAGGCCTATACATAACATCTCACAGAGACTCTTATTTAGTTATTTTTATACAACCTGCAGACCAATAACCAAAACCTACGGCGCTGTGCGGACCGTATCGCCTGTTGCCGGAGAGAGCATGGGAACCTTGGTGACCACATCATTTGACTTGGGCCCTAGGCACCTATGGCATCACACGCCCAGGGGTCGGCCCCGGCGCGCGATGGCACGTCTATTTGAGGATCTAGGAGGAAGTATAAGTGGAGGAAATACATTCTCCATTTTATTGCCTGCTATGTGGTCGAGCTGAATTTCTTTATTCAAGAGGAGGTTTCATAGGTCCCATTCATTCCAGAACGCCTGATGGTGCTTTTGTTTATCATCAGAATCCTAACTGGGTGCAGGTTGGTTTTCTAGAATCTTTTGCCAAGAGGTACCAAGAAACCATGAAACTATTTGGAAATACCGATCGCTTGATTGAGAAAAGATTGTGCTTTTAGCCTCTGCATGGTGATTCAACGTTTTTAGAGAAGGGTAGGAGGGTGTTGTGTAAAGTATTTGAGATAAGGGACTGACGATGAGTTTAAGGGTGATGGAGGAGAGTGGCCCATTGTTCAGGGCGTAGGGGAAGGACTTGAGTTTATTGGCCTGCTTCACATGGTTCATCCCCGGGCTAGACAGGCTGAGCTCACTGGTAACAGCCTGGACATCCCAACAGGAAACCCAGCTGTTGAAGGAAGGGCAACACATAATGAGAACTTGTGTTGCAAGGCAATGCACCGAGAATTCTCCCAGATGGAATATAACAAAACCTTTACGAAAGAGCAGCTTGTAACTCATATGAATGAGTGGGACTGTCTTTGCAGATCTAGCCTCCCGGTTGCCAAAAGCAGTTCTGGTTGCCAAAGGGCTAAATAGCAGGGAAGCGCCCCATCACAGCATGTCCTGAGGCATGCAGCTTGAGAGGTGTTCTGCCTGGTCGGTGTGTTGTGTATGGGTAGGTGGTGTGTCCACTCCTAGACCAACATGCTGCACAGCACTGGTGGGTAAGGTAAGCTGTGTTGGGCAATTTAGTATTCTAATATTTATTACGATACAAGACTAGATATTATTAAGGATTTCCTTTTTGTGGTTTTAGTGGGATTTAGTGTCAATGTTTTCTTTGAGGTTTTAAGGGAGAAATGAAAGAGAACATGGAGAGGATGGAAGTGGATTCCACTAGCTGTGTCAATGCAGAGTCAATTTCAGGTTCATACTAATGGAGATACACGTTGTTATTTAGCTGAAATGGACAGTGAATGTCGAAACAATAAAATATTTGTCCTTGCAAATGGTAAATGGACTGCATTTATATAACACTTTTATCCAAAGCGCTTTACAATATTGCCTGACATTCACCCGTTCATGCACACATTCCCACACCGACGGCGGAGTCGACCACGCAGGGCGACAGCCAGCTCGTCGGGAGCAGTCAGGGTGAGGCGTCTCGCTCAGGGACACCTCGACGCTCGGCTAGGAGGAGCCGGGGATTGAGTGTCGAGAAGATACCAGCCAGTAATAATAAACTGGAGACATTAAAGTACAGAAATCCTACGGTAGTCAATTCATGTTTTCTGAAACAGAAAAACATTGTTTTTCTTACCAAAGCATAACTCCTCACTCCTTCTCTTCTTCTCCTTGCTTGTCATGCAGCTTGTTTACCTGATTTATTTCCTTTGGGCTCAATAATACATGCTTGCAAATATATATCCAGATAGATCCTGCTGTTATCAATGCGTGTTATTTATTCCACAAGGTTATGGTTCCGGAATGTACAATTCGCTGTTTACAGAGGAATAGGTCAAAATGGACTATCAGCAAAAGCAGTCTAACGTGAGCAACAACAAAACAAAGATAAGCAAACAGTATCAGCCTGCTCACAGACACTCCAGTTCCTTCCCAGCATGGCCCAGCATCTTCTGCTTCCTGGCGGCGGAGACCAGTGCAGTGGCACAGCTTCTTCCACCCCAAAGGTCTGCGTGGGAGGCGGGAGGAGGAGGAGAAATGGAGACCCAGGACACTGAAGGGGGCCGGTGGGATTCAGCATTTGATCATTCACCTTGAACAGTGCTGTGAACTATTCAACTAAACTGAAAAACGCTGTTAACTGTTCAGAAGTCACCCAAGATGACATTAAAGACAAAACCTCTATTTAATCACATTCAAAGGTTTAAACATGTTTTAAGAAAAGGTTTTATTTTAGTTGTACTCCACATGACCATAACTATGGTTTATCCACTGCCTTTGTTTGCAATCCAAATATAAAATAAAACGCAGCTTCGAGATTGAGGTATTGGATCAAATGTATTTCAATTTTATGTTACAAATATAATAGGGCTCAAATTGGGTGATTGCTAGTCAAATGTCCTATGCTCTTATAAATGCCTTTGCATCTCAAAATTCCTCAATTTGGGAGTAAATAGATGACATACGCAATCCTATAAACACCCAACCCACACACCAGAGAATATTTGACTCAGGAAGGCATGCAGGTCCTTCCATTCATCATCGAAACCTGTAATGGTGCACATTGTTCATATTATTTTGAGCTCATGGTCAACATTCAGCTGAGCTCTGACTTGCGAACTTAAACAACTAATGGCGTTGGAGATGCATGGGAAAGAAAGACGACCTGTTTTCAGCAGCATTAAAGGTGTCTGCAGAACTTAGAAAGTAAAAGACATAAACACAATCGGCTATGCACACATGAATTAGGCAACGCAGTACACAGCGTCTTGTGAACATTTAACAAGAAACATTTATCAGCATATCGAAGGTTAACCTAAAACGGTCTTATGTTAAAGTGAATAATGTCATCCTTTCAGCCCTACTCCCAATGCAGCCCTTCTCTTTGAGGGAAACGGGACCGTCGCACCAGTAATGCGCCCAAAGAGGGGCTTTCTGGGAAATGTAGTCTTCAATAAGGTGACGTTTCCGAGCAAAAGGAATGAATGGAAATGTACAAAGAAGCGTCGTCGTCGTTCCTTAAAGGTATATCACTACATTTCTGAGAATAAGTTTTGCTCAATAAAATCCATTATAAAAATGTTGTTTTCAGGCTCGGACAGAAATCATGTTTACTTACTAGATGTTTCTTTCACCTAATTACATCTAGGCTATTTCTAACGAAATTGCTGCAAGTCTCATAAAGTTAACCTGCCAACTTCCTAATGATGATTCGACTACCATAAAAGCTGTATGCCTACATGAAGATATGTGTGGTGAAAACATCATACTCAACGTCATACTAAAAATACTACAATTATTTGTATGCATTCTTTATTAAGAATAATTTCAATTTGAATGTTTCTTAATTCGTTTTGTATCTAGTTGTTACTCAGTCAGAGCGTACCATCGCGCTGTTTGCAAGTGCTTTTGCAAGTGCATCTCATTTGATTGTGGTTGAACTTGAGGCCACGCATGGAAGAAACCCCAACCCTATATTAAAATGGGAACCGCCGTTTGAACTCACGCACACCTGATCCTACTGATTTGAATATAATCATCATTCATGACTGTTGAAAGCCTAATCCTTCTCTAACACTCTCTCTGGCCCTGATTACGTTACTATTAAATCAAGAGAAAAACTGCCCATCCCAAATTAAAGTAGATTAATCTAGATTGTTAAAAGCGTCTCCCTGAAACCAGTTTAGGATCCTTTAAATCAAACGATGCATCTTTTTTTGTGTGGTATTTCCATCATTTTACACATTCTTAAACTACAACTCCACTAAACTAAGCATACTGCTGCTGCATTTGATATTTAGATTACGCATGTGCATACATTTTTGGGACAAGGCAACACTCCTGCACTGCAGGAATCAGACCCATTCCCAGTGGGCTTCGAACTGGCGCCTCTTGAATCATGATACTGGTGCACTTGAGCGATCATACTGGTGCTTCTTGAACCATGAAACAGGTGCGTCTTGAACCTACTGGCGCGTCTTGAGCCTACTGGCGTGTTTTGAAATGACTGGCGCATCTTGGGCCTACTGGCGCGTCTTGAATCTACTGGCGCGTCTGGAGCCTTCATCCTAGCGCGTCGGCGGACCACGTGGAAGGGGCGTGGTAACGAGCGCCTACATCACTGTGCATCGCTGACAGCCGAAGTCACACAGCCGCAGCCGCTCTGTATACAAACAACTGTAAGCGACTTTCTGCCTGGTAGGTCTTCTTCCTGTGAATCCTAACCAGACTTGGACCCCCTCGACAGCAAATACGTGGACGCAACGCGGAGCGTCAAGGAAGCCATTGTCTTTCTCTTCGGGTGTGGGAGGGCTGCTGACACCGATGAGCGCCAGTGGAAACAGCTCCAATTGAACCACACAACTGGTGAGTATCTTATGAGTTCTGCTGTAGGAAAACATCTGTACTTGGGGGTTGGGAAAGCAAGCTTACACGTTCATTTGTATTCGTGTATATTTTTATTTTTTTTAATATTTTTTAGGCCTCAATATAGCAAGAGACATCAATGCGCCCATGGAGTCCGCTGAGAGATATACGGTGATACGTACATTGGATATATTGTTTTAGAGTAGGCTTTGACCTTGACTTTGGTGTTTTTTTTATGCGTTGCGCCTGATCAGAGAAAACAGAATAGAACAGTAAATGCTATTAACAAATGTCGCTCATGACGAGGATGCGGGGGGAATGAATGGGGAATGAATGAATGATCCGCCTAGAAGGTTCCTGATTAATCTCATGCGTACCATGCGCAGCGATGTATACCTGTTGGTAAAGTGACAATTTACGCAAGCAGAGGCATGCCTTCCTGTAATGCATACTACAATTCACCTGTCAAAATGACACTGCAGAAACGACGGCCTGTGACTCTAAACATGAAGCACAGTGCGGACCGTTTGGTAAACACTGGAGTGCTGCTGGTATGGGAAATAACTGCGTAGTGCCTTCTTCTTGATCCAATTTTGACATCCATAATCTAAGGATTAATAACCAAAGAAGTTGTTCTTGGTGTTTAGAAAGTGTTAAGTAGGCCTCTTTTTGTTTTTTTTCGCAAATGTCAAGAAGATGGGGCTAGAGTAGGCCTACTGCAATGTGGATGCAATAATGAAGTTATAGTTGTGCGTGGTGTTTCCTCTTTTTGTGTCTGCTGGTCAGACATCTAGCACACCCTTTTTCAGCAGAAAAAACACTGCATGGGTTTGGTGAATGAGATGGGAAGAAATCCTTTTGGGCTATATTCTCTAATATCGTAATGGTTCCTAGTAGTGAACCCAACTCAAATGTGTAATGTGTCTGTGTAATATACATTCTATCATAATAATTCACCATGTTTCATGCTAATTTATCTTCCTCTTCATTTAACCATGCATGAATTACAACTACTAGCATTAGTATTCATATCATGACTGTTATTTAGAAGTTGTTATACCAGTATACATTTAAGGGACAAGTTGGTTCACGTGTGTCGACATACAAGTCTGTTTGCCTGCATAATTGCCTACAATTAGACATGCAAGAATCTGCAGATGTATAACCGTATTTTAGATCATTGCATTGAAGTAGGTGATGCTTCAGCTCAGTAACATGCTTTTTTTTCTTTCTTACTCTTTTAATGAGGTGTTTGATCCTGTAGCGTGACATTAGCAGGCTTATTTGATGCGCTAACAGAGGTGTGTGTGTGTGTGTGGGGGGGGGGGGGGCATTTGTTCTGTTGTTGGGAAGCTTTAAAGGTTCCTAGAGAAAGCCTTTGTTCCGAGGCCATAATACTGCATTAGTGAGGCATAAGATCAGCCAAAAGAGCTGAATCATTCGAACGGTTTAAGACGAGCCAACCTGCTGTATGATTTCATTAAGAGTTCTGTACGATAACACGCTTTGCAATAAAACCTAATCACTTTTCAAACTTGCCACTTGTGCTTAAGTTATTTCATCAACTCGCACCGTCTGATGACATCCAGTGTAACATTTGTTTGTGTGGGGGTCAGACCTCTCCAATGGGGTTCACGCCACTCCAATGCTCTAATAAGCTCTCTTTGTTTTTGCTGTCTTGCAGGAATGTTAACTCTAGGTTTCTTAGACAAGAAGCCCGCGTCATCCTCCTCTAAATCTAGACTTCAGTGCAGTGGATAACCTCCCCCTGAAGCATCCCCTAGTGAATTTGTAACACCAGTGGATGACAGAGCTCCCATCCAGACAGCAAACCAAAGAAGCGCATTTCCCTGTTAACGGATCGTCCCAATTGGCCATCGGTGATCCTTTTTCAAATACCATATTTTTTAACTCTGTTGATAACCAAGGCTTCTCGAAGCCACCTGAGGTCATGGCTCCTGGGATGGAGGCAGCGGACATTGTGGTGGTGGGACTCTATTTTGTCCTGGTGCTTTCCATTGGCTTGATTGCCACATGGAAGGCCAATCGCAGCACTGTGAGTGGATACTTCCTGGCCGGCCGCTCGATGACATGGGTGGTGGTCGGCGCGTCCCTCTTTGTCAGCAACATAGGAAGTGAACACTTCATCGGCCTCGCGGGATCGGGGGCGGCCAGCGGCTTTGCCGTCGGTGCGTGGGAGTTCAACGCACTCCTTCTCCTGCAGCTCCTCGGTTGGGTGTTCATCCCCGTGTACATCCACTCTGGTGTCTACACCATGCCCGAGTACCTGTCGAAGCGCTACGGGGGGAACAGGCTGAAGGTTTACTTTGCCACCTTGTCCGTGCTGCTCTACATTTTCACCAAGCTCTCTGTGGACTTGTACGCCGGTGCCCTCTTCATCCAGGAGTCCCTGGGCTGGAACATCTACCTGTCGATCATCCTGCTTGTCAGCATGACGGCCCTGCTTACCATCACCGGGGGGCTGGTGGCCGTCATGTACACCGACGCTCTTCAGGCTGTGCTGATGATCGGGGGGGCCCTCACCCTGACCATCCTCAGCCTGATCAAGGTCGGTGGTTTGGATGGAGTCAGGACAAAGTACATGCAGGCGATTCCCAACGTCACCGCCATTCTCGCGACTGGCAACTTCTCCTACTTCCCCTCCTGTCGCATCGAGCCCAAGCCAAACTCCCTGCGACTCCTTCGGGGCCCTTTGGACGAAGACATTCCCTGGCCAGGCTTCCTCTTCGGGCAAACCCCAGCTTCTATCTGGTACTGGTGTGCGGACCAGGTCATCGTACAGAGGGTTCTCGCCGCAAAGAACATCGCACACGCCAAAGGAGCCACTCTCATGGCCGGGATCCTGAAGGTCCTGCCCATGTTCCTCATTGTCATTCCAGGTATGATTTCCCGCATTCTGTTCACAGATGAGATAGCCTGCATCGGGCCGGAGCACTGCCTGGCTGTGTGTGGTTCTAAGGCCGGCTGCTCCAACATCGCCTACCCGCGCCTGGTCATGGCGGTGATGCCCGTTGGACTCCGAGGACTCATGATGGCTGTCATGATAGCGGCTCTTATGAGTGATCTGGATTCCATTTTCAACAGCGCCAGCACTATCTTCACCCTGGACATTTACCAGACCGCCCGGAAGGGCGCAACCCAGAAAGAGCTGCTGGTGGTCGGCCGGATGTTTGTGGTATTTATGGTGGCCATCAGCATTGCTTGGGTTCCCGTCATTATTGAGATGCAAGGCGGCCAGATGTACCTGTATATCCAGGAGGTGGCCGGCTACCTCACGCCCCCGATTGCGGCCCTCTTTTTGCTGGGCGTGTTCTGGAAACGTTGCAACGAGAGAGGCGCGTTCTGGGGTGGGATGACCGGCCTGACCCTGGGCACCTTCCGCCTGGTGCTTGCCTTCATCTACAGGGAGCCTCGCTGTGACCTGCCAGACGACCGCCCCCTCTTCATCAAACATGTCCACTACATGTACATCGCTGCCGGCCTCTTCTGGATTTCGGGATTTGTGGCCGTGGTGGTCAGTCTCTGCACCAGTCCCCCGGATCAGGAGCAGGTGCGCACCACTACATTGTGGGGCCTGCGACGCATGCTGAAGTGTCCCCGCAAAGGTCTGGAGGAATCCCACAGCCTCACGGACAAGCAGGGCAACGGAAGCCTCCACAAAGATCTGCCGGAGGATGTCCGCAACGACAGGTGCCTGGATGAGGCCAACGTCAAACTCCTGGTGCGGTCCACGGACCACGACCCCGCCACCCCCACCTCGGAGACCAACCCGATCGCCACGCCCACAGAGCACATCGACAACAGGAAGCTGGACAGAGAAGAAGATGGCAGCCAAGCGATTAGGAAGCGAAGCAACCATCGGATGTTCCTGGACTGTTTTTGTGGCTATAAGGACGGAGCGCCGAATGAGGAGAAACTGCCCAAGGAGGAAGAGAGGACCATAGAGGATATGTTGTACGAGCCACCCCGGATTAAGGCGACCCTCAACGTGGGTCTCTTTTGCGTCTGCTCTTTGGGGGTCTTCATGTTTGTTTATTTCTCACTATAGTTTTAGTGGGCACTGAACTAAGAGGCAAATTTGCGCTGTGTTTGAGTTCGGGGATCCGTAGATTCATCAAAAAATGCACAATTAAACTTTTCCGAGGTTTGAAAAGCGCTGTAATATTTACAGTTTATATTTGTCTGTTGTTGCTCTTTAACAAGGATTATAAGCTTATTAGTATCATGTATTTTGGTCGACTTTAAAGGACACTTTAACGTGAACTTTCGTGAACAGTGCTTATTGTTGTCCAACTATAATTGGATTTGTTTTCAATTGTACTAAATTCATTATAATATTTGCCTTATCTGAGCTATGCACTGTTTTCTTTATTTTTTGCTTAATCAATTATGTATGTATCTTACTGTTATACTATGGTATGGCAATGTATTTCTCTGCTTATGTAGACACACTACTTAATTCAAGTTTTTCTATCTAGGTTTCTGTTTCCTTTTTGCTCAGAATCCATTTAGGTGAAACAATTGTGTTCTTCCGTTTCCGGAGTATGGTGGCATGTTATTGGAATGCTTATGTCCATACAGCAGATTAGGCAATCTTTAACTGTTTTTTGGGCCTGAAAGACGATTGTAGAAATCAAATTTATTGTTAAGATCATGACACGTTGTTCCATGAGATTGGGTTCACAGCCATTTTAATATATTATTCATCCACCCTAATATTGGAGGAGTTAATCTATCTTGTTGCATTGTTTCAAATGTGAATTTCATGAATCTTTACAAATATAGTTCCCAGCTTACTCCAATAGCTTTGTTACAGACTCCTTGAGTTTAAATGTGTTATAAATATTTGGTGTTCTTCCTATGTGAATAACATAATGTACATGCCATATCTTTCCATATATTTATATTGGTCTTCATGTTGTATTGCATTTCATGTTCACAACACTTTCATCTCAAGTCTGTTAATGTGGCTTAACACTACACATTACACATTTTTCACGTGCATATTCCTACCAAACGTGTCTTAGTGTGGATTGCTGAAGCAACGAAACTAAGAACAAAAAGGAAGCTCATTTTTGAGTTTTCAAGATGTTGTTTAGTGAATTTCCGGCTCCCTGGTCAACACCAAGAGATATTTAATATAGGCTTATTGTAGTTCACCACCAACTAACACACACACACGCACACACACACACACACACACACACACACACACACACGCACACACGCACACACACACAAACACACACACACACACACACACACACACACACACACACACACACATGGATTACAAGATACAGGCTTTCTATGGGAGGTTTATCCTGTCTAATGTCCAACAAAGAATACATTAATAAAAAGAAAAGTGGTTTGATAATAACTAAATGAAGTAGTTTTGTCTTGTTGAGAATATATGATTTTTTATGGATTTTATTTTTCGAGCTCAATAAAGTTTCTGCAAACACAACAGTGCATGTGTGGTTTTCATTAACATTTATTATTATATATATTATATATATCATTGCCTCATCGCATGCAGATCGGACGATCCTACATCTCAAGCCCCTGTCGACCGAGTAGGCCTTTATTATCACCGCAGCGAAGCCTGCTGCGTCTTTTCTAGGCCTACTTAAAGCCAGGGCATAGCTTTGGTTCCAATTTATAGCAAATGTTAAATGATTATTTCATATATTGTGCACGTGCATAAATGTTTATAAACCTATTATTCGACATAATAGAGTTGGCTGAATAACACGGAGGCCAACAAACACACCCTCTACAGGTGGCCCTATGCTATTAAACACACCATCCTTGAGTAATGGTGCAATAATCAAAATATGCAGCGTTAGAAATTCCTATTTTAAACAGTGAAGGTAACGTCCTCTGCAGAAATGTATTGTTAGTTGAGCTTAATATATGGATCCTAACTGTAGCCTACTGCTTACATGTTTGGCATTAACTTGTTTATTATTATATTACCTTCCAGCATTCACACAGAAACACACCTATTCAACATTGTATGCATGTGATTCTTTTCTGGATAAACACATGAACAGCCGTACCGGGATTCTTTGTTTGCACTTAGAACTGAGTGGAAGGTTGGTAACTTCGGATGATCTTAAGGGCAACAGGTAGCCTACTATCACAATGTAAGACCGCACACACCGCCTCCATTTCCGACCGCATATGAGCACTGGAATGTTAGTTATTCTGTTGGCGGTCCATCTTTGCTTCGTTATTAATCTTGAAATGTTTTAAAAAGGATACACTGTTGGGTTTTAAAAAAGCACACAGCGTTTCTCATGCAATACATGGCATGCATACATAAATAAAAAAACGATTCTTAATCCAATGTAGGGTAAGTTAGACATTATTAAAATTCTCTTGAGTCCTCTCAATAGAGGAGGTGTGGTGGACAAGCACCACAGGCCTATTGGTCTTCTCTGGTTGGTAATTGAATCACCATCCACCTGGGATTGCCACCCCAGATTCACGGATGCCATGCACGCTGCGCACAGTGGTGTTGGCTCAGCACATTCAAAAACAACGGATGGCGTGGCCCTTCTTTTAAATGGAAGGTTAAGTGCTAGTTATTTAGCCAAAGCTAATAGACAACCACGGGAGTTGTTAAATAGCGGAAAACATCACCACGGATGGCTGACCCCGCAGTGCTCGTGGTCATTAGGTTACCCGAGTTCAGTCGTCCCCGAAAATATACCATGTCATTGAAAACAGAATGAAAAAAATATTTTTAATGCACATTTTACATGAATCTATAAAAAGAAGTCCAAACCCACACGCGCAAACACAATGTTTACCTTGAGAATCGTGCACCCCCAGCCCAGACTAGCCCACCCTCGCCCCCAAGGGGAGACTCATGATATTGTCCTCTGGAAAAGTACTGGCATCCAGGCGCGTCTTTGTTCATTGTCACTGTTAGACGGCGAAAAAAAAACAGAACAATACGCTGAAACAAATGTCTCACTGGCCTCAGAGCATCGGCACGGGGATACTGCATTAATACTTCCTGATAATCATTGCGTCCTCGTTTAATACGGTAAATAATTGCACAATTTTTATTTCAATAATGCTAAGTCCTTGCACTGTAATCCTGGACATCTGACATTGTAGGAATGTGTTAATATTGTGAGGAAGGGTTTTGGGCCGGCTGATATAACAATGGCATGCCTCGCCTTGCTGAACGGATGCCCAGCCATCCCATAATATCAGCCAGATGCAGCGGCGCTGAATGATAAGATGATGCTCGCTCAGGGCTTAGCTCCTAGGTTGGGGCCGGTTGTCATGGCGATGCCCATGCGAGGGTGGGGCGGGGGCTGCTCAAGGTCTGGATCTGGCAACAGAGAGGCAGCAACACCAAGTACCAATCACATCCCAGCTGGGTCAGACAGGGACACTGTTGTGATGCGTTCACTTGTCTCACGACACTTGGCGTGTGTCTACGATTCTATATGTTTGTGTGTGTGTGTGTGTGTTAATGTTTGCATGCTTTTGCTTATGTGTGTGTGTGTGTGTGTGTGTGTGTGTGTGTGTGTGTGTGTGTGTGTGTGTGTGCGTGTGCGTGTGTGTGTGTGTGTGTGTGTGTGTCTATGTCTATGTATGTGCCTGAGTGTGTGCGTGTGTGTGTGTCTGTCTGTGTGCGTGTTTGTCTGTATGTGTGTTTGTGACTGTTTCTGTTGGTCTGTCTTTGTGTGTGTTTCTGTATGTGTGTGTGTGTGTGTGTGTGTGTGTGTGTGTGTGTGTGTGTGTGTGTGTGTGTGTGTGTGTGTGTGTGTGTGTGTGTGTGTGTGTGTGTGTGTGCGTGTGTATGTGTGTGTGTGCTTGCTAAATTTGCAGGGGACATGATGTACGATGCAGTCCTCTTCGACCACCTAACAGGTTGTTCTCATGGTGCCATGCCGTAATTCCGACACCTCATTGTTCCGACGTCTCAATGGTCCGAAATATTTCCCATTAGATCGACCTGCCACTATGCCGACGGTTCAATGTTACGAAAACGGAACCCATTGTTCCGAAGGTCCGTTTGTCCGACTTTTAAAAAAGGAGGCGCATTAGGCCGACGGTTCAATATGCCGAATCAACACAGTCTCACTCCGAGAACGTCAAATACCGACTGTTGGCAAAGGCCCTTTAGCGTCGGTGACTGACGGGAAAGGTACCCTTTTTATTCGGTCGGTGACGGTAAAGGTACCCTTCGGCGTCTTCTGCATACGGAATGGGGGGTGCCTCACTACGTCTCTAATAGACGATGTGAGCATCTTTCCTATTGGATAGTTTTTTAGGATATTCTTCTGTGAAAATGGCGGACATACTTTTTATCCTGGGTGGAAAATATGATATTTTAGAATAGTTACACCATTAAAAGTGTTTATGTAAACATTTTTAGCGAGAAATGTGCATTTTACTTTCATAATCGTCGTTCGGCGAATGTGAAGGATGTTTGGTTTGATAGATATGACGAAGAATATTTCATCGGGCGATAATGGCCGGCGTACAGGCATCCCGGGCTCACGAAAATAGGTGACACTGTCACGTTATTTAATCTATTGAAACGTGATCAGGTACACGTATTTTCTAAATGTTCGTGTCAAAAAGCAAAATTTTCAAACTCATGCATATCAATTGGAAGTATTTGTCGTGATTTGTCACTAAGCACGACTTCCATCTAAGGTTCTGTCCGGGAGCTCTCTCCCTATTGTCCCTTAAGGAGCTCCGTACAGAACATTTATTGTTAAAAATTTTCTGTGATAACTAAGAATATGACAGCTTTTCCAGTCTCACCAATATGCGCACAGATCGCACGGTTTGACACTTTCAAGATGCGTGCAGTAGCCTACATACGCCAAATGACCATTTCGTGTGCATACGATACGCAAAACCCAGCATTAACTACTGTGGAGGGCGGATACGTCCATTTCGCGTGCATATGATACGAAAAACCCAGCATTAACTGAATGGGAGATGCAATATTTTAGGACAGATTCACCATTTAACGTGTTTCTAATGACATTTCTAGCGAGAAATGTACTTTTCCCTTGAATAATCATCAGTCAGTGAATGTGTATGATCTTTATTAATCTTTATTATCTGAATGGGAAATGCAGCTCACGTGTTTCCTGCTTTTGTGTTATTAAACCGTTACTTTATGTAACTTTTAATGATATCATCTTGTTAGAAACACGTACGTTTTCGTGAACACTGGATTACGTCGCATTTCAACATAAAATAGCGTGTTATACACACACAAACGCACACACACACACACACACACACACACACACACACACACACACACACACACACACACACACACACACACACACACACACACCTGCATTTCGCTGCCAAATATATAAATACTAAGGCAGAATAAAGAATAAATTAATTCATTATCATTCAACTTCAACATGCGTTATTACAGTATAGTGGTGGAGGGATGACGTGTGTTGGCCAACCCGGAAGTGAGCGTCGCCCTGGGTTCCCTTGACAAAAAGCCAACGGGTTTTTCCATTTGATTTTGGATTATTGCAGAAAAATTAGCATCTTTGAAGCACCTCCTCAAAAACTGAAAATAAATAAAAATAACTGTGCTCCAAAGAAAGAAATGTAAACCAATGCATTCCGAATGGGAGTGTTTCTCCGATTTTTCCATGCTACACAGAACGAAATGTAAACCCATGCAAATAAAGACTTTATGGTCATAATCATTTAAATATCATTAATCTCCTGAGGGTGGTATTCTATTTTTTTCAACGGGGCTGAATCCAGTCACTTGACCGTCATGGTTGCTATGGTGGTTGCTATCCACCAGCCCCTCTAATCCTTACATGGCTCTAAAAACCACGCGGCAAATGAGCTGCCGTGATTTGTGTTGTTTTTGTCGTAAACTAGTGTCCGATGGTTAAAAAATAGACGGATATTCCAAGGTATCCTTAAAAGGCAGCTTGGATGTTTTTATTTTCTGCAGTTTAGACTTCTTCTATAACCTATTTTTGAAAGCAAAACACCAAGCTCATTGATTTAACGAGGCAGGGTTATTTGTTTTATTTATTAAATAAATATTTATGAGAGGTCATTCCTTCTCCTGAGTTTTCTTCCTATTTATGTCTAGTGTACAACCCTACTGTCCACAAGCATCACCCCCCCCCCTCCCCATATGGATTTGGAGAATTGTTGCCACGTCCCAGTGGTGGAGGTATCATATATATGAAAGAGGGCATTCAATTATACTACAATGATCAATTAGGAGGCCGAAGCCCTAAAGGAAGTGATGCAATAGGTGACTGGGTCGACGACATTTAAGTAAGCTTTACTTTGAGGTCTCTTATATATCAAAGGGGGTCTCAAAGGACGCATACGCTTCAACCTGTGGCTCCGGTCCTACAGGAAATGACTCAGCAAGTGCTCCATCTCGTTGCACCTGCACCCAGCGGCTCGCTTGCAAGATTTTGGCCTGAAGTTATTCCCAGACCTACACCGTAGCCATCCAACCTGCATATCTGAGAATCAGGCCTCTCTTTAATAATGACAAAATGTATGAGAGAAATACACATTAACTTTTGACTCATAAGCGGCGTGGTGCCGGCTCCTTTTGACCTTTTGACCCCAGACTTCTGGGGGAATAGCTGAATCAATTCATTAGTCAATCAAAAGCATGTAAATATCTTCCCGGTGACGTAAGAGGGAGAACAAGGTGTCCTTCAACATCTACGCTTCCAGGCGATTGCAACGGTGCCACACATGAGCATATTCGAACATGTTTAATGGTAGTAATTAGCTGTCGAAATTGGAGGCCTTAATCAATAATGAGCAGCTATTGATTTGCTTCCCCATAGAAATTTGTGACAAATGACATGTTATTTAGCCTCTACACGTTGAGTTGAGTCCAATGACACCAAGCATGACACTCTAGAAAATGGTAACATGTATTTTACATGGTACACCTAGGTCTAGGACATTATCTCGGTGTAGCAAGAGGGCGAGCTTGATCTCATTGGACTCAGCTTAACGTGTAGATGCTAAATAACATGTAATTTGTCAAAAATCTCCATCGGGAAGCAAATCTATAGCTGGTCATTATTGATAAAGGCCTCCAAAATCGACAGCTAATTACTACCCCGAAACATATTCAAATATGATCATGTGTGGCACTGTTGCAATCGCCTCGAAACGTAGATGTCAAAGGACACCTTGTTTGCCCCGTTACGTAACCGGGAAGATATTTTCATACTTCTAATGAATTGATTCATATTTTAAGGTTCTCGGAGTGATACTTTAAGCGGCTGCAGCAGAAGTGTTGAGACGAAAGATGATATCAAGACATTTATAGAATATTCACATTCACATTATGATTCTTCGTCATAACATCCGACCAAACATCCTTTACAGTCACCAAGCGAGGATTATGAAAGTCCAGGCCCCCCCTTCCGGCACTCAAGGTCCGACTGGGCCAAGTTTAGGGCAGGAAGGGCCCCCCATTCCGGCCCTCGGGGTCCGACCGGGCCAAGTTTCGGTGCGGGGGTCCCAGTTAGGCCTTAGAATAAGGTATTCAAATTTCAGGGCGGTAGGACCTTCCTATCTCAAAAACTGTTTTTCCACCACATTCTGAACCATTAGGTCTTGCAGGTAACACATCTGAGGGGCTTTGTCCTTTAGGCCGAAGCCCTAAAGGAAGTGATGCAATAGGTGACTGGGTCGACAACATTTAAGTATGCTTTACTTTGAGGTCTCATATACATCAAAGGGGGTCTCAAAGGACGCATACGCTTCAACCTGTGGCTCCAGCCCTACAGGAAATGACTCAGCAAGTGCTCCATCTCGTTGCACCTGCACCCAGCGGCTCACTTGCAAGATTTTGGCCTGAAGTTCTTCCCAGACCTACACCCTAGCCATCCAACACGCATATCTTAGAATCAGGCTTCTCTTTAATAATGACAAAAAGCTATTAGAGAAATACACATTCACTTTTGTTATCTCATAAGCGGCGTGGTGCCGGCTCCTTTTGACCTTTTGACCCCAGACTTCAAAAACGTGGCCACAGGCCAGCTGTGACTACACACCTTAAGCCACAAATGTACACCTCCATCCCACAAAAAATGGGGACTAGAAACTAACCTCTGTCTTATGTACATTTACCGTACTGTGGGAGGTCACGCCCCTTTTCCGGCCTTTTCGAGATAGCTAGGGATGCTAAAATGTTTACACACATTTCCCGGGGCCCCGAGAACGACATATCCGAGATTTGGAGTTCTAGCCCTTAGAGAAAAAAAGTTTTCCCAAATGGACTGTCATTTGGACAAAGCCCCTCAGAAGTGTTACCTGCAAGACCTAATGGTTCAGAATGTGGTGGAAAAACAGTTTTTGAGATAGGAAGGTCCTACCGCCCTGAAATTTGAATACCTTATTCTAAGGCCTAACTGGGACCCCCGCACCGAAACTTGGCCCGGTCGGACCCCGAGGGCCGGAATGGGGGGCCCTTCCTGCCCTAAACTTGGCCCAGTCGGACCTTGAGTGCCGGAAGGGGGGGCCTGGACTTTCATAATCCTCGCTTGGTGACTGTAAAGGATGTTTGGTCGGATGTTATGACGAAGAATCATAATGTGAATGTGAATATTCTATAAATGTCTTGATATCATCTTTCGTCTCAACACTTCTGCTGCAGCCGCTTAAAGTATCACTCCGAGAACCTTAAAATATGAATCAATTCATTAGAAGTATGAAAATATCTTCCCGGTTACGTAACGGGGCAAACAAGGTGTCCTTTGACATCTACGTTTCGAGGCGATTGCAACAGTGCCACATATGATCATATTTGAATATGATTCGGGGTAGTAATTAGCTGTCGATTTTGGAGGCCTTTATCAATAATGACCAGCTATAGATTTGCTTCCCGATGGAGATTTTTGACAAATTACATGTTATTTAGCATCTACACGTTAAGCTGAGTCCAATGAGATCAAGCTCGCCCTCTTGCTACACCGAGATAATGTCCTAGACCTAGGTGTACCATGTAAAATACATGTTACCATTTTCTAGAGTGTCATGCTTGGTGTCATTGGACTCAACTCAACGTGTAGAGGCTAAATAACATGTCATTTGTCACAAATTTCTATGGGGAAGCAAATCAATAGCTGCTCATTATTGATTAAGGCCTCCAATTTCGACAGCTAATTACTACCATTAAACATGTTCGAATATGCTCATGTGTGGCACCGTTGCAATCGCCTGGAAGCGTAGATGTTGAAGGACACCTTGTTCTCCCTCTTACGTCACCGGGAAGATATTTACATGCTTTTGATTGACTAATGAATTGATTCAGCTATTCCCCCAGAAGTCTGGGGTCAAAAGGTCAAAAGGAGCCGGCACCACGCCGCTTATGAGTCAAAAGTTAATGTGTATTTCTCTCATACATTTTGTCATTATTAAAGAGAGGCCTGATTCTCAGATATGCAGGTTGGATGGCTACGGTGTAGGTCTGGGAATAACTTCAGGCCAAAATCTTGCAAGCGAGCCGCTGGGTGCAGGTGCAACGAGATGGAGCACTTGCTGAGTCATTTCCTGTAGGACCGGAGCCACAGGTTGAAGCGTATGCGTCCTTTGAGACCCCCTTTGATATATAAGAGACCTCAAAGTAAAGCTTACTTAAATGTCGTCGACCCAGTCACCTATTGCATCACTTCCTTTAGGGCTTCGGCCTCCTAATTGATCATTGTAGTATAATTGAATGCCCTCTTTCATATATATGATACCTCCACCACTGGGACGTGGCAACAATTCTCCAAATCCATATGGGGAGGGGGGGGGGTGATGCTTGTGGACAGTAGGGTTGTACACTAGACATAAATAGGAAGAAAACTCAGGAGAAGGAATGACCTCTCATAAATATTTATTTAATAAATAAAACAAATAACCCTGCCTCGTTAAATCAATGAGCTTGGTGTTTTGCTTTCAAAAATAGGTTATAGAAGAAGTCTAAACTGCAGAAAATAAAAACATCCAAGCTGCCTTTTAAGGATACCTTGGAATATCCGTCTATTTTTTAACCATCGGACACTAGTTTACGACAAAAACAACACAAATCACGGCAGCTCATTTGCCGCGTGGTTTTTAGAGCCATGTAAGGATTAGAGGGGCTGGTGGATAGCAACCACCATAGCAACCATGACGGTCAAGTGACTGGATTCAGCCCCGTTGAAAAAAATAGAATACCACCCTCAGGAGATTAATGATATTTAAATGATTATGACCATGAAGTCTTTATTTGCATGGGTTTACATTTCGTTCTGTGTAGCATGGAAAAATCGGAGAAACACTCCCATTCGGAATGCATTGGTTTACATTTCTTTCTTTGGAGCACAGTTATTTTTATTTATTTTCAGTTTTTGAGGAGGTGCTTCAAAGATGCTAATTTTTCTGCAATAATCCAAAATCAAATGGAAAAACCCGTTGGCTTTTTGTCAAGGGAACCCAGGGCGACGCTCACTTCCGGGTTGGCCAACACACGTCATCCCTCCACCACTATACTGTAATAACGCATGTTGAAGTTGAATGATAATGAATTAATTTATTCTTTATTCTGCCTTAGTATTTATTTATTTGGCAGCGAAATGCAGTGTGTGTGTGTGTGTGTGTGTGTGTGTGTGTGTGTGTGTGTGTGTGTGTGTGTGTGTGTGTGTGTGTGTGTGTGTGTGTGTGTGTGTGTGTGTGTGTGTGTGTGCGTGTGTGTGTGTATAACACGCTATTTTATGTTGAAATGCGACGTAATCCAGTGTTCACGAAAACGTACGTGTTTCTAACAAGATGATATCATTAAAAGTTACATAAAGTAACGGTTTAATAACACAAAAGCAGGAAACACGTGAGCTGCATTTCCCATTCAGATAATAAAGATTAATAAAGATCATACACATTCACTGACTGAGGATTATTCAAGGGAAAAGTACATTTCTCGCTAGAAATGTCATTAGAAACACGTTAAATGGTGAATCTGTCCTAAAATATTGCATCTCCCATTCAGTTAATGCTGGGTTTTTCGTATCATATGCACGCGAAATGGACGTATCCGCCCTCCGCAGTAGTTAATGCTGGGTTTTGCGTATCGTATGCACACGAAATGGTCATTTGGCGTATGTAGGCTACTGCACGCATCTTGAAAGTGTCAAACCGTGCGATCTGTGCGCATATTGGTGAGACTGGAAAAGCTGTCATATTCTTAGTTATCACAGAAAATTTTTAACAATAAATGTTCTGTACGGAGCTCCTTAAGGGACAATAGGGAGAAAGCTCCCGGACAGAACCTTAGATGGAAGTCGTGCTTAGTGACAAATCACGACAAATACTTCCAATTGATATGCATGAGTTTGAAAATTTTGCTTTTTGACACGAACATTTAGAAAATACGTGTACCTGATCACGTTTCAATAGATTAAATAACGTGACAGTGTCACCTATTTTCGTGAGCCCGGGATGCCTGTACGCCGGCCATTATCGCCCGATGAAATATTCTTCGTCATATCTATCAAACCAAACATCCTTCACATTCGCCGAACGACGATTATGAAAGTAAAATGCACATTTCTCGCTAAAAATGTTTACATAAACACTTTTAATGGTGTAACTATTCTAAAATATCATATTTTCCACCCAGGATAAAAAGTATGTCCGCCATTTTCACAGAAGAATATCCTAAAAAACTATCCAATAGGAAAGATGCTCACATCGTCTATTAGAGACGTAGTGAGGCACCCCCCATTCCGTATGCAGAAGACGCCGAAGGGTACCTTTACCGTCACCGACCGAATAAAAAGGGTACCTTTCCCGTCAGTCACCGACGCTAAAGGGCCTTTGCCAACAGTCGGTATTTGACGTTCTCGGAGTGAGACTGTGTTGGCCGAATAGGCCTACATATAAAGAGTTTTATACCTCTCTCTCTCTCTCTCTCTCTCTCTCTCTCTCTCTCTCTCTCTCTCTCTCTCTCTCTCTCTCTCTCTCTCTCTCTCTCTCTCTCTCTCTCTCTCTCTCTCTCTCTCTCTCTCTCTCTCTCTCTCTCTCTCTCTCTCTCTCTCTCTCTCTCTCTCTCTCTCTCTCTCTCTCTCTCTCTCTCTCTCTCTCTCTCTCTCTCTCTCTCTCTCTCTCTCTCTCTCTCTCTCTCTCTCTCTCTCTCTCTCTCTCTCTCTCTCTCTCTCTCTCTCTCTCTCTCTCTCTCTCTCTCTCTCTCTCTCTCTCTCTCTCTCTCTCTCTCTCTCTCTCTCTCTCTCTCTCTCTCTCTCTCTCTCTCTCTCTCTCTCTCTCTCTCTCTCTCTCTCTCTCTCTCTCTCTTTTTCTCTCTCACACTAAGCACCAAAATACAACCTAGGCCTACATATCACGTTCACGATGAATATTGGAGAGCAAAGTGACAAAAGAGAGAGAGAGAGAGAGAGAGAGAGAGAGAGAGAGAGAGAGAGAGAGAGAGAGAGAGAGAGAGAGAGAGAGAGAGAGTGAGGTATAAAACTCTTTATATGTAGGCCTATTCGGCATATTGAACCGTCGGCCTAATGCGCCTCCTTTTTGAAAAGTCGGACAAACGGACCTTCGGACCAATGGGCTCCGTTTTCGTAACATTGAACCGTCGGCATAGTGGCATGTCGATCTAATGGGAAATATTTCCGACCATTGAGACGTCGGAACAATGAGGCGTCGGAATTACGGGCAGGACCCGTTCTCATGAGCTATGCCTTTGAAGCAACCTCAAGCTAATTGTCATAACGTAGGGTGTGTTTAATGTAGACTCATCTAAGGTGTGTCTTTAAAACGACTAATGTAAGGTGTTTTAAGGACAAGGTTAGCGGTCAAATCACTCATACCTGCTGCTCTTATTGTGCCCCTGTCAAACAGTCGCAGACTGAACTAGTGATGATAACACACACTGAGCATGGCTGCCTCTCTGACACAGATGAGTGAAACACCTGCCTACCTGCACATTGTTCTCGTCGGGGGCCACACCTGTGATTTCCCCGTTAGGAGAGCCCGGTGAAAAGGACAAAGGGTCAACGTTATCTACATTAGTCTGCTAGTCACGGCCTGGAACATAAAGCTAGCAGACCCTTGATTGATGTTGAGAGCTACACCTGTATTCTGTGGGAGATGGAAGCTCTGAAGTGACAGCTTTGCGGAAACGACAGCTCTGTGAAACAGGTCTGATCTGTAAGATGTAGCCAGCCGCGACCACAGCTCTGTAAAACAGGTCTGATCTGGAGGATGGTGCCAGTCGTGATATAACAGACAGCCGTGTGAAACTGGTCGGACTTGTAGAGATGGAACCATTCGTGGTGAAAGCTCTGTGAAAACGACAGCTCTGTGAAACAGGTCTGATCTGTAGAGAACCGGCCAAGGGCCCGAGGTAAAGATACCTTCCACCTCATCTCGTTATTTTGTTCAAAGTGACTGACGACAGTGAATGTATGCAAACTATGATTACGGTTGAGAGCCCCAGGCTGCTCCCATCACTGACTGGCACGTCAGGGCGTCTCCCCTGGCCCCGTCTCCCAGCTGCTCTTCGTGGGAACGTGCCCCTCTGATGCAGGGAGCTGTAGGAGCTCAGTGGGCCACGGTGGCACCGGTGAAGGTCGGCCTTCCAGCCGCCATCGATTGGAGACCTTGTTGGAGTAGAGAGGTCCCTGTCTCCGTTGGGTGTCTTCTGGTTCGGTTACTGGTGGTTTGGTCGGATGTCGGGTCGCCGTGGTCTTTGTGTTGTGATGTCAATCATGTGAGCCGATGCTTTATTTAGACCACATGTTTCAAAGCTCCTCGTGGACCACACAATTGTTGTGCTAACACCGGTTATGAATGCTTCTTCTACACACAGAGTGGTCAACACTATATATAAAGTTGAAGGGGGTTGAGATAAGTCAGACACTACAAACATGGCCTCTATGCCATTCCCCTCTGCAGGCCAAGACAGACTGAAGGGTTACCTGGGTAAATTAAAACCTGTAAGCGTCGCTGATTTACCATTCCGCCCACTTCCAATATAAATGTAATTCTTACCTGTGTTCGATGCTTCATGGACCACATCCAGAGTGCCTGCTCTTCTACCTTGTGTTGTGTCTCTGAATAAACCACGTGTTGAACATTTACCACTCTCCGAGTCATACATCGCACCAAACGATACCACAGAGGAAGTAAAATTGTTTTTTTCTGTTGACATCCCCTCTGCACACTCTCCACTAGAGTGTACTAGATTCGGACCTGGTGACTTTGGACTAATACATATCGGAGGGGGGGGGGGGGGGGGGAGCTATATGAATACAGGGTCTTGAGTTTTTAACCCCCCAGCTAAATTACTAATTTCGCTGGATAACAATTAAAAATACACTCATATTCTCTATACATGACCTTTTAATTTACAACAATAACATTTTAAATTAATTACTAAATGGTTGTTCAATAATTTGCTTTCATAACTGTCCACCTTATCCTCGAGCCATGACAGAAGCATCGCCCAGTCCGTACCGTGCCCTGTGCACAGACAAGCAGCCACAGGTGAGTTATGGCGCGCTCAGACTGAAAACCAGTTCGATTAAAGAGAGTGCATGAGTCACATTTTCTGGATGCGTTATATTCGGTAAACGGCCTCTCAATAGGACAATAAAGCAGCCGTTATAATAATACTCAGAAAAGGTGGGGGAAGGTGGGGGAAGCTGCTCTTGGAGTGGCAGGGATCCAATTCCTGCTCAGAATGTGATGAGTCTGTGCTGAGACTCGAGGAAATTCTGTCCGAGTTAGGTAACGACCGATTTAACCCAACGTTCCTGCCAGAAAAAAAGTTTCCAGCCTAAACTGCGCAACGAAACACCCCTCCTACTTCTTCTCCTTCTAAATTATAATTATGAATGATGATATTTATATTTTTTTGTAGGGTTAGGAATAGGATATGTGGTGTGTTTGAGCATCCCAACAAAGGGTAAGCTACTGCTTTCAGATGACTGCATGATACACATATTTAACTATCATGTCAGACAGACACGGGGAAAAATGTCGCTCCATAATTATGCTTGATGAGTAATTATCCTCAATCAGCGAACACCAACGTTCAATTGTTGTCACTCATCATCATTAAGAATATAATAGGCTACTATCATCGCAACACCGCACTACGAAACAGCGATCCAACCCACCTGGTGGAGACCCCGGCCGGTACTAGCAGTTCAGAGATGAGACGAGGTAACGAGACACACCGATAACATGTGATGTGAGGAATGTGTTGTGAGCGCTCAGATGTACAGCAGACAGGCGTCAGAGAGCACGCATGGTGCACACAGCATAGGACACGCATTCCTCCTAATCTCCCCAGTCCCCACGCAGGTCTGGCTAACCCCGGGCGGCGTGCATGGGATTCTGCGATAATCCTTGTTGTCGTGGTGTTCAATGGCGAAGGGAAATATTGATCACGAGCAGTCAAAACAGTGGTCTGAGCGGGCCACGGGGGGTGGGGGGCTGGGGGATCTGTTCCATTTAACCGGGGGCTCAGCCAGGCATGCTGGTCACTTAGCGAGGGCTTACCGTCTCCCACGCGGCGGTGACTCAACGATCCGGGAAGAGAAAACAAGATAACATGACATTCCACGCATTACGGAGTGAGTGTAAACAACAACAACAACAAAAACAACAACAACAACAACAACAACAACAACAACAACAACAACAACAACAACAGCCTTTAACTGCTGGTATTCCAGACTCCACTTTGTGTGTTTTGTTAACGCTTATCTTTCAGTGTGCGTGTGTGTGTGCGCGCGCGTGCGCGTGTGTGTGAGTGTACAGAAGTGAGATTGCATATTCAAGGCCAGTAAGCAGGAAGAGGCATCGTAAGCAGACACCAGAGCCAGTGTTCTCTGTTCATGATGACCGCGCACGGTGTCGATTACAGAGTGAAGGTCTCTAGTTATACCTGAGAGAGAGTGGATGAGGATTGGAGTCGAGCGTTTCAGTACATTTGCATGTGCGGAAAGGTACTGGTAGGATCCCACAGACCACAGCCCGCCTGAGGGACTCGGGATGGGTGTGAGCGCGGGTCCCCGCCCGCAGACAGCCTCAAAGCGGCACGCTATTCTAGTCTCCTAATGTCTTTCAAAATAACCAAACGAATGATGTGTCTGGGAAGGTATCTATCGTAAGACCTCTCCTGAGACCTCCATGAGGCAGATGAAGGCTCTCTGCAGAACCCCCAGGTCCCCCAAAGACCCGGACCCCCCCCGCAACTGAAGCCGCGGGGGGGGGGGGGGGGGGGTTGCGGCTTCAGTTGCGGGGGTTTAGTTTTGTTGAGGCGTGCGCACGCACCACTACACGTCCACACGGCGGACACAAAGTAACACGTCTTACCTGAATGAGGCATTCACTAATCTCAGATTAACTTTCTCATTGTCTGATTTTGTGTACAGTCGTTTTCAGGTTTGAATTGTTTTTATCGTTACTGAAATGACAGAGGTCCGGACCTCGGTGACCTCATGGCTACGGGCCTGCCCAAGAGGTCTCAGGCCCCCAGACACGTCAGTGTGTCCATGTCCGTCCGTCCACGTCCATATCACAGAGGCCATGAGGTGTCAGCTCCGTTTTAACATTTACAATCACCAAAAGTCATTAAAGGGGTCTTATTAGGCCACCAGGTGTGAGTGTGATTAGCCTTACAAGCCGTTTCGAAAATCTGCCCCATATGACATCACTAGTGGGCGTGTCCACCTAGATCTGTGCTGGATAGAGCAGTAAACCAGCCGACCCAGTGGACTGAAGTAAACATTGCTCATCTATCCAGCACAGATCTAGGTGGACACGCCCACTTGTGATGTCATATGGGGCAGATTTTCGAAATGGCTTGTAAGGCTAATCACACTCACACCTGGTGGTATAATATGTTCCCTTTAACTATTTCCATTGATTCATTTTACATTCTCAACACTTGTCCTTATGTATACCTGAATAAGCCCGTAGAATCTTTATATATATATATATGAATGGCATTACAAGATAAACATATATTTATATATATATATACTGTATATATATATATATGAGGACATCTGACAGAGAAGGAAATTGAGAAGAGCTGTGATTGAAATGTCCGAATTACACCTCCAGGACAAGGGTTAGGTAAGGACAAGGACAAGACAAATTCTGTTGTCTCGAGCAATGAAGGAAACTTGCTCATTTCTCACGTGTGTGTGTGTGTGTGTGTGTTTATATACTTCAAATATTGGAAAAAAACACTTGTAAGACAATCTGCTGGATTCTCTTGTTCTTCTTGTTTCACAGAAGATCTGGGGAACTAAAAGGAGAAAGAACAGACACCACTACAAACAATGTTGCCTTTGGCTTCACTTCCTGAACATCAGCACTCAAGAGGATGTGAGCTCATCAAAATAACACAGGAGGCTTTGATAGGTAGTAAGGTTTGTACTTTATTCTTCCAGGAGGGGGAATTAATGCGAGGCAGCAGCACCAATCAAATAATGCCATAGAAAGAAAAATGAAGTAAGTGAAATTGGAATAAATAAAATAATATTAGTTTATAAAAAAAAAAGTATTAGTTTATAGTTTTTTTTTACTTCATCACCAAAGCTTCTAGATGCTGCCACCTAGAGGTTTAAGGGGAAAAACTAGCTCGGTGCACGGTGCTGCCATCTACAGGCATGAGGGTCAAACTACAATGGCTGCACGGTGCTGCCACCTAGAGGCATGAGGGTCAAATTACCATGGCTGCACGGTACTGCCATCTAGGGGCAGAGGGTCATACTACCATGGCTGCACGGTGCTGCCATCTACAGGTTTAAGGGTCAAACTACCATGGCTGCAAGGTGCTGCTATCTACAGGTTTAAGGCTCAAACTACCAGTTAATTTCCCCTGTTATTTGCAGGGACTCAAGTCTTTTCACCTCCATTTAATTGATCATCCAATTTGATTCCCAAGTGTATTTGTATTTTGTGTATTTGCTGGTGTGTCATGGTTAAAGTGACCTGTCCTCACCACTCCCACCTCCATCTCATCTACCCTCAAGACTCAAGGTCAAACACACACACACACACACACACACACACACACACACACACACACACACACACACACACACACACACACACACACACACACACACACACACACACAAAACATATTCCTTGTTTACCCAGAAAAGATAACATTAGAATGCGATACGGCTGCTTAGCCGTGTGTTTCTTTGAAGTCAGCAGTGCAGCAAACTCTGAAGCTCCGACCAGAAGCTTTACCACGGATCTCCTGCTCTCCTGGGCCTCACCGACCACAAGGAACCTCCTCGTCCACCCTTCCTCTATCTACATCCAGACTTCCTCCACATCCAACCTTCCTCCAGAGAGACACAGAGGCAGAGGTGAGCAAAACGTGATACAAGAGAAACCTAAAAGTCCTTTTTATTGGGAGGCCACGGCAAATCTCTGGCCTGTTTCCTCAGACTCCTTGTGGAGCAAGGGGTTGCGGTTCCTTTTGGACGTGTGCTGGCGTGTGAGGCTTACACGGACCCACCTGTCTCCCTGTTCCTCCCCCAGAGAGCAGAATGCCCACCCCGTCCAACGGGACGCTGGAGGACACCCTGACGCGGGCTCTCGGCCGCTACCTGGATGCCTGGCGGCGGAACGCCTCAGCGGCGGCCGACGCGCTGGACAAGACCCTGCTGGAGGAGAACTTCTCGAACGTGGAGTGGTACCTGGCCGTGATGATCGGCATGTTCGCCTTCATCGTGGTGGCCATGCTGGTGAGCACTGTGAAGTCCAAGCGGCGGGAGCACTCCAACGACCCGTACCACAAGTACATCGAGGGGGAGTGGACGGAGAAGACCACGCAGGGCTACACCAACGACGCCGCCAGCTGAGGCCGCCCGGAGGGACGCCGTCGTGTTATCTTCGTCCTCACCTTTGGCATCGTTACCATCATCATCCTCACCATCATCATCATCATCATCATCATCATCATCATCATCATCATCATCATCATCATCATCTTCCTTGTTATAATCATCATCTTCCTTGTAATCATCGACGGGAAGAAAAATGGAAACGTCACTAATTAATCAAAAAAGCATACACGTAGAAAGACTTACTTCACCAAGTTAAACGCCACAATAAAGGGGAGTACAAAAGGTGTGTATCCATTTTATTTTATTGCAGCATTACCGGCAGTTATGTTGTTGGAGCAGGGTCCACCTCTTGCTACCTAGATAGAAGCCCCTTATGGAGGCGAGGCGACAGAGACTGATAGGAGATAGAAAGACCCTTCGTGAGAAATCCTACTAGAATGAGCAGCTGCTGTGCTCTGTGTGTAAATCCAATCTGATTACTTTACACCGATAGGATAGGGAGTAAGGGTATCAGTGGAAATTATCCACATCGTTTCAACTCAGAGATAAGATCATAAAAAGCTTTCATAGTTTCTGGCACTTCAATCACGTTTTCAGCTACATTTTAAAGGACGTTTCTCTTCCCTAGCAGCGTTATTGTTATCATTATGAGCGCGTGACGGCTGGTTTAACCAGCCCCACCTGGCCCTAGTCAGGCTCGTTAGCTGGGTGAGAGACACCCGTTTTGAGCATCAACCGGTTGCCTTTGTCGGAGGGGCCGATAAGCCACGTAGCTGGAGAGCGGGAAGCGAACCTGCGACCACGATTAGCTCCATGTGCTCCATACGAGTCGTACTTTCTTCAAAGCGAAACACGATGTGGTTTCTGCAGTTTGTCATTCTCTGGGATAATGAAACGTAACGTTATTTTCCATATGTTAGTCGGTTTAAGATTATAATTTTTTTGGGACAAACACTCACATGAACACACACCACTGGAGCAGGTGAGGCCACTGAGGTGTTGTCCACTATTGAGGTTTGAAATAGCCCACACCAACGTATCAACTCACCTTATATATAACACGCTAGCATGCATGAAATATGAACACAGGTTCAACAAAAACACATTTAACTTTCAACTTTGAACAAGGGGGTCATAACGCTACTATATACTAATATCGACAATTATAAATAATATTTTTTAAATGAATTGAGCGCCGTCAGCGTCAGCAAGCAGTGTTCTATCGGACCCTCAGCCACACGGAGAACGTGAAGAGAGAGAGTGATACTGTAGCGCTGTGGCTGATTACAAACCTATTATATCATCTATTTAACGATTAACAGCACCCACACCGGACGTTCAATTTGAGTTTCCTCCTCTGCATTGTAAGCCGTGACAGTGCCCTTGGCCACCTGTTCGCTGGCCCTGTGAACTTATATAACTTAAAATACTTTCGCCTTTTCCACTTCAGCTCCGCCGTTCTTATCCCATGCGGCCCGTCGCCTCCGCAGACTTTCGCATCCTAAAAATACACAACCCCCCCTGATCTCTGGCTCTTTCCCCAAAGAACCCCCAGAGCCCCGAGAGCCAGCGACATCAGATAGAGGTGAGAAAGCCCCCCCCCCGCCTTTATAAACTCCACTGATCTCTTCCTCCGGTCCGCTCTCTTTCCCCCTCCTGCTCTCTCCCCGGTCGTTACCTGGTTATTTTTAGCCTCCAAACAACTGGTCTCCTAAAAATGGCCCTGCTCTGCGTCGCTGCTGCGATGTGGAGTATCCAGCCCCCCTCCGGTCACCTCCGGCCTCCACACTCCCTGTTCCCTTTGTCTCTGCTGGAGTGAAGGAGCTAGGCTGCCAGGGAGGGGGACCAGAATCACTGGATGGTCGCTACTCTTTTCCCCTTAGATTTAGGTTTCGGAGGACCCCTTTGAAGGAGCACGTTTTTTCCTCTGTGATATTTTGCAGCACCCTTGCTGGAACGATTTCCTGACCTTTTTGATTGGCTGCTTTGATTTCTTTGCTCGTCTACTGTGCTGCCGGGGGGTAAAGGGTCGATCATGCACCACCTGTGGCTGATGCTGCTTCCCTTCCTGGGCCTGGTGAGCGTGGCGCCGGCCGAGAAGGGTCTGGAGTTCCCCCGCTACGACGGGAAGGACCGCGTCCTGGACATCAACGACAGGAACTACCGCAAGGCCATGAACAAGTACAGCATGCTGTGTCTGCTCTACCACGAGCCCATCCCCGACAGCAAGGAGCTGCAGAAGAAGCACCAGATGACCGAGATGGTTCTGGAGGTAAGGGCTTCGGAGAAGACAGGACAGACAGGGAGTCCAGGCGCAGGACAGACAGGGAGGACAGACAGACAGGGAGTCCAGGCGGAACAGCGTGTCTGCACTTGAAAGCTTCCCTGACGGTTAATGCAAACAAACAAAAATACACAGAAAGAGATCAGAATTACAAGTGGAAGAGAGAAGGGATCGGGACGTGGGTAACGCAACAGGTGTCCAGAGAGGTCGGTGGTCACAAGGTCATGGAGCTCACGGTACTATTTGATGGTGCAATAGCTGGACTTTAGCTCCTCCACAAGGCAGAGGCCACCAGGGAAGGGCAAGAATTCCAGAAGCTCCGTCTTTCCAACACATTCTTGAGAGAATGTGATGTTAGAATCAAACGTTATCAGCCTCTTGGCTAACTGCTTTGACGTATGGTCCCGAGGCAAGGAGGTATGCATGGCTGTGTGTGACTTCCCAAGGTCATCATGTACATATATAGACGCCCTCTGTATGTCTCTGCACATACTGTACATGTGCATGCAATTTTTGTGTCCATGTAAAGTGACATTGTCACTTAAGGTTAGTTCTGCCGTAAGCATTTAATGTGGTTAATATGTAACGGTATAGATGCATTAATGACTTGGACATCACCTCATTGTTGCCTTGGTGTTGTCAGGCTTTTATACATCAGACCCCCTTGCTTTGGCAGATGAGCTCAGTGTTTATCAGACCTGAGCTGGCACCCAAGTAGCAAGTGCATCCCACGGTTTGCACCTTTGCTCCACGAGTCATGCGAAAAACCATTCCAGCCGCCTCTGGACTTGTCTGTATATCTTCTGTTCACCTCTGATGGCCAGTTGGATGTGAGCCTTGCAGAAGGGAGTGGGCTGCGAGCCTTTTACAGGCTTCAAGAAGGCTGTCACGCTGTGTTCTCTAGCACAGCCTGCAGCGCTCAGACACCCAGTGTACACACTTAGCTCTCACAGGGACATCCGAGGGATGACTACCCCCCGTGAGTCCCCAGCATACCAGGAGGATCTGTTCTGCAGTTCGAGATCCACCTACAGCTATCAGTCTGAGCAGACCGTGAGGGGCCCCCCTTGACATATCCCTCTTGGCTGTAAAACAAATAATCAAACACTCTTATTCTGTCTGCCAGGGCGGCCGGACACAGCCATCTTTAACAGAATACCCTTAAATAGATTTCTGATGTCTGAAATCTTTAGCGGGCTACCGCAGAGGGCACTGTGTGTGCACTGTGTGTGTACTGTTCCCAGTCTCAGGTTTCACATAGCTGGTGTTGATTTACTCTGTGATCTGTCAGAGGAAACCCGAGTCCAGTGTTGCTTACGACCTGATAATAGCTTCAGTCGTGCACCCAACAGGTGGGCCTAGACGTCCCTCCAGAGCCGGCCGTCGCTAGCAAGCAAAGTGTTTTGGCGCTTTTAATTTTCAATTCAAAGTCTCTTTCCAAAATGGCAAATGGCAGATTGGTTTTCACTCGTTACATAGATGACAGATATATTGCTGACATAAATGGCATTTGGAAATATACTCTGAAGGTTTATTATCACAGATAAATGCTCGTGTTTCCCTCTACCTCAAGGTATTTGGCTAGCACGGCTAACACAAAACTGGAGATTCTCTGGAGATTCTCAACCATACACCATTGAGGTCAGATTGGTGTCTCCCAAAATGTCTGCGTATTCATTTAAATGTCAAGCCAACTGCTTTAAATTCAGAGCACACTATAAGGTGATGCTTGGCTTCTATTTTTGAGACGGGCGCTTTGGGAAATGATGTATGACCCTGTCTCTTTAGCCCTGAGGCTCTGCTCTCTCAGTTGTTATCTTCCTGATGATGTCACCGTCACTGTTAGTCAAGCCCCACTCTATCTTCCTGCAAAGAAAGGGACACTTATGTGTGAAGGGTCTTTCTAAACCCTGGAGTCTGCTGAAAAGGTTCACAGGGTGATACAAACACATCGGCCGCTACCCTAGAGCTCGATGTCCTTTAGGGTTGATGGGATCAACTATAGAAAACAAAGTCTTTCAACCTCAAGGTGCCCTGTAGAAGGTTCCATTTCGTTAGCATGTGATGCTAATGTAGCTTCCCTAGCTGGTGTAAAGACCTCATAACACTAACATTGGCCTTCTCCCACCACCATTGACTTGTCCTTCTGTGTGTTGTGTGAAGCTTGTGGCCCAGGTGCTGGAGGAGAAGGACATTGGATTTGGAATGGTGGATGCCAAGAAAGATGCCAAGGTGGCAAAGAAACTGGGTAAGCGGGGAATTATCCCAGCATTGCTTGATCAAATAGAACTGCTCCTCAATATCTACAACCTACATGTCAGCATTTACATTTACATTGTGGGGAATTTGCTGACGCTTTTAACCGAAGCGTCTTACATCCAGTCATTCCCACATTGCCACAGTCAACCACGCATGGCGACAGCCAGATCGTCAGGAGCAGTCAGGTTTAGGCATCTTGCTAGGGGATACCGCTGCACTCAGCTAGAAGGAGCTGGAAATCAAACTAGCAACCTTCTGTTTAGTCACCAGTCAACCCGCTCTACTTCCTGAGCTACTACCGCCCTGAAGAAGCCAGACTCCTACCCGCTCATTAGTGACTATGTATCTCAAAGAAAAATGGCACTTTGGATCAAAGCGTGGCGACTAAGTCAATGACTGAGCAGTATCAGGTGCAGAAGTCCTATTAAAGCAAACACCTTATTGTTCAACAGGAGAGTATGTAAACAAGGAGTGGTTGTAATGTCCAGGTGTTTCCCTGCAGGTCTGGATGAGGTGGACAGCGTATATGTGTTCAAGGAGGACCGCGTCATCGAGTTCGACGGTCTGCTGTCGGCCAACACCATGACAGAGTTCCTGCTGGATGTGAGAAAGCTAAACTGGGACAGAATCGTGTTGAAACCATGTCATTGTAAATCTTACAAAGAAACATTCTGTCAGTCATTCTAGAAACTAGCCGTTTTCTTCTGAAGTTTCACATTTGTGAATGAAACGGTTTCACGTGCAATCTGATTGGTTGGGTTGTTCTGGTATTGTAACCAGTGTGTGATAGTTTCTGCCCTGAGGTAAGATTTGGCCTCTCAATGGACATGCTAAGCATCCCACAGCCCAGTGTTGCTCTGAAGGCCCTGGCCCCCTGCTGTGCGTGTGTCTGTAGCTGCTGGAGGATCCGGTGGAGGTGCTGGACAACGCTCTGGAGCTCAAGGCCTTCAACAGGATGGATGAAGAAATCAGGCTCGTCGGCTTCTTCAAGAACCAGGAGTCAGAACGTGAGTGTTGAGCATCACCTCTCCTCTGAAGGTGTCTCACCGGTAGCGTTCAGGCTAGTGTTCAGGCTAGTGTTTGGGCTAGCGTTCAGGCTAGCGTTCAGGCTAGTGGGCAGGCTAGCGTTCAGGCTAGTTTGAAGGCTAGTGGGAATACTAGCGTTCAGGCTAGTGTTCAGGCTAGCGTTCAGGCTAGTGTTCAGGCTAGAGTTCAGGCTAGTGTTCAGGCTAGCGTTCACCCTAGCGTTCAGGCTAGTGGCCAGGCTAGCGTTCAGGCTAGTGTTCAGGCTAGAGTTCAGGCTAGTGTTCAGGCTAGCGTTCAGGCTAGTGTTCAGGCTAGAGTTCAGGCTAGTGTTCAGGCTAGCGTTCAGCCTAGCGTTCAGGCTAGTGTTCAGGCTAGCGTTCAGGCTAGCGTTCAGGCTAGAGTTCAGGCTAGTGTTCAGGCTAGCGTTCAGCCTAGCGTTCAGGCTAGTGGCCAGGCTAGCGTTCAGGCTAGCCTTCAAGCTCGTGGAACCTGGGTCTTTTTCCTTCTAGCTTCCGGCGTTAGTGTTGGCAGCTCTGTCCACCTGACGGAGGGTGAAGCAGTCAGTCAGGTACCTCTAGGGAACCGGTGTTGTGGTTGTGTTGCGTCGTGGTGTTTCTTCCTCAGTGCACCCGGCGCGTTCACTACACCCCCGTTCCATGTGCAGGCAGCGGACTGGTGGAGGTTTCCATGACAACACGCCATTGAACACCATTTTTTGTCCCACCAATCAATTCAATTCAATTGTCTTTGTACAGCCCTTAATCACAGGGACAGTCTCCGAGGGCTTAGAGGGCCGTGTACGCAGGACACCATCCTCCCAGCTGTTGTTGCTCTTACTATTACTGTTCTCCAAACCCGGGAACTGAGTTCACTGCGGTCGGCCGTGATCACTAAAGCTTTTGAGTCTCCTCCGAGCGCATCTCTGAGACCGGACTCTAAGAGGTCAAGGGTTCAACTATTTTGGTCGCACTAATGTATCAGTGGCGTGTCTCCGGAGACTGGCGGAAGAGTCCTCGGATGTGGGCTGCATGGTGATGACATGAGTGGTGCGTTGATATAAACACCATCTGAGGTCTTAATCTCCCCCCTCTCTCTGGCTCCTTCCTGCTCCAGATTTCGAGGCGTTTAAAGAAGCAGCCGAGCAGTTTCAACCCTATATTAAGTTCTTTGCCACGTTTGAGAAAACTGTGAGTGATCTATACATGAACACACATCAAAATAGATAAAACATTTATCAGTCTTTATTTAATAAAGGAAACAAATGAATGATCCAATGCTGTAGTGAATGGGTGAATGACAAAAGTAAAAAGAGGAAACTAATTCTAAATCAGACGAATTTATAAAAACAGTGAGTGATGAAGTGATGAATGACCTGTTGTTTATGAAGTGAAGAACGAGCTGGCTGTTTATGAATACATGAATTACCTGGTTGTTTATGAAGTCATGAATGATCTAGTTTTTTATGAATACATGAATGACCTGGTTGTTTATGAAGTCATGATTGACCTGGTTGTTTATGAAGTCATGAGTGAGCTGGTTGTTTATGAATACATCGATGACCTGGTTGTTTATGAAGTCATGAATGAGCTGGTTGTTTTTGAATACATGAATGACCTGATTGTTTATGAACACATAAATGAGCTGGTGTTTCTGCTCCAGGTGGCCAAGCAGCTGACCCTGAAGATGAACGAGGTGGACTTCTACGAGCCGTTCATGGAGGAGCCCGTCACCATCCCCGAGAAACCCCACTCCGAGGAGGAGCTGGTGGCCTTCATTACCAAGCACAGACGGTACGCAGGTCACATGACCACCCACAGGTCACCTGACCACACACATAGGTCACCTGACCACACACTACATTATTTGGGGGATGTGGCGACAGAACTTCCACACAACAGTTGACACATGTAAGGAATGCAGGACATTCCAGCGCTGAGGTGGTTTTAACCCAGGCCAGGAGGTTCTGGGTTAAACACCCATTGTCTGCATTCTACCTTTGGTTGCCCTCGAGAAAAAAGCCTTAACATTCACTTTAAATCACTTTGGATGAAACTGTGGGCTGGTTGTTTAACATTAAGTTTCAACGGGAGATTGAAGAAGCGGTGTGTGTGTGTGTGTTGGAGGCTGAGTGTGTCTCTTGTGTTGTCAGGCCGACCCTGAGGAAGCTGCGTGCTGAGGACATGTTTGAGACCTGGGTGAGTAGAGCGATGGATCACACCGTGTGAGTGGGCGTCATGGTGTCATGGTCATGAAGTCAGGGTGCACCGGTGTGACGTCCACACGTCTGGTCTCTTCCTCTCAGGAGGACGATATCGAAGGGATCCACATCGTGGCCTTCGCGGAGGAGGAGGACCCAGGTGAGGCCACCGCTCTGACGTCACGCCTCATACGGAGAATCAGATACAGAACTACGGGACGTGTCTGTTAGCCAGCGGCGTGAGAGGCCGTAGGGCCAGGTGTCAAACCTTACCTCACACACGTCAAATACTCTCACATATTACCGAGATGGAAGTGGAGTATGTGAAAAGATTTTCAGTAGTATGATAAGTATGAAATAAGGCCTGTATATACTGTATATAACATAAAATGGTTTATTTAACCTCTCTTTATCAGGAAGTCTGACTGAGATCGAAATCTCCTTTAATATCTAATGTTTATGTTTATAAAACATACATAAATTATCACAAGAAGCACAATTTCAGAGACACAGATTCATCAGCCGAAACAAAGGCTTTCAATACCATCTAAATGCTAGAAAAGTAATGTTTGGAGGACTCTTCATGGTGTCTCCTGACCTCCTGACCTCCTGACCTCCTGACCCGGGTTGTGTGTCCGTCCCGGCAGATGGTTTTGAGTTCCTGGAGATCCTGAAGGAGGTGGCCCGCGACAACACCCACCTCCCGGACCTCAGCATCGTCTGGATCGACCCCGACGACTTCTCTCTGGTGAGACCCCCTCACATAACGGACAGATGGACAGACTAACAGACAGACAGACAGACAGACAGACAGACAGACAGACAGACGGACATAGAGACTGACCGACCGATTGACAGACAGACTGATTGACAGACAGACGGACAGATAGACAGACGGAGAGACGGACGGATTGATGGACGGACTGACTGGCTGACTGACTGGCTGACTGGCTGACTGACTGACTTACTGACTGGCTGACTGACTGACTGACTGACTGACAGAGAACCCTCATCCTGACAGCATTGCTGGATAGGCCTGGATGACTTTACTGACCTTTACTATCTAACGCGTTGCTGTACTCCAATGTCGTCAGCTGATCCCGTACTGGGAGAAGACCTTCAAGGTGGACCTGTTCCGGCCTCAGATCGGAGTGGTCAACGTCACAGACGTAAGTCCACCAGCGCCTGGGAGAAGGATGTCTCGAAGGCACCGTCGGTCACAACGTTGCATTCTTATTTTAAATACATCTCTGGTTCTTGTTGTGTTCCTTCACTTGTCAAGCAATCCATTTCTCCATGTGTCCAGAAAACGTGCTATAAAAATCAAGTTCGACTGGTTGATTGATTAACGAGGCTGAGTGCTTAACGAGGTGGAGGTTCGCCTTAACGAGCTGTGTGCTGCGGTGTGCTGCAGGCCGACAGCGTGTGGATGGCGATGGACGACGAGGAGGACCTGCCAACCGCCCAAGAGCTGGAGGACTGGATAGAAGACGTCCTCTCTGGCAAAGTCAACACCGAGGATGATGATGAGGAAGATGACGACGACGATGATGATGACGATGATGACGACGACGACGACGATGACGAAGACGACGATGATGATGACGATGATGACGATGATGATGACGATGACAGTGATGAAGATGAAGACGATGATGACGACGATGATGATGATGACGATGATGAATAATGAGTGAATGGGAATTTTCACTGATTGTAAATTGCTGCTGTGTTTGATCCGGACATCAATAAAACAATGGAGGATGTTTTTGTTTGACGAGTTAATTAGGCAGCGTTCCTTATACGCGCTTGTTGAACCCACGGGACAAAATGGAGGCTGCGACGGTGGTTGAAAAGGTCAATACAAATTTTTATTGTCATACAAATGTGATTTTGACACAGCTGTTGTGAATTAACATTCACCTGCTTAAAAAAAAGAGACAAGAACGTCTGAAAGTCTTGACTTCTCGACCACATTTACAAAAGATGTCCTGATAATAAAAAAAAAACTTTGCACACACACACGCACACTCATACACATGTATCCACACACACACACACACACACACACACACACACACACACACACACACACACACGTACTCTCTCTCACACACACAGGCCTGGACGTTTAAATATGTATAACAGGCACATGTATAGTCAAGGATCACCCTGGACCGATTGAACACTACACAACACATGGCCTCAACGCTGCAACCCTACACACCCTCGCTAACACCGATGGGAACACTTGAGAGTGGGTATGAATTTACAATGAATTTAGAAATACATTGGACATTAGACTTAAATAGTAATATTTTGCAGCGGGTGGATTGCACTTTCACTTCGACAGTTCCAAAAGACGAAGATAGGGGGCAGCAGAGGAACACAAATGAGGCGTTACCCAATACCCGCCACTTTGAGCACACTCAAATGACTTTATCCACTAATTTTGAGTAAAGGACATTGAGTCAGAAAAAGTTACTTTAAATCAATATTAACCAGCGGGAAATGTCCAATAGCGAATGTCCAATAGAAACGCCTTCATCCCCATTTCTCTTCTCTTCTCTTCATCGTCTTTCTCACAGAAATATGCCATGCTGAGGTACAATAAGAATATAATACAGTTAGTAACAAGTCCAATCCGTTGGTTCTTCAGCAACAGTACGAAGGAACAGTATCAACAGGGAATCATTTGAAAAAGGACGAATAACAGTTTGAACAGTTTGTAAATTCCAACCTGGATAATTAATGGTTGTGCGTTGTCCCACTACAGAGAGAGGCTCCTACAAACCAAATGTCTAAAGGTAGTTCACTAGTCTACGAGATTCAACAGAGGACGTTAATGAATACAATTAAACAACGGAACAAGTCACAACATAACAATAATGATATAAAACGGATATAGTCCTTGTATATACACATATAAATACTATACAGATATTCACAATACTAGAAAGTAAAGGACTCACAGAGTGGGGAAGTCGTGGAACGGGTGAACTCATATTGAAAAGGGCAGGCAAAGGAATATTGCTGTTGTTATAACAACACGAAGAAGTGGGGACAGGATGAGATAGCACCTAAACACACACACGCACATGCACGCACACGCATCACACACGCACATGCACACACACTCCGATCCACACACAAAATTTGGTTGGTACCCTAAATCATAGAACCCCCCCCCCCCTCACTAACCCCCCCCCCCACCCCCTCCCCACACACACACACACACACACACACACACACACACACACACACACACACACACACACACACACACACACACACACACACACACACACACATTTGAACACACACACACACATTTGAACACACACACACAAACAAAGCCTTGGGCCCAGCCACAATCACACACACAGACACGCATGCACGCACGCACGCACGCACGCACACAGACACACACACACACACACACACACACACACACACACACACACACACACACAGCCTAAATCATGTGGACTCGTTAAACACACACGGGCACGCCCTGGGCCATGCCGTGACGGGAGAACAGGTCTCCGTGAGGGTCAGCCGCAGTGCAGAGAGGACTACCTCCACGGGGCTCAAAGGGTCAGGGCAGAGAGAGCGAGAAGCACACGCCATCCCTCCCTCTGAGCGTTGTTTAAATCAAAAAGAGATCCTGTGCAGAACCTGTGAGCTGCTTAAGAACCGGTTCTCGATAAGAACACAGAGCACAGACCGCCCCTCCACCACGGACACCGCTCCAGACCTCGGTTGTTCTTCCGCTTCCCGTTCCTCGTTCCACGCCGGGGGGCGCCACGGCCGCGTCTACACGGAGGTCTCCGATTGGAGCAGCAGGGTGAACTTGTGCGACTTGGGGTCCACGAACTCCTCCGTCATGCGCAGGTAGGGGATGCCCTTGACGGTGACGGCCAGGCTGAAGTCCAGGCAGCGCAGCAGGAACTCGGAGCCGTCCCGCACGCCGCCCGTCACCGACGCCTCGCTCACCAGCGTCCACTGGTCCGCCATCCAGCGCTCCGGCCCGTACTGCAGGGTGGGGCCCGGGGCCAGGTAGGCCTCCAGGAAGGCCTGGGACGGGGGGACGGGGGGGACGGGGGGGGGCACAGAGACGGCGGCAGGTGAGGCCGATACACACTGTGACACGCCCTGCTTAGGAACCTGCCCAAAGCACCTTAAAGTGAGAGGTTCCTCGAGGAACATTAACGTGAACCAACAAGGTAACGTAAGACTCACTTGTTCAGAGTTCACCTGGACTCTGCATAGCCTCTCGCCTTACCCCCCCCCCCCCCCCCCCCCCTCCCTCACACACACCCCTCTTATGCCCTTGTTGTACGTCCTGGCACTTAATGTACGCACTTATCGTATGGTGTACGTCCGTGTACTTAAAAATAGTACTTAGCATGGTGTAGTGTCTTATCCTAGCTATCTTTGTTGTGTACGGGGAATGGGTTAACCTAGTGATTGTTAGAGCTTGGCAATTGGTTCTATGAACATCCTTACTGTACCGACGGCGATATATTTCTCTTCTTCTGACAAATGTACTTAAACACCCTAGATGTAATCGTTAAGAAATCATGAATCGGTATATCCAGAGTGCCCTAGTTCTGACTTCTGACCTCTGACCCCCGGGCGCCGGGCTCACCTTGGGGCTCATGTTGTTGACCAGGCAGAAGGCCAGGTGCTTCTGGATGCTGTCCATGCTGTGGCAGTGCTGCCGCCGGGTGGTGCGGAGGTACTTCTGCAGCGCCCGCGCCATGGAGGGGAAGATGGCGAGCGCCGCCTCGCGCACCTCCATGATGTCTGCCGGCGTGGCGCGCTCGTCCTCCGCCTTCATGCGACGCACGTGCGTGAAGGCCTCCTCGACGGCCACCACCAGCCTGCACGCGCACGCACGCACGCACGCACGCACGCACGCACACACGCGCACACACACACACACACACACACACACACACACACACACACACACACACACACACACGCACACACACGCTGGGTCATGCCCCCTTCATTGATTATGACGTCCTACTCTGCATCTCATTGGCTAGTACTAATAAACTGGGATTGTGTCCAGACAGGCGGTAGTTATAGTCGCTGTTAACCAAACTACCCAAACATCGTTGGGTGAAACCAATCCCACAGCAGGCAGTAGGAGGCGGGGCTTCCGCTGACACCATGTGACCGTGCGGTGCCCACCTGGCTCGTCGCTTGCGGACCCTGCGCTCGTGGTCGGCCTCCTCGTAGTACAGCTCGTTGTGGGCGCTGTCCTTGCGTTTGGCGGCGGCGGCGGCGACCATGGCCCGGGACTGGCTGCTGTTGGCCGTCTGGGCCCCCGCCGTGCTCCCGGGGCCCGCTCCTAAGGGGCCACAGAGGGATGAGGTCAAGCTAGGGGCGACACGGACGATCACCTCGCTGTGGTTCTGGAGTCCGGAGGACCAAAGGAGTCCAGAGGACCAAAGGAGTCCAGAGGAACAAAGGAGTCCAGAGGACCAATGGAGTCCAGAGGACCAAAGGAGTCCAGAGGACCAAAGGAGTCCAGAGGACCAAAGGAGTCCAGAGGACCAATGGAGTCCAGAGGACCAATGGAGTCCAGAGGACCAAAGGAGTCCAGAGGACCAAAGGAGTCCAGAGGACCAATGGAGTCCAGAGGACCAATGGAGTCCAGAGGACCAAAGGAGTCCAGCTTCTTGTTGATCAGAGGCCGGCAACGTGTGGACATTATCAGCCCTGCATCTCACGTGTACTCTGTAAATTATTAACCGTCTCATCTGCATGTGAGGAAGGAAGTGTTGGGGGAGAGAGGGAGAGTGCAGAGGGGGAGAGAGGGAGAGCAGTAGAGAGAGTCTGTTTGAATTTGGGATCGGGAGACAGAATTGAGAGAGAGAGATAATTATTATAATAGTGTGTGTGATATAGAGATAGAGATCTTCCTTAATAGAGACAGACAGAAAGATAAAGCATGTCCGTGTTTGTGTGTACATGTTTGTGTGTGTGTACGTGCATGTGTGTGTATGTGTGTGCGTGTGTGTGTCTGCGTGAGACAGATAACTTGGCCCATATTGCTGAAGGCAGGCAGAGTGGAAGTGAGTTATGGGCTGTACTCTCATTTACTCTAGTCGCCAAGGGGCCAGTGGGACAATGTAGGGAGCGCGTTTTGCAAACAGAAGCAGAAACGACCGGAGTTACATTAATAGTGAGCTTTCCTCTGGCCTACATCTGTATGTTATGGGAGGGGCAGGGGCAGCCGTGGAGGGAGAGAGAGGGAGAGGGAGGGGAGAGAGACCGAGACAAAGAGAGATCTAGACAGTGGGTGTGCCTGAGAGAGATGAACAAAATAGAGAGAGATAAAGCAAAAGTCACGTAGAGATAGGGCAAGGGATGGAGACAGTGTGTGTGTGTATGTGTGTGTGTGTGTGTGTGTGTGTGTGTGTGTGTGTGTGTGTGTGTGTGTGTGTGTGTGTGTGTGTGTGTGTGGTTGTGTGTGCGTGTGTGTGTGTGCGGTTGTGTGAGAGAGTGGGAAAGAGAGAGAGAGAGGGAGAGAGAGAGAGAGGCCGAGAGAGAGAGGGAGATAAAGAGAGACAGAGCGAGAGAGAGGCCGAGAGAGAGAGGGAGATAAAGAGAGACAGAGCGAGAGAGAGGGAAGGGGGATGGTAGCACAATTACAGGAATGAAAGAAAGTGAAAGAAGAGGAAGTGAGAGGGAGAGAGAGCGAGCCAAGGAGCGGGCGGCCGAGAACATACCTCAGCCTAGGTGTGTGTGTGTGTGTGCGTGTGTAAAGGTATGTGCGCATGTGTGTGCGTGAGGCGCGTGCAGGAGTGAGCTCTACTGTGATGAATTATTGAAGGGTGGAAATTCCACAGACCCCCAGAGGGCCGGGGGGGGGGGCACACCATCTCCCAGACTGCACCTGGCTCCCCTCCTCCTCATCCCCATCCAGTAGCAGCATGGACCGCAGGGTTATGAGGGGAAGTTGATCCCTCTTACCGGCACTAAAGACCTGCTATGTGTAGGGGGGAGGACAGGCTGCATGTCAGACGTGTACGCACCGACGTGTGTGCATGTGCACGTCCAGAAAGTGCATGTGCTCATCCATACAGTGCAGGTGTCTGCATGTGCACATCAAGAAAGTGCATATGCTCATCCATACTGTGCAGGTGTCTATATGTGCTCATCAATACAGTGGATGTGTCTGCATGTGCTCGTCCATAAAGTGCACGTGGGTGTGCAGGGCTTCTGCTAATAAAACATACGGCATACGTGACACTAGAAGCCTAAAGGAGTGAAGCGGAGTGTGAGTTTGGGGTCTTTTCCTCGTGACAAAAGTGCTGGGCAGACCAACAAGGTTGTTGCGTACTTACTCTCCAACAGGTACGTTCGCAGAATGTTTTTAAATCCTTGTAACGAGAGGAGGAAGAAGATGAATAAATAGAAAGCGTAGACACAACCGAGGATGTGTAGAGAGGAACTGGTACGGAAGAAACACAGTCAAGGAGCACCGGGATGAAAAATAAAAAGCTAGTCAAGATGTAAAGGAATAATGTATGAACTGTTAAAGCCAGGGTCGGACATTCAGAGGAACCAGAGTCAGCTAGATTTGGAAAGTCCCCCCCCCCGCCTCCCTCCAAAGCCACGCCCTCAGAACACGTGACTAGCTCGTTAGCTTTAGCATCAGGTAAACGGTAAATGGAATGCATTTATATAGCGCTTTTACCCAAAGCGCTTTACAATATTGCCTGACATTCACCCATTCATGCACACATTCCCACACCGACGGCAGAGTCGACCGCGCAGGGCGACAGTCAGCTCGTCAGGAGCAGTTGGGGTGAGGTGCCTTTCTCAGGGACACCTCGACACTCCTAGGAGGAGCTGGGGATCGAACTAGCAACCTTGTGGTCATCTGCTCTACCTGAGCGACTACCAACCCCCCCCCCCTCCCCCCTATCTGCTGGGTTCAGATTCTGTGTGTTCAGACTCTGTGTGTTCAGACTCTGTGTGTTCAGACTCTGTGTGTTCAGTCTCTGTGTGTTCAGACTCTGTGTGTTCAGACTCTGTGTGTTCAGACTCTGTGTGTTCAGACTCTGTGTGTTCAGACTCTGTGTGTTCAGACTCTGTGTGTTCAGACTCTGCGGTGTCCGGACTCACCGTCCACGTTGTACACCTTCAGTCCAGCCAGCTGTTTGGCCGTGCGCTGCTTGGAGGCAGAGAGGAGGGCCGGGTTGTGCAGAGGGAAGTCTCTGTAGTAGAACTCCAGTAGAGAGAGAGCAGCTCTCTGAATACTGAGAGGGAGAGAGAGAGGGAGGGAGAGAGGGAGGGAGATGGGAGGGAGGGAGAGAGGGAGAGGAGGGAGGGAGAGAGGGAGGGAGAGAGTTAGAGAGAGGGGGAGAGGGGAGGGAGGGAGGTAGAGAGGGGAGGGAGGGAGGGAGGGAGGAAGAGAGGGAGAGAGGGGGAGGGAAAGAGGGACAGGGGAGGGGGGGAGAGAGGGAGGGAGAGAGGGAGAGAGAGGGGGAGAGGGGAGGGAGGGAGGTAGAGAGGGGAGGGGAGAGGGACAGAGATAGGGAGAGGGGAGGGAGGGAGGGAGGTAGAGAGGGGAGGGAGAAAGGGAGAGAGGGAGAGAGGGGGAGAGAAAGAGAGAGAGGCAGGGGGAGGGAGAGAGGGGGAGAGAGGGAGGGGGGAGAGGATGGTAAGAGAGAGAGGAAGAGAAAGGGGAGAACGCAGGGGAGATAAACAGATTACAAAGCAATGAAAGATAGAGATAAGGGAACATCTTTCAACTATAAAAAAGGACAAAGAAAAACGTCTTCTAAAATATTCCCGGATTATAGGATTCCTTTACGTGAATTCCTTCAAACATTTGATCAGCCTAGGGAGTCCACCAAACATAACTCAAACAATCCTGAACAGAACACTTGTTTAAAATGAGTTGTACTTCAGTTTTATCTCTTCACGTATTTCACAGCAGGTGATAAAAGTCCCCTGACTCAGTACTGGCCCCTCCCCTTCCCCACAGTAACCCAGAGCCCTCTCATTCCTGGGTTACTGCACCCTCTGAGAAACAGATAATAGAACTACGCCACATGGAACACATCCCGGTCACATAACCCTAGCCCCGGGGGGGGGTAGGGTACGTCAGTGGGCCGAGGGTGACGGGTCCCACTGAGCCCTCTCAGTTTCAGCCCCCCCCCCCCTCAAAAACCTCCTCCAGAGCTCCCTGGACGAGAGGGGGGGGAGATGAGCCACTGAATGAGTAACGCTGTCGTCGTCCCCCCTGCGGCCGTGGCCTCCGATTACACGCACACTTCACCCACCGAGAACACAACGTCTGCGCTCATGTGTCACGGTGTGTGTGCCAGAATACTGTGTCGTGTGTGTGTGTGTGTGTTTGTGTGTGTGCGATCGCGCTTGTTTGTCTGCGTGTTTGCCTGTGTGTGTGTGTGTGTGTGTGCATGTGTGTGTTTCCATGTGTGTGTTTCCATGTGTGTGTGTGTGTGTGTGTGTGTGTGTGTGTGTGTGTGTGTGTGTGTGTGTGTGTGTGTGTGTGCATCACATTCATGTGTGAAGGCATGCCGTATACCACTAACAAAGCGTGTATCATTTTCACCAGCTGCCTTCGTTACCTTTGTTGTGGTGTGTGGTGGTACGTTGATTATGAATGGCTAGAGAAAGCCCCTCAAAGCACGGGACCAACAGCCAGTGCAGCTAATGGAGCTACGTTAACCACTGATGAGGTGTAGCCCAAACGCAGTGAGCCTACACTTCCGGAGTCCGGGTTTGAATCAATACAAAAAAATCTCAGATTAACAACATTTCGTTCCATGTCGTGTGTCTAAATTCCTTGTTGCTTTGGGTGAGGCATTCATCACATGTCAAATTTTTATTTATTTATTTATATTAAATCATTATATACGTATATATTTTTAAAACGTTACTAAAGACTCAGTATTATGCATTGGCTTTCAACACAAATTAACCATTTTTTTGTTTTGCGTTGTTGCTGTTGTTGTTTATGCTGTTGTTGTGTATCTTAGGCCTATTTGTTGTTTTGCATTGTACAGCATTTAGGTCAACTATTGTCGTTTTTAAATGTGCTACATAAATAAACCTGACTTGACTTGACTTGACTTGACTTATTCGATAATATCATATTATTATACCCATATCTCTCTTTAAGTATTAATATTATCCCATCATATATGTCTATATTTATTAGCGTTGGGCCTACCTGAGCCTGCCCAGGTTGTAGTGGCGCGTCTCCCCGTCGGTGGAGCGCATCACGCACACACTGAAGCAGGGCTGCAGCTGGCGGAGCTCCAGCAGCACCACGGCCAGGTAGTGCACGAAGAGCAGGGAGTCCACCAGCGACACGGCGAACTGGGCGATGCCGTGGTAGTCCTCGTCCTGGAGGGGGACCGGCGGGGGGGAGGGGGGGGGGGGAGACGGGAGGGGGGGGAGACAGGAGAGAGGAGAGAGGAGAGAGGAGAGAGGAGAGAGGAGACAGGAGAGAGGAGAGAGAAGACAGGAGAGAGGGGACAGGAGAGAGGAGACAGGAGAGAGGAGACAGGAGAGAGGAGACAGGAGAGAGGAGACAGGAGACAGGAGATAAGAGACAGGAGACATGAGAGAGGAGATAGGAGACATGAGAGAGGAGACAGGAGACATGAGAGAGGAGACAGGAGACAGGAGATAAGAGAAAGGTGACAGAAGACAGAAGAGAGGAGAGACGGGAGACATGAGAGAGGAGACAGGAGACAGGAGAGAGGAGACAGGAGACAGGAGATAAGAGACAGGAGACAGGAGATAAGAGACAGGAGACAGGAGAGAGGAGACAGGAGACAGGAGATAAGAGACAGGAGACAGGAGAGAGGAGAGAGGGGAAAGGAGATAAGAGAGAGGGGACAGGAGACAGGAGACATGAGAGAGGAGACAGGAGACAGGAGATAAGAGAAAGGTGACAGAAGACAGAAGAGAGGGGAGACGGGAGACATGAGAGAGGAGACAGGAGACAGGAGAGAGGAGACATGAGAGAGGAGACAGGAGACAGGAAATAGGAGATAGGAGACAGGGGATAGGAGACAGGAGATAGGAGACAGAAGAGAGTGGAAGAGAAAGGCGACAGAGACAGGAGACGGGAGAAAGGAGACAGGAGACAGTGGAGGAGACAGGAGACAGAGACAGGAGACAGGAGGCAGGATAAAGGAGACAGGAGGATAGGAGACAGAAGACAGGAGACGGGAGGACAGGAGTCAGAAGACACAACAGGATCAAGGCGCTGTGAACGCCGTTCATCCCGGTGGTGTTCCAGAACGTTTCTGTCTTCGTTAGTAATTAATTGCGGTGTGGAATCGCTGCAAACAGGCAAGTGTTACCTCAAAGATTTAAGACCTAAATTATGTATCCAATGGCTAATGTATGCAGAAGCGTATTCATAGAAACATCTGATGTATGCAAAAAGATATTCAAGTTTTAATTTATGTAAAAGTTATGCACGTATGCATTTTGAAAAACAATTCTGTATTGATTACGCTTGTGACACACAAGCGCACACACACGCACACACAAACACATCAAAACACACAAACGCACAAACACACACAGAATAATCCACACAATAACCCACACACACTAACACACACACACACTAACACAAGCAGACACACACACTAACACACACACACACACACACACACACACACACTAACACCCACGCCCATGCCGGAGCCCACCTGCGGGTCGAGGATGCGGACGCCGTAGAAGAGCCAGTAGGACATGGTGAGGAGCAGCGTGAGCGTGGCCAGGAAGCCGCGGTAGGCGCAGATGCGCGGCAGGCCGGCCCGGGACGGCCTCAGGAACAGCGCCCACACGGCCACCAGCAGGATGAGCAGCTTGAAGGACAGCGAGAGGAACAGGCCCTCGCACGCCGCCCCGCAGGCCTGGAGCCGGTCGGCCCACAGCGCCACGGGGAGCAGCAGGAAGGCCAGGGGCGTGGCCGCCACCAGCAGCCCCAGCGCCAGCCCCAGGGCCAGCGGGAGGTAGCGGCGGCAGGCCCGCGCGCGGTCCCCCGGGCTCTTCCCCAGACCCACCACCTCCTCCTGGGACAGGCTGAGCTCCGAGGTCCCGGTCACGGCGGTCGTGGTCTCCCCCCAGTTGTCGTCCTGGTGGGGCAAGAGAGGGGGTGAGACAGGAGAGGAGGTGAGACAGGAGAGGAGGTGAGACAGGAGAGGGGGTGAGGCAGGAGAGGGGGTGAGACAGGAGAGGGGGTGAGACAGGAGAGGAGGTGAGACAGGAGAGGGGGTGAGACAGGAGAGGGGGTGAGACAGGAGAGGGGGTGAGACAGGAGGAGGTGAGACAGGAGGGGAGGTGAGACAGGAGAGGAGGTGAGACAGGAGAGGGGGTGAGACAACAGGAGGTGAGACAGGAGAGGGGTGAGACAGGAGAGGGGGTGAGACAGGAGAGGAGGTGAGACAACAGGAGGTGAGACATGTGAGGGGGTGAGACACCAGAGGGGTGAGACAGGAGAGGGGGTGAGACAGGAGAGGAGGTGAGACACCAGAGGGGGTGAGACAAGAGAGGGGGTGAGACAGGAGAGGAGGTGAGACACCAGAGGGGGTGAGACAAGAGGAGGTGAGACAGGAGAGGGGGTGAGACAGGAGAGATGGTGAGACAACAGGAGGTGAGACAGGAGAGGGGGTGAGACAGGAGAGGAGGTGAGACAACAGGAGGTGAGACAGGAGAGAGGGTGAGACAGGAGAGGGGGTGAGACAAGAGGAGGTGAGACAGGAGAGGGGGTGAGACAACGGAGGGGGTGAGACAGGAGAGGGGGTGAGACACCAGAGGGGGTGAGAGAGTGAGACAGAGATGGCAGGTCTGACTGCAGACGATGGATCCCATGTTGAGCCCAGAGCATTATAAAGTAACATTACTGTCTGGTGCTTCTGATGGTATTCATCGTTTGTTGATTCTAGTTTTCCATGTTTATGTGTTTCTGCATATGAATCCCCCCTGTGGGGTTAATTAAGATCGCTTTACTTCACTAAATAAATAAAGAATAAAGAAGACATGCTTAATATTTCCAAACAAGCAACCAACGAATGGGCCCTCATGCCTTAACTGGAAAACCCATTATGTCCACATTTTGATATTTATCAAAGACAAAACGTTTTAAAAGGAGAAAGAAAAGACTACTATGTAATGCAGTTTAGCATCATTATATGAGGGTGTGTGCACTGTCCACAGATAACACCTTCATGTTCTTATTTTCTCTGTTCCTCCTTTTAATGACATAATGCCTGCAGAGACGAGACGCCAGATCTGGATGGCTCAAACAATGCTGGAGGAGAGGTGTGTGTGTGTGTGTGTGTGTGTGTGTGTGTGTGTGTGTGTGTGTGTGTGTGTGTGTTTGTGTGTGTGTGTGTGCGTGTGTGTGCGTGCGTGCGTGCGTGCGTGTGTGTGTGTGATAGGAGACGACAGGATGGCTCACACAAAGCCGCAGAAAAGGTGTGTATGCGTTAGTGTGAGAGCGAGAGAGAGCGAAAGGGAGAATTAACAGGATGGCTCACACATTGCTGATCAAAAAATGTGTGTGTATGTGTGTGTGTGAGAGAGAGAGAGAGAGAGAGAGAGAGAGAGAGAGAGAGAGAGAGAGAGAGAGAGAGAGAGAGAGAGAGAGAGAGAGAGAGAGAGAGAGAGAGAGAGACAGAGACAGAGACAGAGACAGAGACAGAGAGAGAGAGGATGGCTCACACAGGATGGCTCACACACAGCTCTTCAAAAAGGTGCACACGTGTGTGAGTGTGTATGCGTGCACGTTGGATACACATCAGTATGTTGACTCAGAGCAGAAGGCTGTCGCGGCGGATTACCATCACATGTATGTTCCTGCCAGAGCCTGAGCCCGCTCGGTTCAGCCTATCAGCCGCGGAGGAAGAGCTGATGAGGACTCAGGGCTCCTCAGGAAGCGCACCCCTTCACTGACTGTCATTTACCATCAACTAATTAGCTACTTATTCCCCTCCAAAGTGCGTCATTTTAACACACACACACACACACACACACACACACATGAACACAAACACACACACACACATACACACACACACACGCACACACAGTTCAAATCACCATAGTAGTCCCAGCAGAGAAACACACTCTCACACACACATATGAACAAACACACACACACACACACACACACACACACACACACACACACACACACACACACACACACACACACACACACACACACACACACACACACACACACAGACACACACACACACACACACACACACAGCTCCAATCACCATAGTAGTCACAGCGGAGGCGCACACTATCACACACACAGGCCGACACACACACCCGTTCCCTTTTTTAATTACAAGTCAGTGAAAGGAAAACTGAGAACCCACTCACTACTAATTGAGTCTGGCCTGTGTGTGTTTATGTGTGTGTGTGTATGTGTGTGTGTGTGTGTGTGTGTGTGTGTCTGTGTGTGTGTGTGTGTGTGTGTGTGTGAGCGTGTGTATGTTAATGCGTGTGTACATGAATGTGTGTATGTGTGCAAGCATGTGTCTGTTTGTGTGTGGGCTTGTGTATGAATATGCTTGCAGGCATTACTTGAGGTATTTACAATAGACGTTGAGGAAAACAGTAAAAACTGAAGCAGTGGCCGTCTTCAAATATTAAACACATAAATAATAGACGAGACAGAGTCAAACGTTGAAGCTATTAGTAATAGTATATTTAGTATCTACTCTCCCTCCTTCAGCATTTTATGTTTCTTTTAACCTCACATATTTTAGCTAGTAAGCTCTGGGCATTGCGGTTTCTAACCCAAAACCTTTCGGCTGAGAGTCAAACCAACATACCGCTGCTCTTTTATTTAATAACGGGCTGGAAGCATATTCTGAGAATACCAATAAGAAGAACCTGGACCCACCAAACGAGGTCTGAACACCTCTGAGCCCTCGTTACTCTGAGAGAGAGAGAGAGAGAGAGAGAGAGAGAGAGAGAGAGAGAGAGAGAGAGAGAGAGAGAGAGAGAGAGAAAGAAAGAGAGAGAGAGAGAGAGAGAGAGAGAGAGAGAGAGAGAGAGAGAGAGAGAGAGAGAGAGAGAGAGAGAGAGAGAGAGAGAGAGAGTGAGGGAGAGAGAGAGAGAGGCAGACAGAGAGAGAGGGAGAGAGAGAGAGGGAGAGAGAGAGAGAGAGAGAGAGAGAGAGAGAGAAGAGAGAGAGAGAGAGAGAGAGAGAGAGAGAGAGAGAGAGAGAGAGAGAGAGAGAGAGAGAGAGAGAGGGGGGGGGAGAAAGGGGGGAGGGGAGGGGATTGGTATTCCATTCGGTGAACAGAGGAGAGGATTCTGACTGTGAGGAGCAGTAATGAGAGAGTACTAGGTCGGCTGCTACCTGGCTGAATGTCACCTCATCTCCTTTCTTGTCTCCCTCTCTCTCTGTCTGTCTCTCTCTTTCTGTCTCTCTCTCTGTCTGTCTGTCTTTCTCTCTTAATTCTGTCTATTCGTCACTCTCCATCTCTCTCCATATGTGTCTCTCTATCTCTCTCTCTCTCTCTCTCTCACTCTACCACCCCACTTCACCTGAAAGGAAAAAAGGATTTCATTTCAAATGTAAACTGAATCCCCAGTAAGGATCATCGCTATTGGAAGGAAGAGACAGAGAAGGAAAATTAGTTTCATCAACCATAACCGCTTCCTCCATAATGGCGTTAATTCACCTTCTGAGGAAATATCTCAGCCAGGGAGGGACGGGTTATAGCGTACTATTGACCGGGCTAATGCACTGCTGAGGGACTCCATTAACACAGGCTAACACCCTCAGAGAAACACCAACTCATGTCCGTTCAGGGGCGAGAGAGAGAGAGAGAGAGAGAGAGAGAGAGAGAGAGATAAAAGCAAGGCAGGATGGTGGAGGAATGATTACCTGCTGATTACCTCGCCCTTGGTGCTCTATGGCAGAGATGGTATAGATCATGGCGGCTGCTTGCGCCTTCACCAAGATCTGCACCAACCTGGAGACTCGGTGACAGGCAGGGCATTCTGCCGTGTAACCAGTAAGCATGTTCCACGCGTGTTTATGTGACATAGAGAGAGAGGGAGCGTGTCACGCCCGTTCAGGACGTGTTTATGTAGTGTTCCTGTAGACGCGGGAGTTTAGTATGACACAGCACATGACGGGAACAGACTGGGCGCTGTGGTGGGACTGGATGGCCGTACTGGGAATTGGGACTGGAGGGCCACACTGCTGGGAACGCGCTGGTCTCTGCGTGTGACTCATACGTGTCCACCGGCCCGCCAAGCTGCTAGAAACCAAAGCTGTCGCCTGCCGGCTCACACTCACGTTGTCTCGCTTTCAGTCCATGAACAGTCTCACAGTTACAAGGCTGGCAACCTGTCTGGTGACTCACACACGCGCGCACATAGTCACACACACTCACACACACCGAGACACACACTCCATCCATGCACCCACAGGCACACACACATAAATAGCAAGACACACACACACACACACACACACCCAGGGAAACACTCCATCCATGCATGCACAGGCGCACACACACAAACACACACTCACCCACATACACACACACACACACACACTCACTCACCCCCCCCCCCCCCGGGACATATACTCAATCCATGCACGCACAGGCACAGAATCACCGCCTCACACTTGCCTCTCACACCTGCCTTCACACTGCATACGTCCACACACTAAACGTTGCCGGCCCGCTCGTCAACACAGAGGATTACACAGATCAGCTTTCCACAGCCGGGGTTCTGCTGAATGCTGGCACTGCTGCGGCTCATCTGTGGGAATGCTCTCTCTCCCCCCCCCCCCCCCCCCCCCCCCCCGCCCCCAGAGAGACGGCCTGAGAGGGTCCTCTGGCTGGGGAGGGCCCCGTGGCCCCGTGCCATTGGGGACATATTTGCGTGGAGGTGTAATGCGTTTCAGGGGCAGGTTACGTTACGGCGTGGACAATGGGAGCAGGACAAACCCCTGGCAGCCTGGAATGCTGCTGAAGCACTCGACCTCGGAGCGGGGAGCGCGAAGGGGGGGGGGACTCCAGCCTCCGCAAAAGACGACTCACCTGTTCAGAGTTCACCTGGGCTCTGATTAGCCCCCCCGTCACAACCCTCCTACTTATTGTATGTTGTTCGTCCTGGCACTTAATGTACGCACTTATTGTATGTTGTATTTAGTCATAGTACTTTGTTGTGTAGCGTTTTATCCTAGCTATCTTTGTTGTGTACGGGGAATGGGTTAACCTGGTGATTGTAAGTGCTTGGCACTTGGTTCTATGAACATCCTCACTTGTACCCAGAGCGATATATTGTTCCACTTTCTTACGACAAATGTACGTACTGTAAGTCACTTTGGATAAAAGCGTCTGCTAAACGCCCTGAAGGTATAATATAAATGTAAAGACAGGGTGGAGAGAGGCTGGCCTTTATCCACCAGCTGCAGGTGAATCAAACACCAGTCCATGGATGGGTTGATATATAACACGAGAACACACAAGCCCCCCGAAAACAATAAGTGTGAGGGCCGTTGGTTTCTGCAGCCCCTTCCCCGCCGAGGAACTCAAGTAGGTCAGCGGAGGAGGCGAGGAACTCTCTCGGCTCACTGGAGAACAAAAAAAATCCATCGCACATCACGTGCTCCTTATTCTGTTTTCACTCCCGTCCCTCCTCTCATCTATCAAGTCTCCCCCCCCCCCCCCCACCCTCCTCCCTCCCTCCCTCCCTCCCCCTCTCCCCCTCTCCCCTCCCTCTGAGCGGGAATGCTAATCCTACCCGCTCTCTCTCTATCTCTGCAGTGAAATGGTCATTCTCTATTCGGTGGGATGTGTCATCTATAGAGAATCGTCCCTGCAGAAGAGGACAGGAACCACTGGCCTAGGGCGGCCCGAGTGAGTCCCAGTGGGTCCCAGTAGCTACCAGTGGGTCCCAGTGGCCCAGGCCAGTCCCAGTGGGTCCCAGTGGACAGTGGGTCCCAGTTGGTCCTAGTGGCTCC